>NC_134014.1:12877554-13207866 GCF_040712315.1 Castanea sativa
AAATCCTTAGGATATCAAAATGTGACTATGTAATTGAGTTTCATCCAAATCTAGCCATTGGCGCACTGCATGAACTAAACCCTTCTGTAGGCAGACTGCTTTCTTTAAGGAACTTTGGGATGGCTTGGGAGATTCAATTGCACATCTGAGACTAATAGCAGTAAGCATGGGACCTGTCCCCTGTTGTCTTAATTTGTGTGTGTGTGAATGTTTGACACTAAGCTGTAAAGCAGTTTCCTGTCGAGTATCTTGAGGATTGTAAATTAATACATTCTGGATCCAGGTTAGCTTACCTGATGTTGGGGATTGAACTATATCCTCAATGAACTCAATGTACTCTTTTATGGAACCTAATCTACATTGCTGCAATCTATGGCTGGTCTATCTTTGCTTACCTTAAACCCATTTAAATTGTTTAAAT
This sequence comes from Castanea sativa, assembly GCF_040712315.1. Taxonomy (NCBI): domain Eukaryota; kingdom Viridiplantae; phylum Streptophyta; class Magnoliopsida; order Fagales; family Fagaceae; genus Castanea; species Castanea sativa. The sequence continues at coordinate 12,877,976 of NC_134014.1, forward strand.
TAGTTTCAAATTAGTATTTCTTTCAAACAAACAATCCATCTATCTATATAGTTCAAATGAAGTTGGATGGCTGCCCCAGGCCCCCAGTAGTGGAGATATAGGATGAGTTGCCACAAGGGAATCAATTGCCTTCGCTGTTCGATTGGCTGCTATTAAAGACAGGTCTCCCGGTTTGTATATGGATTCCCTTAGTTCGTAGCGAATGTGTTAAGTTTTCAGTGTCTTTTGGTATGGTGGTAGCTCTTTACTATTTTCAAATGGTAGGTTTTCCTACAATTGGCGGGTGGCACCAATGCTCACACAGTTGACAGATTAAATAAAATGGGACTTTTTAAAACATCCATTACTAGTAATTTTATTGCATTTTTTTCCTACTTATCTTTAATTGTTATTGGAGAAAATAACATTGTTTGTGTTTTATTGGTTTGTTGAAATGTGAAATTTAAAAAAATGGTTACATTAATTAAAAAAAAATGTCCAAGCAAGATTTATCAAATAATATAAATTTTGGACAAGTTAGCAGGACCAAAAAATGAATACCCTCTAGAACTAACAAAGTTAATTATAAAACAAATAGTGCAAACAAATATATAAATATGATATAAAATAATAAAAGGAATATTAAACAAACCGCACACTCACATCACGTGCAAAAGAGGTGGGGTTGTCTAATTATATATTTATATTTATGGCATGGCAGCCAAGCTCCATACCAATATCCAATTTTTTTTTTTAAAAAGAAATGATATGTCTACAATATTTTCAAAATATTTTTACAATAAATTTTAAGTAGCAGATTGTTACTGGTTGTTATTATTGAGGCAAAAAAGTAATCTTATGGTCTGTTTGGGAGTTTAAAAAAGGAGGGGAAGTAGAGTAAAGGGAGAGAGAGTAATTCAATTACCTTATTTGGAAGTTTTTTAAGGAATGAGGGGGAAGGATTTGGAGGGATTTCAACTACCTCTAACCCCTCATTTTTAATTCCTCCAAATTGGAGAGATTTGGAGGGAGAGTAAAGTAGATAAATTATTGACCAAATGAATTCTCCAATTTATCATTTTTAAATTAACAAAATTACAAACTGATTATATAAATAATCTTTGTTTGTTTCTTGAGAAAATTTAAGGTGAATGGAAAAAAGAAAGAAAAAGAATCTCACTATTTCCTCAACCCTAACGAAAAAAAAAAAATTGCTATTTACCTTTGTTACTGACGAAAACTAATAACAGAGTAATATCTTTGCTGATTCTTTGAATTTATAAAAGGAAAAGCTAGAAATCATGGAGGTCGAAAATGGAGAGGCTAGGTTGGCAAGCAAAGGATGTGCGGGGTCGAGGATCGAAACGCAGAGGAATTCGACGACAGAGACAGCGACGGTGTGCCACGATGACAGTGCGCCGCCGGTGAAAGTTCAGACAATCGATGAGCTTCATTGTCTTCAGAAGAAGAAATCGGCGCCCAACACTCCGAGGACAGCTAGAACTCCCAGTCAAGGTCAGGGAACAACTTTTGCCATCATCTCTGAAGAGGATCTCCAGAAACAGGTTCCATTTGTTTGTATATTTTGTTGATATTTTGTTTGCTTCCTGAGAAAATTAGCTGAGAAAGAGAGGGAAAATGAAATTAACGTTTATTCACATTTCTATTAATGTTAATTCTAAAATTTTCACTTTCTCAGCCTAACTAATTAATCAGAATGTTTATTATAATTTTTTTTAGGTAATAAAAACTATTTTATAATAGTTAATAGTAGTTTTATATTTTTATGAGTGTTGTTTGATGGAATGAGAATGTTAATTAAATAATTATTTAATCTAATAAATTAATAATAGATCAATGTTGCAAGTTCATTTTCAAATACGGGTAAATTTGTCTATTTAAATCATTTTCTCTCATTTTCATCTTAATTTTGAAAACATCCAAACAAAAAGAAAGGCTAATTACTCCATTCCCCCTTACTAATTTTAAGAATATCCAAACAAGGTGGAGGATAACTATTCCCCTCTACTCTCCTCTCCACTACTCTCCTCTCCTCTATAAACTTCCAAACAGGCCATTAGTGTTAGGTTCAAATTTGAACCAATAACAACTAACCGCCTATAATTTGTTGTGAAAATATTGTAAAAATGTTGTGGATGTAGCATCTCTCTTAAAAAAAATGGAAGATTATATAGGTGGTACGTGTGGTTGAGTAAAATAACCTCCTACCACACGCACCACTCAAAGCACGCGATCACATGCATGTTCAGAAGCTCTTCTAATTATTTGGTTAAAAGTTAATAATTTACATTTATTATAATTTTGGGATTACTACATTCTCTAATCACTGAAAAAAACCTAGGGGTGTAATGAAAAATTATTTCACTTGTAAACGTATAATACTCATTACACCCCTAGGTTTTTTTGTGATTAAAAAATATAGTAATCTCAAATTATAATGGATGAAAATTATTAATCTTTACTCAAAAAAATAGAAGAGTCTCTGAGTACATGCATGAGCGCGTACTTGGAGGTTAGTATTCTACAATTATCAATTTTCATCTGTTTTTGGCAATTCTGTTAATGTTCTGATCAATGTTTCAATGATTGGAAGATAATACTATAATTCAATATTAACCTTTAGGGGATAATATATATATATATATATATATATATATATATGTGTGTGTGTGTGTGTGTGTGAGGGGGGGGGGGAGGTGGGTCTAGGAGTACATATTTTTATGCATATTGGGTCGTGGACCCAATCCGAGGATATTAAGCAATCTGAGGATGGGTAAACATCTTACTAAGGGTCCATGTTAGTTTATAGAGAAGTGAAGTCTGATCGTGATCATCCGAGAAGTTGGTCCGATGAGGAATATATCTTCGGATCAGCTAAGTAGAGGTCGGAATGTGTTATCTGCCATCCTGAGGCAAAGTCCCATGCGACTCTGTTAATAAGGATGTGCATCACAGGGGTATAGGACAAAGGAAAAACCATGAAATATCTAAAGAAAAAGTTGTTGCCTCTGCACTGAATGCTCAGCAGCTAACTCTCTGGTCGCATTAATGAGGAAGTGATACCTGAGTAGCAGTGTTCAGCTTTATAGCTATCTTCAAAAGCTTCAGGAAGGTGCTGATGGGACAAGTATCCTGCCCGGCAATCTGATCCATATGTGGAGGGTAGAGAGAAGAGAAAGGGAAGTATAAAAGGAAAAGGAAAACCCCAAGATAAGGGGATCGAGAGAGGAAGAAAGGAAATAATGTAGACATTAGAACAATATTTGTAATCTGTCTTTGAGAAAGAGAAATATAAAATTCAGTCTCCTCGGCTTGAGTCCATAGACAATTTTCATTACACAAACTATCCCATTTGTGTCATATTGTGATCTAGCCCATTGTCTTTATTATCTAAACTCACTAAAATCCAAAATTCTAACCCACTCTCTACAAATTCATTGTATTAGGCTTTTTGGGCCTATTCCTTTCCTGTTTTTGGGCTTAGGTGCAAATTGTGTCCTTACGATTAGCGCCGTCTATGGGAATCTGGTGCTTTAGTAAGTTTTAATATTACGGTAGGTTCAGGTCCACACCATGCAGAATCTATGGGGTCCCAACGTCAAGATCACTTTCTGCATCTTAAAATAAATAGAGACCGGAAGGGTAGTATACATACGGCCCACACTAGCAGGAGTCAGACACGAGGTGGAAGCAGAGACTCTCACGAGGAAAATGCTAGGGCCATGCAATGGGAGATCGACCGTTTAAAGAGGAAGTTGCGCCACGAACAATGAAAGCGAACTCCCTCCTTTTATGACCCTTCTTCCGAAGATGGTGGGGATAGCAATTACAAGCCCAGATTAAGAACTCCCTTTAGTGAGTCTTTCTCCTATGAGGAGGACAACCCTTATGGCCGCAAAAGTAAGAACCCATCTTGCAAGGGCCTGGAAAATGATGCTATGAGCAGAGCATTGAACCAAATTTCCAAGTCACCTTTCACACGTAGAATTAAAGGAAGGAAACTTTCTCGGCGATTCACTCAGCCAACGTTCACCATATACAATGGCCGAACAGACCCTGTGGAGCATGTGAGCCACTTCAACCAGAGGATGGTTGTGCACTCCAAGAATGAGACTTTAATGTGCAAGGTTTTCCCATCCAGCCTAGGACCTGTGGCGATGACATGGTTTAACAGCTTGGGGGCAGGTTCTATCGATTCCTTCATGGAACTCACCCGGGCGTTTGGGTCTTGCTTCATTACATGTAGTAGAGTTCCTCAGCCACTAGATTCATTGCTGTCCATAGCCATGCGAGAAAGGGAAACCCTGAAAACATACTCTGACAGATATTGGGAGATGTTCAATGAGATCAATAGAAATTTTGACGATGTAGCAATAAGGACTTTCAAGGTTGGCCTACCTGCTGAGCATGACTTGAGGAAATCACTAACCAAGAAGCCTGTTAGGAGTGTGCACCGGCTCATGGACCGCATCGACGAGTATAAAAGGGTTGAAGAAGACTAACAGCAGGGTAAGGGGAAGGTGAAGGTTATCCCTTAGGAGATGAGGGATTTCAGGTCGGACAGATACAATAACAACAGACCCCGAAGAGATTTTGCTGGGTAATCTGGGCCTATAGCTCCTCAAGTGGTCAGCACGATATTTCGAGAACCAGCACATCAGCTTTTGGAGAAAATCCAGAACGAGCCATACTTCAAATGGCCAAACAAGATGGTAAAGGACCCCATGAGGCATAATCAAAATCTTCATTGCAAGTATCATCAAGAAAGGGGTCATACCACCGAGGATTGTAGGACTTTGTGGAATTACTTGGAGTAATTAGTCAGGGATGGAAGATTAAAACAATTTTTGTATCGGCCCAATGGGCAAGTAGACCACTTAGGATCAGTAACTCAGGGAAACACTTCTTCAAGACCTCCTTTGGGCACAATTAATGTCATCTTTGCTGCTCCTAGGAGGATTGGTTCTCGTCCTTCTAGAGTGATGTCTGTAGCATGAACACTCGCCGAGGACTCTAATTCTGAGCCGAAGAGGGCTAGGGTAAATATCCGACTAGCGTTGAGTTTTTCAAAAAAAGACAAGATTGGGACTACGCAACCACACGATGATGCTTTGGTAGTCATGCTCAGGATAGGAGGGTATGATGTAAAGAAGGTGATGGTAGACCAGGGTAGTGATGTAAAGATTATGTACCCTGACTTATACAAAGGGCTAGACTTAAAACTTAAGGACTTGACAGCCTATGATTCACCATTGATAAGCTTTGATGGGAAAGTTGACATTCCAAAGGGCCAGATTAGATTACCTGTGCAAGCAGGTTTAGAGGTAGTAGAGGTGGATTTCATTGCAGTGGATGCTTACTCTCCCTACACAGCTATTGTAGTAAGACCTTGGCTTCATGCCCTAGGAGTTGTTTCTTCAACTCTACATTTGAAGGTGAAATTTTCGTCTGGAGACTAGATTGAAGAGCTGGTTGGGAGCCAATCCATGGCTAGGTAATGTATGGCGGCTGCAATTATGCACTAGCCTGAGGTTGAATCCTCGACCTTTGTTGAGGGGGGCTCATAGCAATCAAGGACCCCGGTCATGCCCGTGGAGGCAGCGTTAGAAGACCCTGCATGTGAGAAACTGGAGGAAATTGTTATAGATGATGACCCGGAGAAATTTTTTCAGGTCGGAGCTCAGTTGCCTTCCCAAGAGAAGAAGGAGATGGTTATATTTTTGAAGAGGAACATCGATGTATTCTCATGGAATGCTTATGAAGCCCCCAAGGTAGACCTAAATTTCATTTGCCATCACCTAAATGTCAACCCAGAAGTCTCCCCAAAGAAGCTACCACATCGGCGTTCATATAAGGAGCATTTTGATGTTGTTAAGGTGGAAGTAAACAAGCTCAAGCAGGCAGGGGCTATCAAAGAAGTGTTCTACCCGAAGTGGTTAGCCAATACAGTAGTGGTAAAGAAGAAGAATGGGAAGTGGCATATATTTGTCGACTTCACAGCTTTGAATAAAGCTTGTTCCAAGGATCCTTTCCCCATGTCTCGGATAGACTAGTTGGTCAATACTATTGTGGGTCATCCTCGGATGAGTTTTCTGGACGCTTTTCAAGAATATCATCAGATACCTTTGGCTTTAGCTGACCAAGAAAAGACAGCTTTTGTTACTCCTATAGGGAATTATCACTACAAGGTAATGCCTTTTGATTTAAAGAACGCAGGGGTTACTTATCAAAGGATGATGACTAGGATGTTTGAGCCATAACTAGGTAAAACTATTAAGGTTTACATAGATAACATGGTAGTGAAGAGTAAGGTGGCGTCCGGGCATGTGGGAGACCTAGGGAACACCTTTCAAATACTAAGGAAACACAAATTGCACCTCAATGCTTCTAAATGTTCCTTTGGTATGGGATCAGGTAAATTTCTGGGTTATATGGTCACTCATCGAGGAATTGAAGTTAACTCTGAACAAGTTAGATAAATTAACAGCTTGCAGTCACCTTAGAATCCCAAAGAAGTTCAGAAGTTAATAGGGTTGACTATTACCTTAAACCGGTTTATCTCTCAGTTCGCGGATAGATGTAGGCCTTTTTTCCAATTATTGAATAAGTGGAAGGGATTTGAATGAACTGAGGAATGCGCTTTAGCCTTTCAGCAGCTCAAGGAATATCTTTCTTGGCCGCTTGTTATATCTAGACCCGAAGTGGATGAAGTTCTATTTACCTACATTGTTGTGGCTCGTCATGCCATTAGTTTGGTGCTGATACGGGTTGATGGCGGTGTACATAGGCCAGTTTATTATGTGAGCAAGTCACTACATGAGGCTAAGGTTCATTATTTACTGCTGGAAAAAGCTATTTTAGCAGTGGTGCATGCTACGCGTAAGCTTCTCCATTACTTCCAATCCAATACAGTTGTTGTTTTGACTCAACTTCCACTTAAATCAATACTTCGAAACGCTGACTACATGGGAAGGATTGCCAAGTGGGGTACCATCCTAGGAGCTTTTGATATCAAGTATATGTCTCGCACCTCTGTAAAAGGCCAAGTCCTTACCGTTGTGGCTGAGTTCGCTGAGCCCTCACTAGAAAAGAATGTCAAGAGGCTGGACATGAATGAAAAATCAGTTGGCATGATTTCCCTCAAGGAACCTTTGTTATGGAAGGTGTATGTTGACGGAGCAGCAAATCAAAGAGGATTTGGAGTGAGGCTAGTTTTGGTATCTCCTGAGGAAATTACTATTGAAAAATCCCTAAGATTGGGATCCTCGGCCACCAATAATGAAGTTGAGTATAAAACTCTACTAGTAGGAATGTCTATGGTTCTAAAGATGAGGAGAAAAACAGTGCAGATGTTCTCAGACTCACGATTAGTTGTGGGCTAGGTGGAAGGAGAGTTGAAGGCTAGGGATCCAAGAATGCAAGAGTATTTGAACTAGGTAAGACATTTACAGTCAAAGTTTGAATCTTTTGCTTTAGTACAGATCCCCAAGAATAGGAATACCCATGCAGATTCCCTGGCCACCCTCGCGACATCCTCAACGCAAGGCCTACCTCAGGTTATCCTTATTGAAGATCTGTGCAAACCTACGGAAATGAACGGTGACATTATCTGAATTCATTAGATCACGATGGGACCTAGTTGGATGGACCCATAGTGCTATTCCTTAAGGAATATATCTTGCTCGAAGAGAAGTCCGAGGCAGATAAAGTGCGTAGAAAGGCTCCTCGGTTCTGGCTATCCGAGAACCAAAAGTTGTACAAACGCTCTTTTTCTGGACCGTATCTATTGTGTATACACCTTGAAGCAACAGAACTACTTCTGGAAGAGTTGCATGAAGGGATTTGTAGAAGTCATAAGGAAGGAAGGTCTTTATCTTATAGCATTCTTACACAAGGGTATTAGTGGCCAAATATGCAGAGGGAAGCACAAGAGTATGCGAAGAAGTATGACTAATGTCAGAGGTTTGCTCCCAACATTCATCAACTAAGGGGCATCCTTAATCCTCTATCCAGCCATTGGTCTTTTGCTTAATGGGGCTTGGATATTGTAGAACCCTTCCCTAAGGCAGCAGGGAATAGGAGATAGCTGCTCGTCGGCACAGATTATTTTACTAAATGGGTTAAAGTTGAGCCACTATCAAATATCAGGGTTTTGGATGCAAACAGATTTGTTTGGAAAAACATTGTCACCAGATTTGGAATTCCTCCCACCCTTATTTTAGATAACGGCCTTTAGTTTGATAGTAAGGTCTTCAGAAGATATTGTTGTGATCTAAGCATTACAAACAGATATTCCACCCTGGCCTACCCACAGGGGAATGGACAGGCCAAGACTTTCAGTAAAGTAATAGTGAATGGACTCAAGAAGAGGTTGGATGACGCTAAGGGAAAATGGGTGGAAGAATTGCCACACGTCCTTTGGACGTATCGAACTACCCCCCGAAGATCAACAGGGGAGACACCCTTTTCAATGACCTATGGGGCCGAGGCTGTAATTCCTCTTGAAACCAATTTCCCAACACTAAGGACGAGCTTTTTCACTCCAGACAATAACGATGAGTTATTAGGAAGAAGCTTGGATTTGGTCGAAGAATGAAGAGAGAACGCCACGGTTCAATTAGCCTATTATTAATATAAGCTCAAACAAGGCTATGATTCAAACGTGAAGCTAAGGCCATTAGTGCCAGGGGATTTGGATTTAAGGAAAGTTCTGGATACTGCAAAAAACCCAGCGTAGGGAAAATTAGGGCCCAACTTGGAAGGGTCATATTGTATAACCTCAGTGGCTGGGATAGGAGCTTATTATCTTAAAGATTTAGATGAAAATGTTGTACCACATCCTTGAATGTAAATAACTTGCGAATGTATTATTATTAATGAAAGTTCTTTATGTTATATATCGTTTATTACTTTATACTGTGCATTTTTCATTATGGTTAATTATCAAACAAAACCTTGGTCATGCCTGGCTCCTTAGACCACATACCTTGGGTAAATTGATATTTATAGTTATTTTACTAAGTGTTAAATAGAACCTTAGTTATGTTTGGTTCCTCGGACCATCTACTTTAGTTAAATTAACACTTCAAGTTATTTTTCTAAGTATCAAACATAACCTTGGTCATGCCTGGCTCCTCGGACCACATACCTTGGATAAATTGATATTTCAAGTCATCTTTCTAAGTATTAAACAGAACCTTGGTCAACCTTGGTCATACTTGGCTCCTCGGACCACATACCTTGGGTAAATTGATATTTTCAGTTATTTTACTAAGTGTTAAACAGAACCTTAGTTATGTTTGACTCCTCGAATCATCTACTTTGGGTATATTAATACTTCAAGTCATTCTTCCAAGTATCAAATAGAGCATTGGTCATGCCTAGATCCTCGGATCACATACCTCGAAGACCCCCAAAACAATGATTTGAACAAGTGAAAGTTCATAAGCATCACTTGAAGTATTTGTAAGTATATTAAACATATTTGTTGTTTGGTCTATATCTGATTACTTCCTTAAGATCATTAAGTTATATGGGGAATGATGTGAATGATTGTTCTGTTGTGATGTATAGATTTTGCAGTTACAAGGGTGTTTTGCTAATTTTGTTGACTTATTAATTTTTGATTCTGTTGATTAGTTAGAAAGGTATTACCACTTATACATATAACAAAGTGGGGCATATCTCATTGTCCTGTTGATTAAGTGCTAAGTAAAATAGAAATTATACAAGGAAAATATACAAGCCTAACAATCATGAATAAAGGAATCATAACTTTCATTGATTTAAGCCTCGAGAAGAGGCATGCTTACAAAAGCTCAAGTTACATTATAGTTATAAAAAAAAAAGTCTAAGAAATAAAAAAAGTAAACAAGGACAAGTTAGGGATTCATCTTTAGCACAAGTTTGTCTTTGGAAGTCTTTGAAGGCTGGTTGAGAGCAGTGTCAGTAGAAGCAAGCCCCTTACCCTTAGAGTCCTCCTTAAGGGGGATGAGGAGGGTCGCCAGCACAATTTCCATCGGCTAGGTAGATTCCTTCTCCTTTACAAGCTCCTTGGGGGCATTAGGGACTTGGGCAAGATCATGAGCTACTTCTTGGGTGGTTTTTGTTGGTTTTCTAGTAGCCTCAGACTGCTTAGTCTCCTCAAACAGATGACCAGAGGAAGGAAGGACTTTGACGGGACTGTCCTCTCCAGCATCTTCTCCTTGGGAGGTGGCATCAACCTTGGAGACAAATGGACTAGGTGCTTGAATGGATGGAGGATAATAGACATTTTCTGTCTTCTAGAGGGCAGAAGAGGCATCAATCCCAGCCTAGGTAAGTGCCTCATTCCGCACTTGGAGGCAATAATGTCTACATACCTTTGAGACCTCCAACCTAAGGTTTTCCTCGGTCTCAGCCACCCCAGCGTCGTATCCGTCCTGCTCAACTTGATCCTTTGCCTTCTCGGCTTCCTCCTTAGCTTTTTCTACTTCTTCTTTGGCTTTATTTGCCTCTTCCCTAGCCTTCTCAGACTCCCTTAGACTCTTGTTGAGGGCCTCTATTTGCTTTTTCGCCGCCACATAATCTTCATTGGCTTGGCAAAGTTGCAGGCATTGAGTCTCGGCCTACCTCTCAGCTACTTTAAGAGCTGCCTCGATGCCCTTTCTATCTTTCTTCCAAGTTTAAATTGGCAGTTACCTCTTACAACTTTTTCTCTACCACCTCGAAGGTCTTCTGGGCAGTAACTCGCCTGGCCTCCTCGTCCTTCATTGCTCTATGCGAGTTGATGATTATCTCCTCAGCCCTATGAGCAGCTTGGACAGCCTATTCCCAGAAGTAAAGAGGAACAAAGAGGCATAGTCAGTTCAAAAAAATTAAGTATAAACAAAATAAAAATAATAAAAGAAATGAGTGAAAATTGGAGAAGAGTCGGATGGTAATCTTACTAGAGCGAGCTCCTTCTTCAATGTCATGAAGACCTCGTGCTTCCTTATCTGCCTCAACTCGGCCATATCCTCAGGCAGTAAAATAGCTTGCTCTAACGCGTCAGCCACGCAAGCAATTGTTCCTAGGTCAGAATTTCTAATTGAGGCATCAATAATGACAGCGTGATCGTTTAGGATCATGGATAGGGCCCAAACTGGAGCAGATGCAGGGACTTAAACCTCGGCCCTCTTCTTCAAGGCCATCTGAGATGTCTGGGCCTGCTTGGCCCCTTTTTGGGGTTCAACTTCCTTGGAAGGAAGACTCTTTCTCCCCTCTACCACATCTTTTCCCTTAGGCTGGTCCCCTTTTCTTTTGAGATTAGCCTGATTAATACGTGGAGGTTGGGTGGGTGAAAGGGAGGGAAGCTTGGGCTGTCTAGACTTCCTTTGCTCTTGGTCCTTGGGGGAGGGAGATTTGGTTTTAGCAATCTCATTGGGCTCTTGACCCTTCACCTGAGACTCCATCAGGTCTCGGTGGTTTTGTCGGGTCCTGTGTTCAATCGACATCATGTTTGAGGTAGTGATTTCTTCTTGCAGGAAGCTTGCTGGTTCTGAAGATGAAGTGTCGAGGTCACCAGCTGGACTTCCCGAGGAAGTAGGTTGGTTGAAAAAATCAAATTCGTCCTTAAAATCTGAGACTTCAACAATTTCTTCCTCTTCCTTGATGATGGGTTGGGAGGAGGTCGCTTCATTAGTTGCATGTTGGGGTGGAAAAGGTACTGTAGGGATGCCTTCTAGTATGGATTGTGTGGTGAGAGTACCTTTTGGAGATAAGAGCGCCCTCGGGAAGAAGGAAACCCTCAGCAACAACACTTATCCGGTGTAGGTATGGTTCTTTTGCTCTGATCACACACTTTGGTGCTTGGAAGGATTTGGAGATGGGAATATAGCCGAGGATCAAATGTGCTGCTCGAAGCTGATTATCAGTGTGAAAAAACACTTCAACCTTCAGTATCTTGTCTAACTTCGATTGGTTGACAAAAGTGAAGTTCAAAATAGCAGCGCGTTTATCTGCAAAACCATCATGAAAAGCAAAAACATCTTCAACAAAAACAAGATTAAATCAAAGGAAAATTTCTATATAGACACAAATTAAAGAAGAAGAAGAGGGGGTGATTATTAATAGTTAACCTAAACCTAGAGCCCCACTTGGTTGCCCCTCTCTCGTCAGATAGGGGAGGTCATCATGGCATTCCCTAGATACGATCAAAAAATCTTTTTTTAGGCCCTTGTTGAAATCAGGAAGGCATTGGATGAGTCTAACCTCGGGATATTTAGATTTTAGGTAGTAAACCTATCCAGTTAGGTGGTGGAGATTGCAAATCCAATTAACTTCGTGATGGGTGAGTCCCAAAACCATCCTCTCATTAAGCGCATCTACACAACCTAGGATTCTAAACATGTTTGGGGCACACTGGGTAGAAGCTAATCTATGGGCCCTGAAGTAATCCCTAGTGACTGTGCCCATGTGGAGTCTCATTCCCCCCTCTATAAAGGCAATCATTGGGATTACTACTTCTCCCTCCCGCCTTTGCTCATGCCACTCTCCTTCCTTACAATATCTAATAGACACCCTTAGCGGAATCCTATATTGAGTTTTGAAAGCCTCTAGTTTCTCCTCAAAATCTACCAAAGAAGCAAATCTACCCATTTTCAAAAAAGGTTTGAAGGTATTAAAATGAAAAATAAAGGGATGAGGAGCCAAGGAGAAAAAGACAGAAAAAAGAGAAGTAGATGAAAAGAAAATGAACAAAGAGATTTATGAAGACTTACGCTAGGAAGAAAAATCTCCTCGGACTAGTTCTTGGTAATTGTGAGGGCACATGTAGACTGGGAAATTTTGCAGGTTCGTTGTATGAGTGTTGAAGTAAGAAGAATGATTTGATTTAGATGATATTTATGTCAAATGAGGGTTACAAGCGGGAAAATTCCCGCCTGGGTTCCAGCAGGATCCTCAACCGTTGGATTCACATCGCTCCGTAGAACGTGAGGGAAATAAAGCCGTAGAAATTTAATGAGGGTGCGTCTCGTAAGCCGAAGCGTTAGGAATGTGCCTCGGGCAGTTAAAAAGGCATTCGTGTGGTTAGAGGATATATGTAATGGGCACAGAATGACTATGGTGACATCGAAATCCTCCTTTCTCACCAAGGAGCCAGAAAGAAGAATCTTGAGGGGTTATTGTGGGGGAGGTGGGTCCAAGAGTACATATTTATATGCATATTGGGCTGGGGGCCCAATCCGAGAACATTAAGTAATCCGAGGATGGGTAAACATCTTACTAAGGGTCCATGTTAGTTTATAGAGAAGCGAAGTCTGATCGTGATCATCCGAGAAGTTGGTCCAAGGAGGAATATATCTTTGGATCAGCTAAGCAGAGGTCGGAATGTGTTATCTGCCATCCTGAGGCAATTTCCCATGAGACTCTGTTGATAAGGACGTGCATCACAGGAGTATCCATGAAATATCTAAAGAAAAAGCCGCTACCACCGCATTGAATACTCTGCAACAGCCTCTCTGGCCGCATTAATGAGAAAGTGATGCCTGAGTAGCAGTGTTCAGCTTTATAGCTATCTTCAAAATTTTCAGGAATGTGTTGATGGGACAAGTATCCTGCCCAGCAATCTGTTTCATATATGGAGGGTAGAGAGAGGAGAAAGGAAAGTATAAAAGGAAGAGGAAAGCCCCAAGATAAGGGGATCGAGAGAGGAAGAAATGAAACGCTATAGACATTAGAACAATATCTGTAATCTGGCTTTGAGAAAGAGAAATATAAGATCCAGTCTCCTCGGCTTGAGTTCGAGGATAATTTTCGTTACACAAACTATCTCATCTGTGTCATATTGTGATCTAGCCCATTGTCTTTATTATCTAAACTCACTAAAATCCATATTTCTAACCCACTCTCTACAAATTCATTATATTGGGCTTTTTGGACCTATTCCTTTCTTGTTTTTGGGCTTAGGTGCAAATTGTGTCTTTACAATATATACACACACACACACACGCTCATAGCAAATCTTATAAATTTACATATGTGAAAATGTATAATGAAATTGTAAATATCTAGGCATGTGAGGAGATGTAGTACACACACACACACACACACACACACACAAAACCCACAAACGCATTTCATAAGATTATAGGTGCATAATTTTTTTTATTATTTAAGAGTCTTTATAGGTGTGTAAAAAATTCATTATAGTTTCTTATAAAGTTTAAGATGTATTTTATTTTATTTCTAACCTTTTATTAAAAAAAAGTTTTATATTTGAAATTTTAAATGAAAAAGACAGGTCCAAGAAATCATTTGAGTAACATACTACAAACTATCACTAACTTACTATCTCAACACCATGCATTATATCAACATCCATTATAAACACCGTCAACACTCTGTACTATCCCTCCATAATATCCAGATTTGACAGCATTAATATCAAGAGGCGAAAATAGCCAAATACCACTGTTTGGGAAAATATGTATGGATCTACCACTGTTTGCAAAATATTTAGCAATCTACCACCTTTTTGAAACTTGAATTTGTGAAACTCGAGTTTTCCGTATAACTCAAGTTTCAAAAACTCGAATTTTTTGAAAAAATAGCCTTCAAATTGGCCATGCGATTTTTTATGGAATTTGAGTTCTTGGAACTCAAGTTACATAAAAAAATTTCAAAATATTTCCATAGTACTTGAGTTCCCAATTAGTGGCAGATTCCTACATATTTCAGAAACAGTGGTAAATTTCAAAATATTTTCAAAAACAGAGTGGTATTTGATCATTTTGGCCAATATCAAGAAGTCAAATGTCCACCACCATGGAGTGTGGCTTGGTGGTAAGAGTCATCGTATCATTTTACATAATGTTTGGCAAGAGTTGAGCTATTAGAGTAGTGGTAAATCAATGAATGTGTTGTGCCCACAATGTTAGCCCTATCAAGGCCTAATGGTACACATGGAATAGGATTAATTGACCAAATAGATTAATCAATCAAAATAGCTCACGATCATATAATTAAGAGAAACGAAAAGTCAAACCAAGTGTGGTACCACAATTTAACAAATGCATCATTTTTTTTCTCAAAAAAAAAAACAGAAAAAGATTACGACCTGCATATTCCAAAACCACTCACCATACTTCCATTCTACAAACATTTACATTCATTAATTAATCAATAAATTAGCCCAACAACCACAAGATCCAAAAAAAAAAATTACATTTTTGAAAAATTAAACCACATCTTGCCTTTACCAAAAAAAAAAAAAATGATTTCCACGCATAGTTTCACTTGTTTGTTGTTTTTCTCAGCCTTTCGATCCTTTTCTTACCAATTTGAGATTGCGGCTTTGAATACATTGATGAATTGTTAAAGTAAAGAGAATCGAGAGTTCTTGAGGATGCCTGCATTGGATAGTTCTTGCTTTGTAAAAAAATATTATTTCCATTTCTCGATTAATTTACAAAGTAGAAAAAAAATATTAAAAAATTAAAGATGGAAAATAAATAATAACATATCATATTCATGTTTTCAAGTGGTTTAGATTAAAGAAAGGAAAAAAACAACTCAAAACATATCAAATTTCTCATCTTCATCTATTCATTTATTAAATCCATAAAAGAAAGCTAAGATTGACATCTGGTTATGATCAAACAATGCAAGAAATTGCAGCCGTGTTGAGTATTTATTTATCATCAGTTGAAAATTCTCTTTGGATTATGAAAGCCAAGTTTTTGCCTACGCACCCCAATTGGCTAAAGAATGTATGAACCTTGAAATTGGTATTATAAAATTTTATGTAAAAAAAAACTACTGTAAAAAAAACCCTATCAAATGAGTGTAAAATATATGTTAATGCAATTCAATAATAAGGAAGAAATGGATCCAGGGCAACATACCTTGGACAAAGAAACATAAGGAATCGATACGTCTATAAAGAATCCAAAGACGATTCCTAAACACAACACTTCCAAAACCAAGATTCAATTCTTTTGCTTATTATGCATACACTTAATCCAAGTAGTAGATCATACCCACGCTGTATGGTCCATCCATTGTGTTTTGCGATTAAAAAAAGTTTTTTTCTTTTTCCTTGCAAAAACTGAACTCTCTAATATAAGAGATAAGGAGATTGTAAACCGTTAAGAATGTGAATTTAGTTGGAGGTTTTAATTTGAATGATAATTGATGAGCCAGTTTAGTAACTTGAGATATAGAGTTAACAAAAAAAAAATGATATATATTAGAGAGTTGGAACTAAAACTTAGGAACAAACTAGCCTCTGAACACGCGCTCACGCGCGTGTTCAGAGGCTCTTCTAATTTTTTTTTATTTTTTTTATATAAATGTTAATAATTTGAATCTTAGGCTTAGAACTAAAAAGCTCTTGTTCTCTCCGTAAATCTCAGATTTGTAGGAAAATAAGTAAAACTCGAAAGAAAAAAAAAATCAAGATTTACATGATGATTGCTAAACAAAGGTCAATTTGAAAATCCAAGAAAAAATTCCATCAAAGCAAAACCCTATATTATAAACTCAATAAAAAATAAAAACAAACAAACAAATGGCACACTAAATCAGCATTCATAAAATACCAGTAATTTACCACCAAAAAAAAAATTCTCAGTAAAAACATCATACCTTTTAGATGGGGTAATCCATGATTCTAAGGTTTGGACTTCGCAAACTTGAATCTCATAACAGGTTCCACACTACAACCATCAGTTAACTTTTGGAGGGAGAAGTTTGAAGTGTGCAGTTTTGCAATTTTGAGAGAAATGCATGTGCAGGGGAAGGAGCAAAAAAAGAGGGGAAAAGAAAATTTGAAAAACTGAATGGAGGGTGTGGAGTGTGTAGATAAGAACGTGTATTAGGGAGTTAACTTATTTTTCTATTTAAAAAATAAATAAATAAACGTATAGTTACTTTGAAAAAGTTGGTTAGTGAAAGAGTGGTCTTATTTTGTTGGCAATGTTTTAGTGGGAGTTAAAAGATGTAGTTTTACCAAACTATCCTTTAGTTCTGTCTCTACTTAAACTTAGGGACATAGGGGTATTTTGGAACAAAAAAAATCCAGTCCAAACAGGGGTAGCTATTTAAATAGTAGTATAGATAATTGGTAAATTGCTTAACCGTGAGAAAGATATATTAGAGAGTTGGAACTAAAATTTAGGACCAAGTAGTTTGTAAATTGCTTTTTTTAAATTTAGCTAAAATTTAGGATTTTTTTTTTTAAATTAGCAATTTTACATATATAACCCTATTATTTAAGCTTTATAAACTGGTAAATTTAAGGGTATTTTGGGTATCAAAATCGAGGATCCCAAACAAGGAAAACCCCTTAAATAGTAGTACTAGCCTCATTACACTAAATGGTCAGTTGAGAAAAAGAATGAGATACTTGGTTTCTACAGTTTCTCTAGAAATTAGAGAAGGCTTCAACAAGCAAAAGGAGGGGAAAATAGAAAATAAATAAATAAAGAGAAGCACAAATGGATAGAGCAACAAAGAAGAAATAGCAAAGGAGAAAGTGAGAGCAAGTGAAAAGAAAAGGAAGAGGACGTAGAGGCTTGGAAAAGTTTTAGCAATAGGTTTGTATGTGGGATTTCACCAGTCCCTTCTTCTCTCTCTCTCTCTCTCTCTCTCTCTCTCTCTCTCTCTCTCTCTCTCTCTCTCTCTCTCTCTCTCTCTCAAAACAGAATTTTTGTTTGGTAAAACAAATTGGGTCAGGTTCATGAGGAGTTCCTAACTCCATACATGAAACTTAGAGTATGAATCTCTGACTCACAGATCCTATTTGAGGATTAACAAATAAAAATTCTCTCAAGCTTTTGTCTAGTATTTTCTCAATTAGAGTCATTGACTCTACCAAATCAAATATGTCAATAGAGTCATTGACTCTACCATTAAGAATTAATTCATTAGAGTCCTTGACTCTACCAATTATACAAATCAATGGAGTCATTGACTCTATTATTATGCATTAAAGGAGTTCTTAACTCTACCATTATGAATTGATTTAATCGAGTCCTTGACTCTACCAATTTCAATATTAGAGCCCTTGGCTCTACCATCATGAACAAATGGAATCCTTGATTCCACCATTATGAATTAATTCATTAGAGTCCTTGACTCTAGCAATTTAAAATGGAATCCTTGATTCCACCATTATGAATTAATGGAGTCAATGACTTTACCAATTAAACAAATTAAGAGAGTCCTTAACTCTAACATTATGAATTAATTTTAATGGATTGGAATATTTAACTTCACCAACTAAATAATTTTGAGTTCTTCACATCACCAATTTAAAATGATATGATCTAATGGAATCCTTGATTCTTCAAATTATTTTTAATGGAGTGAAACTTCTAATTCTTTCAAATTAATTCAATGAAGTATTTACCTCTAACATGATTAATTCTTTGGGATTCCTAATTCCTCAACCAAAATTGGAGTTGCTAATTCCCAAAATAAAATGATCATAAAATTGATTTGAGAAAATTTTCCAATTCCTAATCTCTAAAAATGTTCATAAAAATTGATGATGCAAGAAACTTAGTAGGCCGGAATGCTTTGGGCTATGGTGATAGTTTTATGACCTAAAAGAAAAGAAAAAATTGTCAAGGGTGGCTGATGTAACCCAGCTAAGGACCCTACGATGATTAAGTCAGCTTTCTCTCTAGAACACTAGGATAAAAAACTGTGAATAGTAAAATCTTACCTTGGATGAATGGGACTTGATCCTTTTATAGAGACTTGAAAGTAGGTCTACTTGTTCAAATCCACCACCATCATGGGAGATGTGTGGAGTTAATGGAGAAAACTGAGAAAATGGAGCACGTGGAGCGGATTACGAGGAATCCTCCCCACGTTTTAGGAATAGTGCATCATGGTCTGATTATACTAAACCTTTGAAAAGTTCTTTTAAAATTCACTAAGTGTTGTTTGGTTGTCCATGCCCTTGGGTCATGGACGACTATCTTGGAACTGGATGACCTCATTACCCATGGACGGATCCTATTCATGCCCATGACACTTCCATTGGGTTTCTTTCATCACAAAACCTTCTGGACGTGGTCTGATCATGGATGATCATTGTGGACGAACCAACACTAAATTGAACCCCATCAAAAATAAATTGTTTCAAAGGAATATTCAATACCTCAATTAATTTTGGGGACTTCAATCAAAATATCATTACTTGTTAAAATTCCTACAAAGAAGCAAATGAAAGAAAGGGAAATTTGTTTAGAAATTCAATTTCTCAAAAAGAGAGTCTTTGGTTCAATTTCCATAAAAATATGGGTTTATCCTTGAGATTAAAATGAATTATCTCACCCAGAAACAAAATTAAGTCAATGCTTAATTAAATACCTAGTATTTAACTTTAAAGTCTATCATTTAGTGTAGACAAAACCATAGTTGAAGATTTTAAATCTTAAACCCCAATTAAAGAACTACGAATTGGCTTGACGCCGACCAAGGGTACGTAGGCAACCTAATACATTATTAAGTGCAACCACAAATAAATAAAAACACATATCCCCTCAAATACAAAAATAAATAAATAAATGTACAAAGGCAGCGTGGTTGAAATCAAAAGGTCTTCCCTTGAAACAATGAATTATAATTAAGAGATCTGTTATCTTCAATGGACACTACTTAAATCAATAAAAACCCATATGCCCAAACGTTTATGGCTGAAATTATGTTTGATGGATTTTACTGTATAACAATTTTTGTCCAACATGGTTAATACAATCATGTGTTTGAATTTATTTGATAAACCTAATTTATATCTCCTAAGAAACTGTAGCTAGATTTTTCTTTTTTCACCATGGTTTAATTTGGGGTGTCATTTGTAGTGGTTGATTTCGCTGCGGGTAGTTGTGGGTGTTGCCTTTTTGGGCATCATAGCTCACTGAGCGGTGGTGGGTCAAGGGTTATTGGGTAATAGTTGGAAAGCACGAACGTGACATTGGGCTATCGTGCCCATGTCCAACACGTAGAGGACATAAAAAGCACATTGGACATGACACGTGCCGTAGCTTCTTTTTTTTTTTGCTGTTGAAAAATGATGAATAGGGCAATGACATGGCCGGGTCACGGCCTGTGCCCAAATAAATAAAAACAGAAACGCATTACATCTCACACCACTCTCCTCCCCTGCTGGTCTTCTTCTTTAGCTCTTAGATCTATTTCTCTTTTACAATTTTCCCTCTTTGCTCTTTATCCTTATTTTGTCTATGTGCCATTTTATTGTTTTGTTTGCCTCATAGTGTCACATATGAAGAGCTCTTTTATTTCTAGCCACATATGCGAACAAAATATGTGTAAATAGGTAGTTCTTTTCAAATTTTTGTCTTTAATGAGTTAAAGTTCACCACCTATCAAGCCAGGTAGTTTACTTTTTACAATTATTTTTTCATTATCTATGTAGACAGTAGACGTGTATATATATTATTAGTGGCTAGGTTTTAATATGATTCTAAAAGAATTTGGAACAATTATTTAAAAACAAATAATATTTTTGTTATAAAAAATTACAAGCTTTGAATATATATATATATATATATATATATTTAATTAATATACATATCCCCTTCATTCTCATGTCCTAAGTTTTTAAAAATTATCGCGTCGCCGTGTTGTACCCGTATTTGTGTTCGTGCATGGCCATGGATAATTGGGCATTGGGTTATGAAAAAAAATATAAATAAATAAATGCTATTTTAGAATTTATTAATAGGATGTACTATAAAATGAAAAATGAGATATATAATGCATTATTGAAGTGAATAATTAAAGTATAAAAAGTGAATTTTTCAAGAGGTAATTTATGCAAATGTTTTTTGGTTTCATTGACCAAAATTTATATTGCCTTTTTGGATAACATGTCACACCCCAACTCCCAATTGGCAAGATATTTTTTGCTTTGGTCACATATGCCACATGGTTTTGTTCTTCCTAACGTGATACAACCTTGTGGTAAAAGGTCTCTCTCTCTCTCTCTCTCTCTCTCTCTCTTGTTAGAGTCCAAGGTATAAAGGGCAAAATCTCCTCCTATCTAGGCAACCTTACCAATTACCATTGTATCTCATGCGAGGAAGAATAAAAAAGGCCTATTAAGTAGGGTTATAAAAACCATATTGGAGGTTGACCTGGTTGAAGAATTGGTTCACTAGTTCATTGGTTCAACCAGTGGTTCATTGGTTCAATTGTAGGTTTATTAATTAATTAAATAATATATATTTTATCATTATAAAAGACAACTAAAATAAAATAAAAATAATCCATTTAAGTAAATTAATAAATTATATCAACTGTATCCCCACTCTAACAAAAAAAAAAATTATAACAATAAAAAATCACATCATCTATATATATATATATATATATATATATATATATATATATATATATATATAATATTAATAGTCAAAACTCTGAGAAAATCCAATTAGATTTTAATTAGATTCTCAATTTTGTGTCATGTGTCCCATTTAATTTTTAATTTTGTACCAAGTTAATTATTGATTGTAAAAATCGAAGAGTCCAAATCTAATTATATTCTAAATTAGAGTCCAATTTTTCACCACATGTCCATCTAAGTTTTTAATTTTTGTAACAAGTGAATTATTAGGTACACAAACTAATTCTAAAATCAATTAAATTCAAAATAATATATATATATATATATATATGAGAAACCATTACATATTTTAGAAATGTATGGTTTAAATAAAGTGTAAGCTAATTACCATGTATGATTTGAACCATATAATTGTGATTGTTTTTAATTGTACCCGTGTATATGCATAGGGTTATACACTAGTATGACATAAAGTTAGAGAGTATTAAAAAAACACACACACACACACACACACACATCATTCACATAAATCATCCAGTAAGCAAGTTATATAGTTCAAAAGTCTTGAAAAAACATATCTAATAGAAATTCAAAATAAATTTTTAGCTTAATCATTAAATCCTAAAGGATCACAAAATTATTTAAATCTCCAAATACAACTGATGATTAAAATCAATCAAGTGTTATCGTTGTGATATTGGTTGCTTGTGTTCTATGCAGACCAATAGGTATTTTTTTGGTTTTATCCATGGGTTAAAAAGATTAACCCGTGAAATATGTTGGTTTACCTGGTTTAATAATGGGTCATTATCAGGGCTGGCCCTAGGCCATGGCCTAAGGCCCCCTAAAATAGAAAGGCCCCCATATATGGGGTAATAAGGTTTTTTTTTTTTTAGGAAAGAAAAAAAAATGTGAGTTAGGTGTACATTTTTTCACCACTCAAGGCCTAAAATGTTAGAGTTGTGCTAGTATATTACAAGTTTTATTATATATGTCCTATAAATTGATATGTCACCAATCACAAGAAGTAATTCAATACTCATTTATTCTTTTGTTGAAAACTTGAAGTGCCACTTTATTGCCACATTAATTTGTAAGTTTTTTGCAATAAAATTTGCAGTAAGTTTAGCATTTTCTCCAAAAAAAATCTGAATTAATAGAAAGACAACCCAATCACCATTAAGTGAATAAAAAATGCTAAACCTAATACAAATTTTACCATAAAAAATTTATAAACTGATGTAATAAGAATATGATCAGTGTCACTTTAAACAATATAATAGATAAATGTTTGAATAATTTTTTTTATTGGTGGTATGCTAGTTTATAAAACCTATATAGTAAGTATCATTAGCTCACTTTGGGTGAATTTTTCATATTAATAAGTAAGAATTAATAACAGATTTGAAAAAAAAAACTAAATACTATTTAAATGATATTTAAATGTAAAAATGCTTCTTTAAAATTTTCTCCTTAGGCTTCAAATCCGGTGGTTTGGTACAGTTTTTATAACTATGCTCTTAAGTGGGGCTAGATGAAGGAGAACTAAATTTTAATTCAGTACCACATCATCTAGTAGGGTCCTGTGCCTTTTGGCAATGCAGAAAATATTGCCTTTTGGCGATCCTTTTTGACAATTACACTTTCTACAACATTGCTCATCCAAAATTGCACTAACTTTCGAAGAAGGTGTTAAACTCTAAAAATGCACATAGCAAAGCAAACTTTGTGACTTGCTTGGTAGGGTGCACCAGGCCCGAGTTGTAGTGCAACACAAGGGCAACGCTTAAGAGCCACGGTAGCAAGGTACTGAAACAGGCCCTCCCCCATCATAAATTGATTTAATATCGTGTGAATCAATGACTCACATGGCAAATATTAAACTGATAAGAACAGGTACTACACTTGATCTTAGCCAAAAGGCTGAGAAAGGTATGCTTTGAAATGTGCTTTACGGCATTATTTATCTCACACTCCTTTCTCCTTGTTTCTTTGCCTACCGGTGTGGGATAAACACCGCTTTGCAAATCTCCCACCTCACTGATTGTAAGAGCAACCGCATTAGTTAGTGTAAAATTTTCATTCTATTTTACATTAAAAGCCTATTTTTTTCTATTTTACACACCCATTTTTACAAAACACCCACATCAGTCTGTCTATTCTACCATCTATTTTATTTAAATAATCATTTTTCTCACTTTTTTTATTATTTTATCTCAAACTCTCTCTCTCCACTCACGACACTCCCTCTGTTCCAAACTCCTCTCTAAAACTCTCTCTATACCAAACTCTTCTCTGAAACTCTGATCCAAGCACAGCGCCGATCTATTCCATCTGAAACTCCGATCCAAGCACGGCGAGAAACTCTTCTCTTTGAAACTCTAATCCAAGCACCAATACTCACTGATCCAAGCATCGATACTCACCAATCCACAAGCACCGATCTACAAGCACTAATCCACTCTCTCTGTTTTTGTTGGCGTGTCCGTATGTGGGTGTGTTTGGTTTTGTGGTGTCTATGGTTGATTTTGTAGTTGATTTTTGATTTTTGTGGTTGATTTTTGATTTTGTGTCTATGGGAGTGTGTGTATCAAAGGAAGAAGTAGATGATGAGGGTGTTGGTTTTGCAGATGGAGAAGAGAGAGAAAAAAGGAGCGAAACTGAAAATTATTAAAATAATGTATAGAAGAGCTTCAGTAACCCACTGATGTTAGTGTTTTTTTGGTCAAAATGTATAAAATAAGTTGTTTTTTGTATTTTGCAAGATTATCCATGGACTGATGCGGTTACTCCAAAGTTCAACTTTTCAATAGCTAAAATGGTATCTTTATCTCTCTTTTTTCCTTTTAAACATGTAAGGTACAAAGAGACGTAGAAGTAGAACATATACAATTCTTTTTTCTCTTTTTGTTCCTATACATTCCTTTAAATATTCAATCTAAACTCTTAAAAGGGGACTCATATAAATTGATATGTTGAACTGAAGTGATGGATGCCTTGCCCAAAAAAAAAAGTTTAAAATTGATGTATGAAAAAGGTCTACTATGGCAACCATATTTGATCAAATAAAAGACCAAAATTCTCACAGAATATATAGTGCTATAGGAATTGTCTTGAATTTACTTAATTGTCATGCTGGTTTGAAATTATAGGCGCAGTCTTAAGTTGAAAATAATAATGTCAATCAGCATTCACAATGGTCAACCCATGATAAATTGAATGGAAAAATTGGAAGGACAGCAGTCCTGTTAAGCTACAAAATAAACTGAATGAACAAATTGACAATTGCGATGCACTGAGGCAGGCAAGCCTTTGACCCGGCATCAGCATTCACAATGGTCAAACTATGATACCTTCAATTAACGCTATATATTATATTGCACGCCTAATTCTAGCATTGCAAAGCTCATAAAAAATACATAAATAAATAGATAAAAATGTTGACATTGTAAGTTGCGATAATTAATATCATTTTTAGATAAATGACTAAAACTAACACAAATTTTGTTAGTATCAATCACATCATGATATCTTGGAATAATTGTGAAAAAGATTATAGAAATTATTGTATCTCTAAATAGATTGTTTACATATTTCTTAAATGCTATCCTCTTTCGCATGCATTAAAAAAGTTTCTGTTTTTCATTATGTCTTACTTGTTATATTGGCTCAATTTCATGTGTGGACTTTTATGGCTTGTTTGGATTGGAGGGATGGAAAGGGAGTGGAGAGTAGTATAATAAAGTTGGTTAAAAATAGGCTAATTTTTGCTAGAATTTCATGTATATAACCTCTCTCTCTCTCTCTTTTTCTTTTTATAATCCGAAAAGGGGGCGAGCTTGTGCATGTGGTCATTGTCCTCCACTCACTTAACCCAACTCGTGTATAGCATGAAGTTGCTCGAGCAATAATGGAGCTTGTCACTACTCGAATCCATAATTTCTAAACTCGCGCGTGTGATGAGTCACAAAAACTTCCTACCATTAGACTATGCACTCATGTGGAATATAAATATCTTTTTTTATAGTTTATTTTGCTTAATACAATGCATATTTAATTCTCCTTTTACACGCTTGAACAAAGTGAACATTGTCTATATAGAGTGTAGCTGTAGATCTTGATAGCTTCTGATTAATTTCTTGCGGCACTCTTGACTCTTGAGAGTTGGGACTCAAATTCATGAGATCTCACATTTTTGAGTAATTGAATAAATGGTCGTTGGTTGTACTTGTACCAACATGACGTTGCAGGTGGTGGTGGGGCCAAGTGAAGAAAAATGCCTAGTATAATTTAGGTAGAACGTTTCAGCACCTGTCTATTGAGTATTGAGTATTGAGTACAGTTGCAGCTATATCTCTTGATATGATTTAATGGTTAATGATTCAGCCCCAATTAACTAAAATGTAATTACAGAAAGAAGTGAGTTGTGGCCTTTGCTTGACCTTTTATTCCCAGCGCTGGTGATGAGCACTGTAAGGTCTGTGACTGACTGGGCAACTTGCCAAAGAATCTTTTCAACCAATTGTTAATTATAAACCCACTAACCCAGTTTTCAAATTGGGATTTTACTAATGTGTATCTTTTTTTTTCTATTTTCTTTTTTGTCATTTTCCAACCTCTATCACAAGCACCAACAAACAAGTAAAGTCCATGACTTATTCGCTTTCAAACCCTGAAATTTTATAGAAATGAAGATCGATTATGATATTGAAATTGACTCTTTTGCTTTTTGACCAAATCATCATAGTGTCCAGCTATACTGGGGAAATTGCAGGAGCTGTACTAAGTTGATTTTATACCTAAAAAAGAGTTGATTTTATACCTAAAAAAACAGGATTCTATTTATTTGAGAAAGGAACAAATTGAATATATGAAGAAGAAGGAGCATATTTGCTTGCTTAGTAGACATAGATGAGGGTGTTCCTTCACATTTTAGTACTGTAATTATAGCGGATTTGGCTAGTTTAACTTAATAAAACCTGCATCATTCTTTTCAAAAAAAAAAAAGTTATATTATTATTATTATTTTATAATTTGCCTTGTTTTATTTATATAGAATTTGGCTTTATTTACACGCCATACCTAAATTACATGGAGGATGGTGGTACTTTTAAAATGTGCTTGACACTCACGTTTATAAATTGCAATCACTTCATCCACTCTTCTTTCTTAATTTATATATTAGCGTATGAAAAAAAAAAAAATATATATATATATATAGATGCTACGTTTACAATATTTTTACAACAAATCACAAGTAGTTAGTTGTTATTGGTTCAAATTTGAATCTAACACTAAGATTACTTTTTTGCCCAATAATAACAACCAGGTGCAACCTGCCACTTAAAATTTGTTGTAAAAATATTGTGGACATATCAAAAGGCTTTTTGATAATTCATGACATTGATGATGAGTCTTAATCTTAAAGAATTAGATAGGTTTATTTTTAGTTTTTACTGTTTTATATTATTATTCTTATCATATGTCATGTTAGGTTAAAATAATTCATTGGAGTTATGTTTGTGGCTTCTTTTTTTTTTTTTTTCTGAGTTATAGTTTTTTGGATTTCTTTTTTATTTTTTGAGAAACAAACCCACACAACAAAAGAGAAATGATATTCTAACCTAAATGATATTCTAACCTAAAGGCACACTACAAACTATAATTTTTTAGACTTAAAAGTACATGGTAAAAAAGTGTCACCTTCTATGATGTATAATATTGCAATCAATTTTCACATACTTGTTTTGAAATTGGGTTTTTCTAACTTTCAGTAAATGTAATGAAATGAAAATGTTTTACACGCACCATGGCACCAGTCCACAGTCCACACACCCAACGAGTACGTAGTCAATTGTGGGGGCTACAAATATAAAAAATTGTGAACATGGATGCGAATGTGAACAAATAAATAAATAGAGGCTGTAGGTGGCGGCTCCAACAACAACAATAAAAAAAAAATACGGAAGTAATTAGTGGTGTTTGGTAGAGTAGTTTGAGATGAAATTTTTGTAATTTTTTAAAATACGTGTAGGTAAAAATATGTGTGAAAATGTGTATAATATAGTTTAAAATATAAAAATGTGAGTTTGAACTTAAAAACTAAATAGACCTTAAAGTTTACAATTACTTTTTACGAGTTTTTATATTTTGAAATCGTTGTATAATAATCTCATTATTAATGCTACAAACTACATCTTTTAACATACACAACTAAATAATCATTCATTCACTGAATATAAAACAAATTATAGAGCAAAATTTAATTTTATTGATATAAAAAAAAAATTTTGAGAGTGTACCTAATTTTTTTTTAGGGATAAACAAATAAAAAAATTTAAATTATTATATATAAATTTTTTTTTTTTTTTCAAGTCAGGGTGGTCCCAGACCACTCTGACCTTAACATGGCGCCGCCCATGGCTGTAGGTGTAAAATCTTGAATGGTTTGTCTTTTAAGTGGCTTGGCGTAGAGGAATGGGTACCCGATGATTCGGTAGAAAATCAAAGCTTGAACCAACTGAAGAGAATCCTTTTAGACTACGAAAGTAATGGTCCTTAATTTATTAAATTTATATATATTGCAATAATTCTTTTCTATTAAAATTATATATATATATGTGTGTGTGCGCGCAATATTTCTTTTCTTGTATCTGTAGTAACTAGTAAGGCTTGAGGTTACCAATATATTCTTAGATTGATTAAGAAAGACAAAAGAAAAACTTTAGTCGATAGATATAGATTATTAGATTAAACAAGCTAGGTGAGTTTACATCAAATAAATAATGTGAGGTTTTGGGTCTGTTTGAGATTCACTTATTTTACTAAAATTATAATTTTTTTGTTGAAAGTACTTGTAGATAAAAGTAAAAATTAACAAAAATAGTACAATGAGATTTATGAATAGTATCAAAAAAGTGCAGCAAAGTCTATAAATAGTAGCAAAAATAAGTTGAATAGTAAAATAAGTTGACAAAAAAAAGCTATCCAAACAAAGTTTTCATAAGCAAATAAGTCTAAGTAGGAACAAAATAATTTTCTCCTATAACTATTGACGAATATATCGTGATTGATACTAATAAAAATTATCTTAGTGATGTAGCCATGTAAAAGTGATATATATATATATATATATATATATATATATATATATATATATATATATTATTGGTAGGAATGTATAAGTGTTATTAATCTAATAATAACTTATCATGTTTATAGGAATTTTTCCTTGTAATTATTCGGTATGTGTAAAATAGGGAAATGCACATGCTCAAAAGAATAGTCAAATATTTGAAGATGTCTGGACATCATTGTTATAAAAAAA
The DNA here is from genome assembly GCF_040712315.1 of Castanea sativa. Taxonomy (NCBI): domain Eukaryota; kingdom Viridiplantae; phylum Streptophyta; class Magnoliopsida; order Fagales; family Fagaceae; genus Castanea; species Castanea sativa. Next base: position 12,906,646 of record NC_134014.1, read on the forward strand.
AATATAAAAAATAAAAACTTATCATGTCTATAAATATTTTAAAAATTTTGAAAACAACATAACAAATTTAGATTTGACTTAATGGCTACTTGTGTTGTTTACTTGTTTTAGTGAAATTTCAGAAGTTCCTCTAACAATTATAGTTGTGGGGGGCAAAAAGATCCTGATGAGAATGTGGGCCTTTTGGGCCGTGTTAAGGAAGGCCGACCTGCTCCTGGGTTTAGAATTTGTTAGTACTATGGGTCGGCCCATACGCCGAGGATCCGAGGATCCAGCCGAGGGTGAACTTACCCTCGGATGGACACCGAAGAACTCGGGATTTTGTAGTAAAGATTAGGGGATGACACGGTTAAGGCCAATGGTTAAAAGGGGGAAACCCTAGAATGCCCCAGAAGCACTGGTGTTGAAGAAATGTCAAAGATAAAGGCTGCCACCTCCACATTAAAGACCCTGCACCTACCACCCTGGCCGCATTTATGGGGAAGTGACACCTGAACAGTGGAAGAGAAACTTCTGGTTACTATTCAAAGGCACTGAGAAAAGAAATATCTAGGCTAAGGGGGAGGTGAGGCAACACGTGTACAAATTATTCAAAAGAGTAGTATTTAAAGAGCAATCTAAGACAGAAAAAGGGGATCCCTTCTTTGTAACCTAAAGGAAAGAGTAAAAGAGAGAGAGAAATAATATAAGAACAGTTCTCGGCTTATGTCCGAGCAGATTGACTTATAGTATTCTTTGTTGTTTTTAAGTGTTTATAATCTTTAGCTTGCCATTTAATCCTCAAACACTTCTAACCTGGGTTTCAAGCCCACACTCTACAAATTACATTGTTTAAGGCTTGTTGGGCCTGAGCCCGTATCTGTTCTTGGGGCCAGGTGCAATTGTGCACTTACAATAGTGATAAGAACTTGGGAATAGCTAGGAAGGAAGTTTCAATAATTGTAAATTTGAGGTGCTAATTTGGTTGAAGTGACTTATAAAAATTACATTTGACAAAAGTGAAAATGACTTATATATAAATTCTATAATTAACAAAAGTGTTAGGTACAATGTCCCCTGATGTTAGTTACCCGGCTGTTGGACCAATATGCCCTTCCACTTAATTGGATGTACAAATTGGTTTCTGAGTTTTGTTTATTTAGCAGAAAATTTTGATGAACAATTGAAAACATTTAAACATGTTGATATTTATTTATTTTTAATTTCTACAACTTCCATTAATTTGCAGATATATTTAGATTTTTTTTCTTACAACTTGCATGCATTAGTTTATACTTTAGACCTCAAAAAATAAATAAAATAACGTTGCTCCATTTTGACTATGAAGGTTTTTTTCTTTTTCTTTTTTTGGGAAGTTATAGTATATACTTGCAGCAAATCATTCTATTCCTTTGTTCAGAAAAAGAAGAGGTCAATTACTTTGACTTTGCACAAGGTATATTAATTAGGGTGAAGAACTGAAGATGCACATTGCTTGGATTATTAATTTTTTAAATTGAATTCAGTCATAGACGACATGCAAATGGCAATTACCTATTCAAGTGTAGCATTATATCGCTTGTCGAGGGAATTTCTTCTAATGATTTTACCCTTTTATAGAAATAATAATAATAAGAATAAATTAAAAAAATTAGAAAAGAAGAGGGAGTGGATGTGGATGTCTTTGATTCAAATACTTGAGGGCAAGTAATCTTAGTTAAGTTATAAGGTTTTTGACATTAAAATATCCCTTGACTCACTTATTATTATTATTATTATTATTATTATTATTATTCAATATAAAATTTTGCCTTATAATCAATCAATCATCTCACACTTGAATATTCTAACATATTCGGTATAATGTTAAATTGTTATAAACTGTGTACATAACATATTTTATCTTTCAACTCAAAAAAATAAAAATAAATAACCACTGGTGAGTTGAGCCGGTCTAGTCGGATGGTACCACCTCATGCTTTAAGTGGGGAACATAGGGTCCCACTTAAAGTCCTGAGAGAGAGGGGTGAGATATTTACATAGTAATATTTCTAACCGGTTAAAAAAATCAATAAAAAAAGGGAGAAAAAAGCTATGATATAATGGTAAAATCAATTCCATTTTCTCTATTTTTTATCTTCTAAATACCCAATTAATATGAGATAAATTTTCTAATCATACTTTTTTTTTCTTTTTCCTAGGCCAGACATTATCCTCTCAGCCCTTTCTTCAAAACTTCAAACAATAGAGTTAGACAAAGAACAATCCATATAAACAAATCTTGTACTATTTTATTAAAATTTAATCAAATATATTATTTTTACCTCTAAATTTTACATGAAGTTCATTTTTCGTCTCTAAACTTTTTAAAAAAAAATTTGCCCTAAACCATTGAAAATATTACATTTTCAGTTACTGTTCTTAAAAAAAAAAATCCTTAACTATTGAAAAAAAAAACTTATATTTTGTATTTAAGCTTAAATAACATCATTATATTGTGCGTGTGACCAATAATTTTGTACCATCTATTCACCACATGTGTGTTCTTTCTTTATTTTTTAATCTCATGGCCAAGATAGACATGTCAAATTCTCTAATGCCAATAATAATAATAATAATAATAATAGTAGTTATTATTATGGACAAAACTTAGATACAGTACCTTAAGTATTGTTCGTTAGATATCCCTTTTAAAATTTAGCCACCTATCTATTCACTTAACGGAGCAAACGTGCGTTAACAGTTAACATCCTTTTTCCATATTTCTTTTTCTTCTTTTTATTTTTAGTCGTGTCCTTCAAATCTGAAAGCCATAGTTAACATCTTTCCTTTTTTTTTTTTGGCCTTCTCCTTCAGATGTGTGAAAACCAGAGTTCATGACCCAGATTTTGAAGATTAATGTCCCTTTTCTCACACTCTCAGACCTCTAGATTTTGAAGAAATCAAGATTTCAAAAGGAGGAAAGGGCTGGCTTGTGTGTTTCGCGTTGTCAATTGAACGATTTGTTGGATGCCAGTCTCTATTTCTTTCTTTGTTCCTCTCTTTTTCTGATCTCTCTTGATAATTATTTTTCCCGATCTAACCCTTAAACAGTCGGAAAGTTGATGGGGTTGCTGGCTTTTGATCTCAAAGATTTGAACTTTGGTTTGCAATTTGAACGACTGGTTGGGCTCGGTAGGTGCCTGACTTTGGTGGCTGACAAAGATACTGATCTTAATTCCATATTGGAGTGTGGATTCTAAATAATTACTACATGGGTTAATGATAATGTTTCTAAGAAAAAAGAAGGAGAGAAAGAAGGAAAATTCTGGGTCATGAACTTTGGCTTTCAGATCCGAAGGACATGGTCAAAAAGAAAAAGAAGAAAAAAAAATATGGAAAAAGGATGTTAACTGTTAACGTTGCTCCGTTAAGTGAATAGACAAGTGGCTAAATTTTAAAAGGGGTACCTAACGAACAATACCTAAAGTACTATATCTAAGTTTTGTCCTATTATTATTATTATTATTATTGAGTGTTGACATTATTTTCTAGGGTGAGATTTAGGTCTAGTGCCCAATTGCACTGAATCCGTTAAGATAATGACACGTGTCACAATCTAAACAGATCCAGCGCACTGGATGTACTGGACCTAAACCTTACCTTATTTTCTATGAAAAATGTGCAAAAATCATAAGTAATAAATGCATCATTACTTCGCAAATAAATTATCCTTTTTTAAAGAACTAACTCATAGGAAACGAGACCACGTAAGCATTAATAGTGTCACAATAATGTCTAAATCAGAAAATCCAAGCTACTCCACGTGAAAAATTAGGCTGCGTTTGTTTCGACTAAAAAAGTTTTCAGGAAATTATTTTTCAGCTTTTTGTGTGTTTGGTAGCTACAGAAAATTCGATCAAACGAAAATTCAAATCCACATTGACCGGAAAATAAACCCTTTCACCCGTAAATCCATTTCCATTCTTATTTTACCTTCAATGAATTTCCGAAAAATACACACCCGAAGAGAGAGAGCTCAAGCACACTCCACCTAAAGAACTCAGGCACATCCTCGTCGGTCAAATCGCCGTCCTTGTTCGAACCCATCCTCGCCGGTGATGCCCAGAACCACCCCTCTACACACGGCCTCACTGTCGCATGCAAGCCACTTTGCCGACCCATCCCTTGTCCTCGTCCTCCACCGACCCATCCCTCATCCTCACCGACCCATCCCCCATCCTCGTCCTCACCGACCCACCTCCATCCACCCATCCCTCGTTCGAACCAACCCATACCTTCAAATCAAGTTTTATGCTTTGAAACCAGACACGAGAGAGAGAGAGAGCTTGAAGGGAAAGTGAAATCGAAGAGAGAGAGAGCTTGAACCTAGGAGAATTAGGTTGCCGCCGCCGGAAGCTCGTCGTCACCGCCAAACACAGATCGAAGCCTTGTCATCTCGTTCTCGTCGCCGCTGAAGCTCGTCGGCAACGCCAACACACAGATCGGAGCCTTGACCCGATTTCAACCTCTCTCGATCTCTCACTCTTTCTTCCTCCCCCTCTCTGTTTGACCAAGTTAATGGTTTTATTTTGATTTTTGTTTCTTTAAAAGGTTTACATCTTGCAATTTTCTGTTATAAATTTGTTTGGAATCTGAGAAAATTGCTAAGAAAATGTGAGAAACCAATAGAAAATTTGTATTTTTCAGAATGTTACCAAACACATGAAAATATTTTATAATACAATTTTCAAAATGCAACCAAACACTAAAAAAATATTTTCTTTTCTTGAAAATATTTTCACCTGAAAATATTTTACACTCGGAAAATATTTTCCATTCAACCAAACGCAGCCTTAAGCTCAAATTGCTTTTAAATCTATAAGCACCCATAGCAAGCTATTGGACCACCATGGAAATTGTTACATTTAAGGCTACGTGACAAAAAATACCATCCTTTAAAGAAGAAAACCAATCCGAATTTCACAGAGTTTTTTGTTTTTCGTACAAAAGGGAACGGCTCTTTCAAATTGGTGGAACAAAACATTAGGGGGTTCCATGACCATTTATTAGGTTAAAGGTTAATTAAACTTTTCCCCTTTAACTAACATTCTCATAAACTTTAAAATTAAGCAATGTTCCTTCTTAATTATTGATAATAAACACTTTACCTTATGATTTTTGTTAAATTTAATGAAATTAAAAAAAAAAGATTACTATAATATAAGTTTTTCGTTAAATTTGATGAAAATTTTAATGGTAGTTGGTAGTAACAAAGCATTTATTAGGTGAATATTGCTAAAAGAGTTAGGAGAATGTTGTAACTATACTATATATACCGTAGTTAAAGAGAAAGATACCATATGCACTAAGATTAAAAAAAATAGTAACTCTTTATTCATCTCTACTATAAACTGGCTAGTATTTAAATTCTAGCCACTACTCTAAGCAAACCAATCTAGCTTTTACCGAAGAGTTACACAATTCATGCAACTAAACGTGAGCAAGAATTCTTTTTGCTAAATGTAGTAAAATCTATAATATTTTGTCTTGAAAAATGTTACGTACAAATTATTATTAACGATGACTAATGTGCAAAAAAATAATTTCAATAATGAGACTCAAATTAAAATCAAATATAATTGGGTTATATTAACGGGTATCTTTAGGACAATTGTTAAGAGCATCCACACCAGCCCATGTAAAATTATCTATAATGCAAAAATTGAAAAAATTTACACAATTTGAGAAAAAAATACCCACATCAGTGGGTGTAAAATCATGTAAAAACGTGGAAAGTCATTAACCGGCTACAGTGTCGTGTAAATATACACAGAACACTGTAGCTCTGTTATCCCATATTTTATTATTAACTTTGTACGTATAAAAACATTTTTGGCTCCTTTTTTTCTCTCTCATCTCGCTGAGCAACCTCTTACTCTCAGCTTCTCTCTCCCTGTTTCATTCCTGAGCAACACCCACAATCTCCGGCGTCGCTCGATCTCTCTGTTTCTCAATCTCCGGCGTCGCTCGATCTTGCTGTTGCTCAGGCCGGCGGCGCTGGATCTCGCTGTTGCTCAAGCCAACGGCGCTCGATCTCGCTGTTGCTCAGGCCGGCGCCGCTCGATCTCGCTGTTGCTCAGGCCGGCGCCGCTCGATCTCGCTGTTGCTCAGGCCGGCGCCGCTCGATCTCGCTGTTGCTCAGTCAGGCGCCGCTCGATCTCGCTGTTGCTCAGGCCGGCGTCGCTCGATCTCATTGTTGCTCAGGTCATTGCTCGTTGTTGCTTAGGTTTTCTGGTTTTTTTTTTTTTTTGGTTGGATGCTGGTGTTGATCTTGTTGCTCAGGGGGAGGCTGGAGGCTGGGTTGATGACGGTGGCTGTGGGCTGTGTTGAGAGATGACTGTGTAAAAAAAAAAATTATTTTATTGAATAAACGTGGAGGATAGATAAACTGATGTGGGAACTTTGTAAAGTTGTGCAAAAGTGAGTGTGTAAAATAGAAAAAGTTGGTTTTTTCTTGTAAAATAGATGAAAATTTTACAAGGACTGGTGTGGATGCTCTTAATAAATTATATTAGGAAAGTTTTGACACAATTTTTATAAAAAATATAAAAAATTATCAATAAAATTAATTACTTTATTATTTTTCTATAAAATGTTTATAAAAATAATTCTTAAACTAATGTCCTTAAAATATTCATTAACATTTCTGATAATAATTTATCAGATCAAATTTATTTTAAAAAATATTATAAATATATTGTGTATGTATACACTAACCACTATTAATGTCTATAAATGTTTATCTCATACATTCATAATAATGCATGAGTGAAGCCGACAAGTGTGAAAAAAAAGAACCGTGAGAAGTCGACAAACAATGAACGTGGATGGTTCATTCAAATTTCCTAGTCTTAATGGCAGGTTAGTAGTTTACGCTTCGTTCAAGGGCCATTCACTAGTTGGCATTCATATCTTCTCTTTCAAAATATTAATAGACAGTACGTTGAAAAAAAAAGAGCCAAACATTTTTTTGGGGTCAAGCGACTCAAGCCAACCTTTCGATCCACCTACCACACACACACACACACACACCAGCCAATTTCACTGGGCCCACTCCTCGTTTCTCAATTCTCTCTCTCAAATGCAACCGTTACAACCATAAAGCACGTTTTAATATAAGAAAAATGATAGGTCCATAATATCTTCATAATAATTTTATAATAAATTTTAGGTGTTAGGTTGTTACTAGTTATTATTATTTGGGTAAAAAAGTAATCTTAGTATTAGGTTCAAATTTGAACTAATAATAATTAACCACCTATGATTTGTTCTGAAAATACTATGGATGTAGCACCTTCGTTAATACTAGCATCTGGACACGCGTGTGTTTAAAGGTTCTTTTATTTTTTTTTTGTAAAGGCTAATAATTTATATTCATTATAATTTTCAACATAATAACACACCAGTTATGTTAAAACTAATGTCCAACATCTTGAGGGATTTATCCTCACCTAGACGTCCATAAAATAAGGAAGAGAAATTGTTGGGAGTTCAAAATATAGCCCCATAGAAAATGCATTTCTTAACACAAAAAAGAAAAGGCTTACACATAGTATAATAAATAAAAGATAATCATAAGGAAATAAGAAAATGAAGACCACCCAGACGCATGAGTTTGTTTGTTTGTTTTTTTTTTAAAGAAAAAATTCAAAACAAAGATATTTGAATAAAAAAATACCAATGTGAGATGAGATTAAGGAGAAGGATAATGATAACAAAGTAAGGAAACCAAATATAAACCAAATACAGGAAAACAAATACTGAACGACACCTTACTAAAAAAAAAAAAAAAACTTAATTTGTTGTAATAATGAGAACCCAACACTCATGAGGCATCTAAATAGAGGTAATCAAATATACTTACATTTTTGCTACGGAAATCTTGACGATCCACACCCAGTGCACGTTCCTTGAAGTTTAGGTACGAAAATCTTGAAGATAGACAAAAAAAAAAAAAAAAAAAAAAATATATATATATATATATATATATATATATATATATATATATCATTCTCACTCAAATAAAAGTACTCATTACTTAGAGAAAATATTAAACACCAATCAACTGACCAAATAAAAGAAAAGAAAATATTAAAAAAGATAAGATAGGATACGATAAGATAATGATATAAAAATGATAATGATAACAAAGTTTGATCATATTTTGTAGATAGTATTTCAGGTGAGAGTTAAAAGAATTTTTTTTTTTCCCTTTTAGACTCTAAATCACGATAATAGAATAAGATTCCCCCCCCCCCCCTAAACTCTAAGAGGACGTTTGGATGCAGCGTCCACGTTTTGCGTCCAAATTTTGCTCTTTTTTTTTTTTTTTTTGCTGCCGCAGGAGACAAGCGCGCAGTGCGCGCACTGTGCGTGTACTGTGCGCGCACTGTGCATGTACTTTTTTAGCAATTTTTTATTAAAAGTGGGTCTCGCAGCACTATTTACACATTTAAAAATTATTTTGCTACAGTGTTTTCAGTTTTCAGCAATAAATTCTATCCAAACAGACCCTAAGTCAGCATTGAACTAATTTTAAAAAAAAAAATCAATTTGAGTTTTAAAAAACTAATTTTAGTTCAAATAGAACTCATATTTGAAAATGTGAACATGACTATTAGTTTGTGAAAGTTAACTGTATAAAAGCTGAAAAGCAAACATTCCCTCACTGTTACGTTTTTTTTTTCTTCCTTTTTTTAAAGGGAAATACCGTTATGTTAAGAATAATTTGCATTGATCCATTGAATTGCATGTGATGACATTTAGGAATATAAGAACTCATATTTGAAAATGTGAATATAAGAAGATTTGAGTTCAAATAGAACTCATAAATTATCTGACATGAATGGAAAGAAAATGATGAGTAAATAGCTTTTTGAGTGGCTTCCTCTGGTACGTAGTCACCTATTACTATTTTTCCTCTGAGTATAAAAAGCAGGGACTTGAGGGTGGAGGGTGGAGAGTGGAGATGAGAAGTATTTTCTTTGTTATGGAAGAGATGAGAAGTAATTTGATAACATTATAACTGCTTAATGACAATGGAAAGATTTAAATTTGTTAGGTAGAAGTTTGGAGTTGTGTGTGACTAAAATGTGGATGTACTTTTCAGTAATTGTAGAAGTTTGGAGTTGTAGTTTTTCTTGACCCTCCGTCGGAGGTGTCCTTACTTTTGAATTTAGATTCGGCTGAAATTTTGTATGATCACAGCATTGTTGTTTCTGTTTTCTCTGCTTAGTTGCTTTTAATAAAACCCCAGTTTACCCAAAAAAGAAAAGAAAAAAGATATGTTTAAACACCCACATTTTATCAGTACTTGTGTTAGTTTTTTTAATCAGTATGCGTGTTAGATTTTTATTATTATTATTTATAACTATTTAGTTTTTTTTTTAAATAATTATCAATACGTGGGGTGTTTAAAAAAAAATAATAGTATTTTTTTTAAAAAATAATTGTGTAGTTGCTTTGAAAAAGTGGGTTAGTGGGAGAGTTTTCCTATTTTGTAGGCAATATTTAATGCAAGTAAGACATGTATTTTTATCTCTACTTAAACTTAGAGAAATAGGTGTATTTTGGAATAAAAAAAAATTAGGTCCAAACAGGGAAAGCCCCTTAAATAGTAGTAAGATGAATATGATACTTATAATCCATAATAATAAAATAATAAAAAACGTTTAACTTTTGGTTTATTTATAAGATTTTGTCATATAACTTTTAACTATCATTATTCTATTATATTTATCTTTTAATTAATTTTAAATTATATTCCATATTTAAATAATCAATTAAAACCTTACCAAATTATATACAAAATCATAATAAATACATAGTACCTATGACTAATTATCATAATTATTAAATTTCATATGTATACAAAAAATAAAAGAGAAAAAAAATTATATATTGTTAATTTTTTCCATGCCTTGCACATGTTATTAACTAGTAATAAACATATTTTGAATAGATTTTTCTTATATTTTGTCATTTTTAAAATTTTCATTAATTTTTATCCCGTGCATTTAATTATGTGGCATCATTTTTAGCGCTTGATAATTATTTTTAAAATAAAGAGATTGAACATGTGACACCAAACTATTGATTACACACAAGATACGAAATATTCTTTAAAGATTTTGTTAATGGATGTTGTAAGGGAACTTGATAGTGAACAATTTTAGAAAAGCTTTTATGGGAAAAAAAGTGGTATAAAAACTTTTTTAAAATAATAGTTTATTAACAAATACCTTAATGTGGCGTTTGGTACGTGGGAATCTACATTACTCTTGGCATCTAAATTTCTAGGAATGTGATTTATAGGAATCACATTCCTAAGAACGTAGCTATTCCTATGTTTGGTTTCATTGGGAATATCTTAAGATTCCTAGAAATGTGAGATGATAATGTTTGGTTTATTCTCATGAATCTTAAATGAATTATATATTTTTCCTATTCTATCCTTAGATTTGAATGTGAACTACCAAGTCCTTAAAAAAAAATCTTCCTCTAAATAAATAATGAAAAACCAAATTTAAACAATTAATTATGAAAAATTCATTAAAATTATAGTCTAACATTTCAAAATGACAGGTATAATACAAAAATAACTATTTAAATTCTCAAATGATTTTATTCTTAATAATAATTTTAAAATAGTTTAATCCATAATAATTTGTTTTATATTTTATCTTAATTGATTAAATGATAATAAAAAAGGGTTAAAATTGTCAATCTATAAAAAATACAGTTTCCTTTAAGCTTGGGAATCTAGATTCCCACCTGTTTTAAAGGGAATCCACATTCCCACTGAGAGGGGAATCCAGATTCCCCTGGCATCTGATTCCTTAGCGTGATTTGCAACCAAACATGGGAATCTTTAAACATTCCTAGGAATCCTAAAACATTACTAAGTACCAAACGCCACATAAGGGCAGTTTGAGAGAGAGAGAAAAAACCTTATCTTAAAGCCTAATACACATACACTAGCCTCTTCGCAATGAGGCTTTATTTATTTATTTTGGGTTTAGTGTTGTAATTTTTCATTCATTCCAATTTGAGATTTATACGTTTTCCTACTAATATTGCATGCCTCTTTGAAAAGAAAAATGGCGATGAAGTGAGATAAAAAATTTGTGAAGATCAAAGGAACTATGGAAAGAGACTTGAGAAAGAGATAAAGAATAAGAGATTAAAATAAAAGATTAGTAAAAAATTACAAAAATAAAAATATGCGAACTTACAAAATAATGATATCAACAATATAAAATGAAGCAAACCTTTTTCTAAATTTGGAGATGGTGATGAAGTGAGTAAAAAATTAAGGCAATCCAAAAGCTTGTGCAAAGAAACTAAAAAAGAGACGTGTGAGATATAGCTAAATAAAGATAGTGTGTGTCAATTTTTAGGAAAAAGATGTGTCAAATGTAGTTATTGACTTATTGGCTTGTTTCTAACCGTTTATAATTTTTTGATAAAGAAAACATGTTTTAGGAAATTATTAAAAAGACATAAATTTCAATATTAAAAAGGAGAGAGATAAAAGAGGCTAAAATTTAGGAGTTTTAAATTTAAAATGTGGAAAGGAGAAAGGTGAATGAGAAAGCAATTTTATTTATTTATTTATAATTTATCTAAAATTTAAGAGTTTTAAAATGAGTGATTTTACATCTCTAATTCTATAATTTTAACTTTTTAAAATTTGAATTTTAGGATATTTTAAGTATTAACAAAAGTATAAATTCAAACAGTAAAAACTCCTCAAATAATAGTTTAGTACATATACCAGTTGTTGTAATTTGATAAAAAAACAAAAGGGTTGTTGTAATAAAACTTCAATCACAGTCGTGAGCTAACTAACAAGCGCCACGTGCGCAACTCACCCTCTATGCGAGTCAGTGTGTTTAATGTGTAGATCGTCTCGTGGTAGCTCCACTCTCTCTCTCTAAACTCTCATTTTCTATATAAACTCATCTACCCCTCCCTCCATTTTTCCAGTATTCCAATACCCCGTCTCATTGATTCAACCACCACCGCCTTTCCAAACCAATTCCAACGAGGCCTTTCACTCACCCCCCCCTTTTTTCTTCTCTGCCAGGTACAACCCTTTTCCCAAACTTTCTTTCTTTCTTTCTTTTCTTGGTTTTTGTTTTCGTTGACCCAACTTTAACTACTGCAATTCTTATTCCGGATCTGGGTTTTTTTTTTAGTCTTTTCCATTTTCTCGTGGATTCCAATTCCTGTTTGTATTTCAACTCCAATAACTTAGATTTTTCGACTTTTTCGAGGTTGAGAGCAAAAATGCTCTGTTTTGTTTGTTAGTGAGCTGTTTGGAGGTTTCAAAAGTTTGGTACTATTTAGTATTTACTTATTAAAGCGCGAGATCTGGTCGTTGTTTTGGAATTGTATCTAATAGTGATTCGTTTGAGCTAAAGTTGTTGGATTCTATATTGGGTTTCGTTAACACACATTGTGTGTTTTGCTTATTGAATCAAAAACTGGGATCTGGGTTGGTTATAGTTTAAGATTAGGTGCACTTTCTTTCCCATTTGTATTTTTGTATTTTTTTGGATGGATACAATAAGATTTGAACCTATGGCATCCACTATTGCTATGTAGGTGGTATTCGATCTCAGGTTCTTAGTTGAAGACAATAGACTTTAGCAGTTGAGCTAACTTTAGATCTGCCTTATGGATTTATTTGATGCAGGCCTTTTCTTTTTTTACTTTATTGTTACAGAGTTCTATACTATATTGTTGTTTAGTAACAGAACTTATTCGAATCTGGTTGGTCTTTATTCGAGAATATGGTCAATGGATTAGAGGTGGATAATAAAGTGCTAGCCTATGAATATCCTAGAGCAATTTAAATAATGTTTCATACACCAAATGAAGATTGGAGTTGATAAAGAGTTAAATACAAGTGTGATCTAAAGTTTTTGCAGCAATTTTAGATATAATTGTGGTAACTTCTAATGCTCCTTCTATATTTGATTGACTTTCCTAAAGTATATATCTTGTTCTTAGGTGTGTAAAGGCCTCTTTGACTCTACGCCATGGCCACCGGGCAGCTATTCTCCCGCACCACACAAGCTTTATTTTACAATTACAAGCAACTTCCGATTCAGCGGATGCTTGATTTTGACTTCCTTTGCGGTGTGCATCAAATCCCTTCTCTCTTTCATTTTGCAAATATTTATTTATTTTAATGAGAATATAATGATATAATGATTGAATTTTTGTTAGTGTCATGGATTAGTTTTCCATCTTTGTTGGTATTATTGGATTTTGGTGTTAATAGAGTGTTCATACTTGTATCTTTAGGGAGGGAAACACCATCAGTAGCTGGAATCATTAACCCTGGTGGCGATGGATTTCAGAAACTTTTTTTTGGTCAAGAGGAAATTGCTATCCCTGTGCACTCAGCGTATGTCATGTTTCTTGCTTTCTGTTTCTATGTTAAATCATTTTTCAATTATTATCAAATTTTGGATTTAGAATAGGTAACTTTTATATGGTCAAACACACTTTGATCCGTTTTGTTTGACTATCCCCCGATGTAATTTCTTTCTACTAACAATATACATACTTATAACAAAATATATTGGTTAATGCAAAAATGACTTTTTTCTTTGGTTTTGTTTTTATCTTTGTCCAATATAATAAACTACTTATGCATAACATATTGCTTACATAAAATAAACGATGTAAGGAACTACTTGGTATTGATAATTTATGCATAGATATGACCCATTATAAATAATGGAGTACATTTTTATCAACACACATGGGACACAATCGGAGTTTTACTTGTATTAGTCCTAAGTATCAATGTTGCATGCAAAATGCCGTAAATGTTGACCATAAATCACAATATTGCAGTATGCAAACTAAACTTTCAATACAATAGGTGTTTTGAAGATTCTGAGAGATCTATTCCTGACCTCAAGTTATTTTTCTTTAGAACTTTTTTGGATTGGTTGTTTGCCTCATGAAACCAATCATTCTCTTCTATCTTTGATTTTCTTGATTCTTGTAATTTCTGTATTTGACCCCTGTACACTCCTTGTGTACTAGGGTGTCCTTTTTTGATATCAATAAATCTTATTCCTTATAAAAAAAAACTTTCAATACAATGAACATACTTGATACTGCTGTTTATATCCATCACATTTACATTACATGTTAGAGAATACAAAGCAGCTTAATTGTGGTTTCTGAACAATGAACTTGAATTTCTGAGTTAAATTCTCTCACCTTCATGTCAATTTCTTTTGCAGCATTGACGCAGCTTGTGCTGCACATCCCACTGCTGATGTCTTTATCAACTTTGCATCATTTAGAAGGTTAGCATTTATTGTATTAACTATATTTTGAAGTGCCAGACTTCTTTAGTTGTATTTTATAATTAATCATGTATTGATGAATATGCAGTGCCGCTGCTTCATCTATGGCTGCTCTGAAGCAACCAACCATTCGAGTTGTGGCTATCATTGCTGAAGGTGTTCCTGAGTCAGACACTAAGCAATTGATTGCATATGCACGGGCAAACAATAAGGTGAGAGGAATGTTGCATATTTAACTAGATAAAGAGAATAACCAAGCAGTGCTAATTTTAATGCTGCTGCTGCAGGTTGTTATAGGCCCAGCAACTGTTGGAGGAATTCAAGCTGGAGCTTTTAAGATAGGCGACACTGCTGGAACTATTGATAATATAATTCAATGCAAGCTGTACAGGCCTGGATCCGTTGGTTTTGTCTCCAAATCTGTATGTAGTCAATCCAGCCTTTTGTCTCTTCCTAGCATGTATAGTTCTGAAATTATGGACAACTCTGCCCTGAACTCCTTAGAAACTTCCTAGTAATAAGTACAACTTTCAGACTGCTCTATGGTTTTCTTATAAGAAATCTAGAACAGCATAATGTGCTTTTATGTGTTAAAGCCAGTTGCATGATGGGTTAAATTAATTCTCAAGTTCGTTCTTCACCTTCTGAATCCTGTGTCTGATGTGAGGTTTGTTCATATCTTTTGTGTACCCATCAACTTAAAATACAGATGCAAGTAGAGATGTAAAAAATAGTATAGAATAAGGATTCTGTAGGAAACATAGGGTTGGGCAGTTTTTGTGGCCGGGTCTTGAACAGACTCTAATCTATGAACCACAATTTACTACTTTATTTGGCAGATGGACCTGTGCAATCTTTAAAAAGGTTGTCCCAGTGCACAAAGCTTCCACTTGTGTAATCTTTAAATTTGCTGAAATTTTGTTTAATCTTTGAATGCAAAGTGAGATTTAATGTCGTTTTTACATGTCTGGAACTTCCTCTGGACTTGTTCAATTTGGTTTTCTAGCACTGAACACTGTTGTGTTTGCCTAGAATGTCATGTGGGTGTTGATGCTTAAACAATTTCTTACAATTACAGGGTGGGATGTCTAATGAATTATACAATACTATTGCCCGTGTTACTGATGGAATTTATGAAGGTATGCATATGCTAGCTATATTGTTTTTTTTTTCTTCTTAATTTTGGCCTTAATCTCTGTGGATTTAGGTTGTAATCTAAACTTGAATGTTATTGGAACTGCTTCAGGTATTGCAATTGGAGGAGATGTGTTCCCAGGCTCCACTCTATCTGATCATGTTTTGCGGTTTAACAATATCCCACAGGTATGTTATTGCTTTTATTTATTTCCTTTTTGGTGCCCTGCCAACTGTTTCCCACTGTATGTGCAGTTTTCCTTTGTGACAAGCAATGAAGCCATCTACATATTTGAACTGTCTTGCTATTCACATTCTGCATGATAAGTCCATATTTTTTGGTCCAAAAATTTACGTTCTCAATATCATGTGAATGCAATTTTGTATTGTGAAGATTTGTAGATTCTGTACTTTGACTAGCATGAAAGCTGACAAAATTTATGACACTGTAACCAAGTTTTCTTATGTTGGACAATTTTAATTTTTTGTTGTACATCTATCTGAGTTTTTGGGGCTATGACTTCCTCAGATTAAAATGATAGTTGTACTAGGGGAGCTTGGTGGGCAAGATGAATATTCCTTAGTTGAAGCCCTGAAGCAGGGAAAAGTAACTAAACCAGTGGTTGCTTGGGTTAGTGGAACTTGTGCACGACTCTTCAAATCTGAAGTACAATTTGGTCATGCTGTAAGCAATTACCTCAACTGTCTTTTACTAATCGCTGGTTAATGCAAGTATTCTGTAGCATAAGAGGGGCATCATTTCTAAATGAAAATATTTTTGGTATTGTCTAAATTCAGGGTGCTAAAAGTGGTGGTGACATGGAGTCTGCACAAGGCAAAAATCAAGCACTAAGAGAAGCTGGAGCTGTTGTTCCCACATCATATGAGGCTTTAGAAGCTGCGATTAACGAAACTTTTGAGAAACTGGTTAGTTTATTTGTATAATAAAACCAAAGGAAAAAGGTTTACATGAATTCTCTTGGGCTCTTCAACTAGCTGTAATTGGCTTCTAAAAAAAAGAAAAACTAACTGTAATTGTAATTTTTTTCCCTGATAGGTTGAAGGAGGGAATATTACAGCAGTAAAGGAAGTTACACCTCCACAAATCCCTGAGGATCTTAACACAGCCATTAAGAGTGGGAAAGTTCGTGCTCCAACTCATATTATTTCCACAATCTCTGATGACAGGGGTACCTTTCAAACCCATAGTATTCTAATTTAGCATTCATGTGTTTTATAGCTTAGATATCATTTGCACTAAAATCTTTTTTCAATCAATTTGCAGGTGAGGAGCCATGCTATGCTGGTGTACCGATGTCTTCCATTGTTGAACAAGGTTATGGTGTTGGTGATGTTATCTCTCTTTTGTGGTTCAAACGCAGCCTTCCCCGTTACTGCACAAAATTTATTGAGGTAGGTTGTTAATGACCGTATAGATTAGTGGGAATATGAAAATTTTGGGTTAAGAGAGAGAAGAGAAAGAAGGTTTAGGGCTTGATCAGTTAGTTCCTTACTGTAACACATATTTATATCATAGTGATATGGCAAGATTACATAGATATCCCCACGCTAATATAAAATAATAAGAGCAACTCCAACAAGATTGTTTTTGTTTGTAAACTTGTATTTGTTTAAAGTTTTTACCTGATTTAGTTGAGTGTCCTGCTTATTTTCCATTTAAATAAACACTTCTTCTGAAAGAACATGCGTTTACTTGTCCTTTATCTAATACATATGGAATTGGTCAGATATGTATCATGTTATGTGCCGACCATGGTCCTTGTGTCTCTGGTGCTCACAACACTATAGTAACAGCAAGAGCTGGAAAGGACCTTGTTTCCAGCCTAGTCTCAGGTATATAGTTTGCCATCTGAACTTATTACTTAAAATTGTTGAATGGACTTGCTCCTGTGAGCTGAACTGATTATGGAATAGTGAATGATGAACTTGTTAAACAGGTTTGCTTACAATTGGTCCCCGATTTGGTGGTGCCATCGATGATGCTGCTCGATACTTCAAGGATGCTTATGACAGGGTGAGACCTGATGGCACTATGAGGGAAACTCTTTTTTTTTTTTGGTTGGTTTGCAAATACTATGATGATTTGGAGATTTTGATATGTATACCACTGCTGTGTTTGCCAGAATTTGACACCTTATGAGTTTGTTGAAAGCATGAAAAAGAAGGGCATTCGTGTACCAGGAATTGGGCACAGGTATGGAGAGATTTTTACTGTCAGTATTTTTTCAGATTATGCAAGACTAGAAACCATGGAAATTTTTATAAAAATTATGCTTTTAATGGCTATATTGCAAATCTGACTGTTTGAAACTCTTGTTTGCTGTGGAAAGGATTAAGAGAGGTGACAACAGAGACAAGAGAGTAGAGCTGCTACAACTGTTTGCACGCACAAATTTTCCTTCTGTGAAGTACATGGAATATGCTGTGCAAGTTGAAACCTACACTCTCTCAAAGGCAAACAACCTGGTGCTCAATGTAGATGGTGCAATTGGGTCCCTTTTCTTGGATCTCCTTGCAGGCAGTGGAATGTTCACCAAGCAAGAGATTGATGAGATTGTCGAGATTGGCTATCTGAATGGACTCTTTGTGCTGGCACGCTCCATTGGTCTGATTGGGTGAGTTAGATTACGCTAAGTATTTTCTTATCCAGTCCTTTGGGTTATGTTTTGTGTTGCTTATTAAGGTACAATCAAATCCTTGATATTGACACATTGGCAGTTGGAATACTGACCCATCTGGCCTTTTTATCCACAAGGGTGATACCGTCCGACATTATATGGTCCCATAAGAGGCTAGATGGTCCTATTTTTACTAATACATACATGACTTGTTAGTGACTAGAATATATACTTCCAAAACTTTGAGTATCTAGTTTCCATTATGCACCTGAATGTGGCCTACTAGGACCAAAAACAAAAGGTGAGCAAGGAGGAGAAGAAAAATAAATAAAAAAACACCAGCACTATGATACAAACTATAGTGGTGATTCAGATGACTAAGCAAGGGTGGGGGAGGTGGAGGGGGGGTCAGCATGTACTTCCCAAACATGTGGATTTTCTTTTAAAGGCCTTATAGTTCTATCTCACTGATTGCTCCTTATTCAAAAACAGGCACACCTTTGACCAGAAGAGATTAAAACAGCCGCTATACCGCCACCCATGGGAGGATGTTCTCTACACCAAGTGAAAGCATTTTCAATTTGCTGGAACAGCTCCAACGGTCCAACCTGCTTTTAAGTAGCAATTTATTGTTGAAGTTTCTACAATTGGCTGAAATGATCGTCTGTTGTTAGGCTAGTGTTTGTACTTTGTACTACTAATGTCAAGTGTCTTCATTTGTAAGCTGTATCGAAATTCATAAGACTGAACTCTCAAACCACCTTGTTCAACGAAGTTACATTTCCATTAAGAAATCCTGCTTTTTGTTTTGTATCAAGAAGAGATAGGCATGTAAGTGAAATTGTGCAGAGCATGCAGGTCATTATGTTCTTCCTATTTTGGGTTATGTTAGTAATTTTGATATGAATAATACCATTTCTATGTCCTTTCTCGTCCACATATGAGACGGATCATTTGAAAGAAGCTTGAAAGTTCCCAAGCATGAAAATAATGTCTTCCTTAAAAATTTCATAAAATTAAATAAGATTGAACATTGAAATTTCTGTTTAGACCCCAATGATTAATTAGCTAAATTATCAAATTATATTGGTGAAGTGATCCACTGAGACAATTAATTTTTCACTGAAGTTTTTTTTTTTTTTTTAAACAAGAGTACAACTACAAAAAGGCCTAATTTTTGTAGTTGTAAATTGGGGTTATAAACAATGGACATTAGACACACATCTTTTTTTTAGTAAACAACAATACTTATTAGTATACACACGAAAATAGTAATATTAATGTTTTAAATCGGGTTTATAATACATTATTTAACCAGAGTACAACTACAAAAGAACCCAACTTTTGTAATTATAGACTGGGGTTATAAACAGCAGATACTAGACACATACAACTGATGTGGAATAAATATCCCTTTTTTTTTTATTTTTTTATGAACATCAATACTTATTAGAACATACACAAAAATAATAATATTAGTGAATTAACAAATCAATAAGTAATATAAAGAGCACAATTAAAACATGACATAACATTTGGTGACGAAGTGGAAAATCAAAGAAGAATATCTTTAACGGAGACACCACTTCGGGGACACAAACAATCTTGAAGAAAATTCACTGAGATGAGAAGAGTAGTTACAACTTACAACCATAACTTAAAAGAGTTTTGTACAACTAGAACCTTTATTGTAACATATGCAAATATCCTGCACTACAAGGGACATCCTTAAAGATTTTGTTGTAGTGAATCTCATTGAAAAAAGACAATGCATGGTTTCAAACTCACAAGCTTCACTTTGGAATTGCAAGTAGAGGCAATAAACGAATGTTGTTTTTTATGAAGCACAAAGAAAAAAAAAAGGCACAGAGTTTTCTCTCTGAATGGCATAGGCCATGGCATTTTGTTTTCCCTTTATTGAAAACTTGTGCAAAGCATACTTTATATAGTTGAACGATAGGGTTTAAAGAGACGACATAAAACTTATTTGTAAATAGATTTTCACGACCTCACTCAAGCGAGAGACATGTAAAACTCTCGGACCTTTAGGGCTTGTTTAGCAGCATAGTTATAATACATTTTCACACATTTTAAACAACATTACACACTTTTTCACCCACACGTATATCAAAAACACTCAAACAACATAACTCAAACTACTCTTCCAAACACCCCCTTAATGTTCCGCTTAAGCAAGTTTACCATCTCGCTTGAGCACACCTCACATCGCACTTAATTGATCTTGACCTTCACTCAAGCAAACCTCTTTAGTAAGCATTTCTTTGAGTATCTCTAAATATTAATTAAAAAATTAATTAGATTTTCAAACATATAAAATTACATCAATAAGTATATGTTTGGGAATAGCTTATTTAGTTGAAACTGAAATTTTTTTTGTTGAAAGTATTGTAGATAAAGTTGAAAGGTAATTGAAATAGTACAGTGGAATCTATGAATAGTACCAAAAAGTCCAATGAGACCTATGAATAGTAGCAAAAATAAGCTGAATAGTAAAAATAGCTGGCCTTTTAGCCATGTCAAACGCGCACTAAATTTGAATTTATTACCATAAAATGTTATAGAATGTGGGGGGGGGGGGGGGGTAAAAGCTATTGAATAAATGTTTGGGCTTTGGGCCTAATTGACTGGTACCAGTTTGTTTTGATTAGGGTCTTTAGGCCCACAAGTCGATCTACACTGTAGAGTTCCGAGGAGTTATCCGAGGAGGAATGTCTCCTCGGACAGGCTCGGCAATGACCTTGGGACTTGCTAAAGAGGTTAGAGGCAAGATTTTGGAAAAACTGATGGGTAAGAGAGTGATCCAAGCACCCTTTAAAAGCAAGGATACGTGGAAAATATTTGAGAAATAAACTGCTGCCACCACATTAAAGATCCTGCATCTACCTCCCTGGCCGCATTAATGGGGAAATGACCTCTGAACAATATAATTTAGCCTTTCTGTTGTTGTTTGAAGACTTCAAGGTGATGGATGAGACAAGTATCTAAGGGAAAGATTTGTACGACACGTGGATGAACTAGTGAAGAAGAAGTATATAAGGAAACAAGATAGGAAAGAGAGGGGGATCGACACTTTTTGCTAAGAAAAATAGGAACTAAGAATTGTAAATTTTGGCATAGAATGAGAATATTTATACAACTCGTCCTCAGCTTACGTTCGAGGAGGTTTCTTTGTTATATTTGTTCATCAGTTGCACAGTTTGTGGCATTCTAGCTTGTTAACCAAACTTCCAACATCCTGAACCTAAATTTCAAATCCATTCTCTACAAATTTTATTGTATAAGGCTCATTGGGCCTGAGCCCAACACTTGTTTTTTGGTTCGAGTACAATTGTGCACTTACAGAATGGATCAACACTAAAATTCTAACACACGTAATCCTAATTCATAGTGTAATCAATAAGCTTAGTGGCACAATTTAAATGAAAAAAAATTCCACAGCTGTTAATATAGTCTATTATAATCGGTTCATAAGAAAATAGTATCAATGATGAGTTTATGTGAAATTAAAAAATGATCACTTGTATGCTTAATGTGGATTATGAACATACATAGAGAGGTGATCAAAAGGATGCTGTTGTGGTGTTGATCACAAGGTCTTAGATGTTTAAATTAATAAATTTCTCTCTTTTGAAAAAATAATCTCATAATAAATGAGTTCTTTAATCATAATAAGAAGATTCCTTTATAATGATTCTTGATGGCATATTATGGATGCAAGATTTTGGTAACATGTTTATTACTATCATGTTTAAATTGACTGGCCTTTGTGTAAGTCGAGTTGAAATCATGCTTGGTCATCTTGACCTAATTCAAATTAGGTTGATTCTAATGTAATTTATGCAAACCGAGTAGATTACATAGGATTTTTTATGTTTTGTAACAAAGGTATTGTTGGAGCATTTTAATATTAAATAATTAAAATGAATAAATGTTACAACATAAATGTAAAGATATCGGAGTGAATACGGAAGATGAGGAGTTAGTGAAAATGTTTAATCCCACATTGAAAAGGAGAGAGACTATTTTATTCTTTTTAATTGTGGTGATTAATGGGCTAACATGAATTGTCTCAGATATTGGATTAGATACGTGCGCAAGGGAGAGATGAAGGGTGAAGGTGGATTAATATCCAACAATTAATCTTGTAACACCCACGACACTTGTTGGATTATTGTATCCTGGGGGAGACAAGTCAGAGACAGTCTGTACCGGTTACAAAGTTTAGCCAACCAAGGGTTTGAATCTCCATAAAGAGAGCAAGTGTCGCGCCTTAATCCAAATAGTGTTGTGTAATTTCTCTCTTTAAATTAATAAAAATTTAAAAGTATTATTCAGTTTCTCTTTGTGTTATTTCCATTATCATTGTGTTTGCACCAACAATTTTAAAGAGATTTATTACATAGAGCCTACACAAGAGAAGCCATTTGTGTTATTTCCATTATCATTGTGTTTGCACCAACAATTTTAAGGAGATTTATTACATAGAGCCTACACAAGAAAAGCCAAATGAGCCTGTTGGAGATTTCAACAAGCCCTTTCGCTTTAAGGGAGCCCACTTCAAGAGGTGGAAAGGAAAGGTTCTCTTCTACTTGAGCCTTCTTAAAGTTGCCTACATCCTCACTAACAAGAATCCATTAAAGGTTCCTACCGATGAGATGAGTGAGAAAGAATATAGTCTCCATCAAGAAAAGATAGATAAGTATACAAAAGATGAATACAATTGTCGTTCTTATCTTTTGAATTGTCTTACCGATCATTTTTATGATTATTATGATACAACTTATAATTTTGCCAGGAAAATTTGGAAAGCTTTACAAAGCAAGTATGATACCGAGGAGGCAGGTGCAAAGAAGTATGCTGCTAGTAGATTTTTCCGTTACCAAATGGTGGATGAAAAATCAATGGTGGATCAAGCACAAGGCTTTCAAATGATTATAGCAGAATTGAGATTCGAAGGCATAAAGATTGTAGACAATTTGGTGGTAGTTGGCATAATTGATAAACTTCCACAGTCTTGGAGGGAGTTCCGAAAGACTTTGCGGCATAAACAAAAGGAGACATCCTTGGAGACTTTGATCACATGCATCTGTGTGGTGGAGGAGGAGGCTAGAGGACAAGATGCACTCATGACATAAGAAAGCAATGGTAATTCAACACAAAGGTAAATATTATTTCAGCCAATAATTATATGCCAAAAATCATTTTTCTAGAAATAGTCAATTGAAGCCTAAAAAGAGAGCCTTTAAAAATAATAATAGACCTCAAGGAAGGGAAAATATGAATAAAAATTACAATAAGAACCAATGACCCCTTCACAAGATCAATTTAATAGATCCTATTATGTTTGTGGCAAGAGTGGGCATATTGCTCGATTTTGCAATTTTCGGAAATGTGAATCTGTCCCGCAGGCTAACGTAACCAAAAAGCCTTTAATGGCTATGATTACAGACATCAATATGGTGCAATATGTTGAAGGGTGGTGGGCAAATTTTGGTGCTAATAGGCACGTCTGCTATGACAAAAATTGGTTCAAATTGTACACTCCTTTTGAAGAAGAAAAAACCGTTATACTTGGTGACTCTAGCAAAACCAAGGTTCTTGGGAGTGGTGAGGTTGAATTGAAATTCACTTCTGGACGTAAGCTAATTTTGAAAGATGTACTTTACACTCCGTCTATGAGGAAGAATTTGATGTCAAGTTTTTTGCTTAACAATGCTGGCTTCAAGCAAACTATGAAATCTGATAATTATTTAATCATTAAAAAGGGCCTATTTGTTGGCAAGGGTTATGCTTGAGATAAAATGTTTAAATTGAATGTTGAGAATAATAAAGCATCTACCAGTTCATTTTATATGCTTTCTTCTATTAGTTTTTGGCATGCTCGTTTGTGTCATATAAATAGTAGATATGTGTGAATCATGAGTAGTTTATGATTAATTCCAAGACTATCAAAAGATTTTGAAATATGTGAAACTTGTAGTCAAACTAAGACTACAAAAAGGCCTCATAAAAGTGTTGTAAAAAATACCGAATTGCTTGATTAATTCACTCTGATTTATGTGAATTTGAGGAAATTTTAACTCGTAGAGGAAATAGATATATTATCACTTTTATTGATGATTTCTCAAAATATACAACTATTTATTTGTTGAAAAATAAAAGTGATTCTTTTGAAAAATTTCAAGATTTTTTAAAAGAAGTTGAAAATCAATTCGGTAGAAAAAGAAAAAGAAAAAGAAGTGATAGAGGCCGTGAGTATGAATCAGGTCCATTCAACTCAGTTGTTTAATCTTTGGGAATTATCCATGAAACTATTGCACCATATTCACTTGCTTCTAATGGTGTGGCTGAAAGAAAAAATAAAACTTTAATTGAGTTAACAAATGCCATGTTAATTGAATCTGGTGCACCTTTACATTTTTGGGGTGAAGCTATTTTAACTGCATGTCATGTTTTGAATAGGGTGCCACATAAAAATTCACACACCACACCTTTTGAGATGTGGAATAAGCCAAATTTGAGATATTTGAGAGTATTGGGTTGACTTGCTTATGTAAAGCTTCCTGATTCTAAAATGCCTAAATTAAGTATAAAAGCTACTACCTATGCTTTTCTTGGTTATGCGTTTAATAGTGCAGCCTATAGATTTTTGGATCTTGAAAACAAAATAATTATTGAATTTGGTGATGCAATTTTTCATGAAAAAAAATTTCATTTTAAATTGAAACATAGTGGGGGTGAAGAAAATATTTTGTCACAACCTAGTTTTTCTACTTCACATTTACAAAATCAAGAAAATTTTGAAATGGAACCTAGAATGAGTAAAAGAGCTAGAGTTGAAAAGGATTTTGGTTCTGATTATTTTGTTTTTAACATTGAGAAAATTCCCCAAAATTTAAAAGAGGCTTTAACATCACTCGATGTTATATTTTGGAAAGAGGCTATAAATGATGAGATAGAATCTCTAATTTCTAATAAAACTTGAAAATTAGTAGATCTTCCATCGGGTTGTAAAACCATAGGCTATAAATGGGTCATTAGAAAAAAGTTGAAACCGGATAGGTCAATAAATAAGTTTAAAGCTAGACTTGTTGCAAAAGGCTTTAAATAAAAAGCTGATCTAGATTTCTTTGATATATTTTCTCCGTTAACAAGAATTATATCTATTAGATTATTAATTGTTATTGCTGCAATCTTTGATTTGAAAATTCAATAAATGGATGTAAAAACTGCTTTTCTAAATGGGGACCTAAAGGAAGAGACTTATATGGATCAACCCAAACGCTTTGTAGAGCATGGACAAGAAAGTAAAGTATGTAAGCTAATTAAATCCTTATATGGCTTAAAACAAGCACCTAAGCAGTGGCATGAAAAGTTTGATTCCTGCATGATTGAGAATGACTATAAATCAAATGAGTGTAATAAATGTATTTATTCTAAATCATTGAATAATTTACATGTTATTATTAGCCTATATGTAGATGATATGTTGATTTTTGACTCAAATATGCATGTTATAAATAAGACAAAATATATGCTTAAAAGCCATTTTGATATATAAGATCTTGGTGAGGCTAATTTTATTTTGGGCATGAAAATTACAAAAACATTTGATAAAATATTTCTTGATCAATCACATTATGTTGAGAAAATATTGAGAAAATATAATTTTCATGATCACAAAAGTGTAGCTACTCCTTTTGATTCTAGTGTTCATTTATTTCCTGTGAATAATGATGATGAGATTTTTAATCAAAAGGATTATGTTAGCATCATTGGTAGTTTGCGTTATGCTACTGATTAAACTAGACCTGACATTGCGTATGCAATAGGAGTGCTTAGTAGATTTACTAGCAAGCCTAATAAAGATCATTGACTAGCTATTGAGCGAGTCATGAGATATTTAATTGGTACAAAAAACTATGGCTTACTTTATAAAAAGTACCCTATTGTGATTGAAGCTTTTAATGATGCCGATTGGATTACTTTGTCAGGTGATTCTCTCTCTACCACTGGTTACATTTTTACCTTAGATAGTGGTGCTATTTGTTGGAAATCTAAAAAATAAACAATTATTGCTAATTCAATAATGGAAGCTAAATTAATAGCATTAGCTTCAACTCATGAAGAGGCAAATTGGCTTAGAGATTTGATATATGAAATTCCACTTTGGGAAAAACCAATTCCACCTATATTAATTCATTGTGATAGCACTGCCGCAATTGGTAGAGTTAAAAACGGTTATTACAACGGTAAATCCAGACCTATAAGAAGAAAGCACAGTACTGTGCGATTTTATTTGAGTAGTGGCATCATAACTGTGTGTGGATTATATTAAATCTAATGATAATCTTGCAGATCCATTTACCAAGGTCTTGGCAAAAGACAGAGTCTGGAATACATTGAGGGGGATGAGACTAAAGTCCATAAAATCATGAGCCATGTATGAGGGTACCTAACTCAAGGACCAGAGATCCTGAGAATTGAGTTCAATGGGAAAAACGAATCATACAATGGTCGTAAGAAATGCACAATTTATTTTTTTAATTATTTATTTTGTAAATAAATTTTTAATTGTTCATCTCTATGATGTAAATGCATTTATCCTGTAATGTGGAGATGTTGAGTAAAAAACTCTTAATGAAATTTGTAACTCATATGAGTAGGGTGTTAGAATTATGGGCCCTTAATAAAATTTCACCTATGTGAGTGTGGGGGTGGGGCCGCTCCCTATGAGATTTGGACTTAATCTCAAATACACTTATGAAACCGGGATCAGCACACGGCCGTAAAGTGCTAGCTATAAAAGCTCATGTCAACACCTGAGTTGTTATGTGTAAGCAGTGACGCTTAATTTCCTTAAAGCAGTCCTAGTTCAAGTCGGATACCACTACGATCCTGGAGTTGAGATCGTTGTTTTACTAAGTGAAGGTTCAATGTAGAGCACACCTTCATGATGCATAATGACCCATCTTTGCCTGGTAATCTTTTTTTAACTAAAATTTAATATTAAAATAAATAAATGTTACAACATAAATGTAAAGATATGAGAGTAAATATAGTAGATGAGGAATTGGTGAAAATATTTAATCTCACATTGAAAATGAGAGAGACTATTTTATTCTTTT
This sequence comes from Castanea sativa, assembly GCF_040712315.1. NCBI lineage: Eukaryota > Viridiplantae > Streptophyta > Magnoliopsida > Fagales > Fagaceae > Castanea > Castanea sativa. The sequence goes on from NC_134014.1 coordinate 12,933,925, forward strand.
TAATTGTGGTGATTAATGAGCTAATATGAATTATCTCAAATATTGAGCTAGATATGTGTGTAAGGGAAGGTGCCCATTTAAAGTAATTAACATATCCGTAATGAGGTGCATCCTAGTTACAATGCTGATCATTCATACAAGTAAAAAATAGAGTTTTGTTTTGCGTTAAAGGAGTTGATGAGATTTGGAAAAAGTTTGAAATCTTTTTGGCTGTAAAACATCTTCTTGCTCAACTGAAAATATTTTTGGATTAATCAAAATTTTATACTAAATAAACACTTGTTTATTTAGTAACAAGTGTTTATACTAAATAAACACTTGCAATTAAAAAAAATTGCAAGTAAAAGAACTGTTAACTCTAAATCAAATGCATCTCCCTTCCTTTGCCACTAGATGACCTGTGAGGGGTGAAAATATAGACTCACATAGACCCCTCATTTTATTTCTACAACTTAATCTAAAGTAGTGGAAATTGTTTCGAAACTAGACATAAAAAAAATAAAAAGAAACTAGACTTGCGCGGTTGCGCCTTTGAAAAACAAAATTGCAAAGGTAAAAGATAAAGATGACAGAGGTGGCCCCATAGCAGAAAGTAAAATAAAAAATCTGCAGTTTTTTTCTTGCATGGGCATGGCCCCACTTCCCAAACAACAGAACATGGCCACGAATCCAAATGGCCTCATATTCCCACCAGCGTTAGCTTTTCTTATACCCACAAGTATTTCCAGCACAGCAAAATGAAAAAGAAAAAGAAAGAAAGAAAAAAAAAAACACAAACAAAAGGAACAAAATAACAGCGACCAAAAAAAAAAAAAAAAAAAGAGAGGAAGAACAAGAACCCTCAAAATCAAAAAAGCAAAGAAAGACCTCAATCAAAAAGAAGTTCAATCAAACCCCAAATAATTTTTTTTTCTTCGCCTTTTCCCACTTCTCAAAGGGCATCACATAATGCAACCAACAACACCTACAAAAATAGCAACACCTAACACCAAACACCAACAACACCAAATTTAGCAAACCTCGAAGCAAACACTTTTTGACTAAAAAAAACCTTAATCATGCCTTAACAACTCTCTAATCAGCACTGAGAAAGCGAGAATTTTTCCATGCTCATGTGGGTTTTTGAGTATTTTAAGGTTTGAGGTTATTTTTCATCACCAAATCTGACAAACTCTGAAACCAATTGGGAAAAAAAGAGAGAGATACCAAACTCATCAATGGCTTCAAGTAGCAGAGCTACACACTCACACAGCATCAAAACCAACACCAACACCAACACCAACACCAACAATAGCCAAGCTCAAAACATGAGGCTTCAACAAAGTGAGTCTACAATCCCCAAAGCCATTGCACAGTACACAGTGGATGCTCGTCTTCACGCTGTGTTTGAACAGTCTGGTGAGTCAGGTAAGTCCTTTGATTACTCTCAGTCCATTAGAACCACAACAGACTCAGTACCTGAGGAACAGATCACAGCTTACTTGTCTAGAATCCAAAGGGGTGGTCATATCCAACCTTTTGGTTGTATGATTGCTGTAGACGAAGTTTCTTTCAGTGTAATTGGTTATAGTGAAAACGCACGCGACATGCTTGCTCTTTTGCCTCAGTCAGTTCCCAGTTTAGAAAAGCCTGAGAATTTGACAATTGGGACTGATGTGAGGACGCTCTTCACGCCCTCCAGCTCTGTTTTGCTTGAGAAGGCGTTTGGAGCTAGGGAAATAACGTTGTTGAACCCGGTTTGGATTCATTCCAAGAATTCTGGGAAGCCCTTTTACGCAATTTTGCATAGGATAGATGTTGGGATTGTGATTGATTTGGAACCTGCAAGGACTGAGGACCCAGCTCTGTCGATTGCCGGGGCGGTTCAGTCACAGAAGCTGGCTGTCCGGGCGATCTCGCAGTTGCAGTCATTACCTGGTGGGGATATTAAGTTGTTGTGTGATACTGTGGTGGAGAGTGTGAGGGAGCTTACTGGGTATGATAGGGTTATGGTGTATAAGTTTCATGAGGATGAGCATGGTGAGGTTGTGGCAGAGAGTAAGAGGCCGGATTTGGAGCCGTATATTGGGTTGCATTATCCGGCCACGGATATACCTCAGGCGTCGAGGTTTTTGTTTAAGCAGAATAGGGTTAGGATGATTGTGGATTGTCATGCCATGCCGGTTAGGGTGATTCAGGATGATAGGCTTATGCAGCCTTTGTGCTTGGTTGGTTCAACGCTCCGTGCTCCTCATGGCTGTCATGCTCAGTATATGACTAATATGGGCTCGATTGCCTCATTGGCAATGGCGGTTATTATCAATGGAAATGATGAGGAAGGAGTTGGCGGGCGGAGTGCAATGAGGTTATGGGGTTTGGTGGTTTGTCATCACACTTCTGCTAGGTGCATTCCATTCCCTCTTCGCTATGCTTGTGAATTCTTAATGCAGGCTTTTGGACTCCAATTGAATATGGAGTTGCAATTGTCATCACAGATGTTAGAGAAACATGTTTTAAGGACGCAGACCCTCTTGTGTGATATGCTTCTTCGTGACTCACCTACTGGGATCGTTACTCAAAGCCCTAGTATTATGAACCTTGTGAAGTGTGATGGGGCAGCCCTCTTCTATCAAGGGAAGTACTACCCTCTGGGTGTGACCCCAACTGAGGCCCAGATAAAGGACATAGTAGAGTGGTTGTTGGCTTTCCATGGAGATTCCACAGGTTTGAGCACAGACAGTTTGGGTGATGCTGGGTACGATGGAGCAGCCTCACTTGGAGATGAAGTTTGTGGAATGGCTGTTGCTTATATCACAAAAAGGGATTTCCTGTTCTGGTTCCGGTCCCACACTGCAAAAGAGATCAAATGGGGTGGCGCAAAGCATCACCCTGAGGACAAGGATGATGGGCAGAGGATGCATCCACGTTCTTCTTTCAAGGCATTTCTGGAAGTGGTAAAAAGCCGCAGCTCGCCATGGGAGAATGCAGAAATGGATGCAATCCACTCTCTGCAGCTTATTCTGCGAGACTCATTTAGAGATGCTGAGCCACGCAATTCTAAGGCTGTTGTACATGCTCAGCTTGGGGACTTGGAGTTGCAAGGTATGGATGAACTCAGTTCGGTTGCAAGAGAAATGGTCAGGTTGATAGAGACTGCAACTGCTCCTATATTTGCTGTAGATGTTGATGGCTGTATAAATGGGTGGAATGCAAAGGTTGCAGAGTTGACAGGGCTCTCAGTTGAAGAAGCTATGGGGAAGTCTTTGGTTCATGATCTTATTTATAAAGAATACGAAGAAACAGTAGACAAGCTTCTTTCTCGAGCTTTAAGAGGTAGTCGATTCACACATAATGTCTTTGTTCCTGCCAATTTTAAAAGTTTAATAAGGGGGTTGTATTGGCATCCTGTAGAAATGTTTTGGCCTAGTTCATTCTGTATTGCATCAAAAGGCACAAAGAAAACCATTGATCTTAAAATAATTGCAAAAAATGAGTTCTTTGCTGACAATAAAAGTTGCAAGTATGTTGCATTAATTTTGATTTTTTTTTTTTTGAATCTGAAGTGCATGTTGCGGATTAGATTTAAAGCAAGAAGTTGCTCACTTTCTCTACGTATGCTGTGATGGCTTCGTTTGAATGGGATGTCCTAAATCTCATCAGTTGACCATTATATGTTAGCTTGCCTCTTAAATTATTCTTCCCATTTGACAGAGTAAATTTGTAATCTGCCAAAAGTTTAGTTGTTGCTTGTGCTGTGTCAATATATTTGCATTATATCTGCAAGATATTAGGACATTTGAAACCATCCCTTACTATAAGTAGGTTTTACTAAAAAGTTGAAGTTTCCACTATGTTCTCCTTAAAAAACCTAATGGATGTCCTATCATGTGGTTGCTGATCATGTAGCTAGCATCCTGACATGGAGAGTGGCATGATGTCCAATATACATAAGAAATGCCAACACAGTGACAAAACTAAAATAGACCTGAACATGATGTTGGTGTTCAAAAATGGATTCTTGTGCCAAAAAGAGAGAGAAAACCATTAATCTCCATGTTTTATGGGTTGGAATGTTAGATTCTTATTCTTACTATTGGTTTACAATATATTGATTAGTATCCGAGTTTAGAATTAACCTTCTATCTGTTGATACATAATATTTAGTATTTGCCTTGGATGGGAGTTGGTTTTGATAACATTTTGTATATCACTTTAGTTTAATCAATGCAGGTGAAGAAGATAAGAATGTAGAGATAAAACTGAGGACATTTGGCCCTGAGCATCATAAGAAGGCTGTATTTGTGGTGGTCAATGCTTGCTCTAGCAAGGATTACACAAATAATATAGTAGGAGTTTGTTTTGTTGGTCAGGATGTTACTGGTCAAAAAGTGGTGATGGACAAGTTTATCAACATTCAAGGTGATTACAAGGCTATTGTTCATAGTCCCAATCCTTTGATCCCTCCCATATTTGCTTCAGATGATAATACGTGTTGCTCTGAGTGGAACACTGCTATGGAAAAGCTCACTGGGTGGGCCCGAGGGGACATCGTAGGAAAAATGTTAGTTGGAGAGGTTTTTGGCAGTTGCTGCCGACTCAAGGGTCCAGATGCTTTGACAAAATTCATGATTGTCTTGCACAATGCAATTGGAGGGCAAGACACAGATAAGTTCCCATTTTCTTTCTTTGATCAGAATGGGAAATATGTCCAGGCTCTTTTGACTGCAAACAAGAGGGTAAATATGGATGGCCAGGTTATTGGAGCCTTCTGCTTCTTGCAGATTGCTAGTCCTGAATTGCAGCAAGCTCTGAAAGTTCAGAGGCAACAGGAGAAGAAATGCTTTGCAAGAATGAAAGAGTTGGCTTACATTTGCCAGGAAGTAAAGAATCCTTTGAGTGGTATTCGCTTTACTCACTCACTTTTGGAGGCTACAGACTTGACCGAAGATCAAAGGCAATTTCTTGAGACTAGTGCTGCTTGTGAGAAGCAGATGTTGAAGATTATAAAGGATGTTGATCTGGAGAGTATTGAAGATGGGTGAGTTTTTCTTAAACAAATCACTTAAAACTATCAGTTTATGCAAAAGAAAATGTGATGCATGTAGCAATATTTTTTGTCAATTGCCTACTAAAGTCTTACAAATTTATTTCATATGTAATGTGTACTAGTTGTAAGTTATCAACATCTCTGTATTGACTTTACAGGGAATCTAAATAGTACTGTAAATGTACTTAAATATATGACTATATAGATGGTGATATCCTTCATAGTACTGTAAATGTACTTAAAAAGTTTTGGGGATCCCAACAAATCTACTAATGTGGATCCAGGCTAAAGAAATGTGAATTTATCCAACTAACTTTATTATTTTCCCCGCTGGTTCCACAGATTGTGGTCCATAGCCCTGTTAAGGAGAAGAAACATTTAAGGAGAAGAAACATCATAATTCCTATCTGTTAAAAATGTATAATGGCTCTAAGAATTGCCAACACATGCTCAATTTGTAATTCTGATAATAAAATATTTTATTGCCTTGCTTCTCCTTTTCATTTCCTTTTCCATTTCTCATTTTTAGCTCTATAGAAATGCTTTTGAAAGGCTGCATCTCAGAGTCATGCTTTTAGAGTCTTATTTTGGTTCATTTTTTTCGTTTAAAAGGTCCTTGATTGATGTCATAGTGTGCTATGATGTTGTTATTGATCCAAATCTAGTGACTTCGCGTATCACTTGATTGCCGTTAGCTCATTAAAAACTATTTTGACTGGCTACGAGTATTTTCTGAATTATCATTTCACACACACACAAGTATTATTAATGGTGTTAATTATAAGCTTTCCTGCTAAAATATGTTAAAAGAGGGAAATTCACACAATGTTCACGCTGATAGAATAAATAATCAGTTCTTTTATTTTAAATTTGCTTTGTGTTTTTGGTGAATTGTGCCCTTTGATTGAACATGATGCCTTTTATTTTTATTATGTCTTAATTCATTGCTACCATGTTTAAATTCGTGTTTGTCTTAACACCTCATCTGAACTTCAATGTTATTTTGTTAATGTGAAAGATATGACTTGAGTTTTTAATTTAATTTTATTTGGAATCAGTTCATTGGAGCTTGAGAAGGGAGAATTCTTTCTCGGGAGTGTCATAAATTCTGTTGTTAGCCAAGTAATGCTGCTGCTGAGGGAAAAAAATTTGCAATTGATTCGTGATATTCCAGAAGAAATCAAATCATTGGCTGTTTATGGTGATCAAATAAGAGTTCAACAGGTCCTAGCTGATTTTTTGTTGAATATGGTGCGTTATGCACCATCACCAGAAGGTTGGGTAGAGATTCATGTTCGTCCAAGCTTGAAGCAAATTTCTGATGTACACACTCTTGTGCGTACAGAATTCAGGTATGTTGGATTCCAATTCATTTTTACCTTTTTTCTAGTTATACCTTGATGGATTATTACCTATTTATTAGAAAGGAATAATTCCTTCATTTTATTTTCCCCATAAAGTTGAGCTGGTCTCAATAATGTATATGTTTTGTCTGTGTGTGCCCAAACATAATTTTGCTGGTTTTAATTAATGGTTGTCTTAATTTTGATTGCTGCTTTCATCTCATTTTGTCCTTCAACACTCCTAACCATCAGTATACTCAGTTCTCGTTAATAATTTGTGTTCTTTTTTTTTTTTTAAAAAGTGTCATATTGGACTGATTCAAACAAGTTAAGCATTCAATCAGATCTGAAGTGGTTGAGTCATCGTGTGAGTTTAACAAAATCATTTGACTAACGCTTATCATGTAGGTGTTTTATGGTGGCAACTATTGGTCCTAGAATGGATTGTTGTTTGTACTATCTCTGTAAAATTTCACAATATGATGGTTTGAAGTTGTAAGTATTCCTCATACCTACAACATGCAGAGGCTTTTCCTTAGTTGCCCTTATCAGTGCCAAAGAGGCTTGTGACTTGGGTTCTGTAGATATGCGACATATCCTTACAGTAATCTTGAGGTCTGGAAGGTTGACTACACTTTGAGCTGTCATGTGAGGTTCTCTAACATAATCTTGAGGTCCTATGAAACTTAGATGCCTTCTTAGACTTGCTTGCATCATCAATTTTTTAGATTTATGCTAATCCATCAACACCTTGTTGATTTGTTCGCCAACACTGAAATCCTGCTAAATACTGTTAAATGTTTGGGTTTTTTTAATACTTTTTATTTATAATAATTAAAAATGTTGGAATTAGACTAACCAGTCAGAGTTGCATCCCTAATATATGATAATTTATTTTTTTGGGGTAGAATTTATCATGTAAATCTCTTAAAGCAGCAATTTTACAATCATGCGCTTTATGCAAGTTAGTTGCTTGATATTTGGTGAATAAACTTGTGTTACCATACTTATGATTCCCCTGTGCATTATGTTGGCATGGTCTTACTGATACGTGCTTTTGATTTAATTTCAATTATGGATTCCTTGTTAGCCAACTTCTTTTGTAAAAACAGATTATTTGGAAGTTATTTTTGATTACTTGCAAGTTGCAACTTATTTTATCTTTATGTATATGTGTGTTTGTGTGGACATGGATCTTATTATTAATTTCTTTGATGTTGATTCAACTAATATTGATCTTATTTATGAAGGATGGTAAGCCCTGGTGAAGGTCTTCCTCCTGAACTGGTTCAGGACATGTTTCATAGCAGTCGATGGTTGACTCAAGAAGGCCTAGGGCTGAGCATGTGTAGAAAGATTCTAAAGCTTATGAATGGTGAAGTCCAATATATCAGAGAGTCAGAAAGAAGTTACTTCTTAGTTATTCTAGAACTTCCTATGCCTCGGAGAGGCTTAAAGAGTATTGACTAGATTATTAGCATTAAAAGAGGCCCCAAAATCAAAGCCTTTTAGTTTCAACCTGAGATACTTCTTCTGGCATATACCCTTTGGATGGCTTCCATAACCTGGTTGGTTACAAGGATTACACTTGCACCAAAGTTCATTCAGCTATGAGTATTGAATAAGATTAAGAACATGTCCTTCTACCCACTTGGCATGTTATTCACATTGCTTTTAGGCAAACACCAGTCTCAAATACCAAACACAATTTCTACTTATATAAGATAGCTGATTGATTTCTAGCTTAAGTGTAGTCTTAAGAAGATCTCTCAGATATAGTTATGTGCCAACCTTTGTTGCATGGTGTGCCACCACGTGTATTTATCACGTGAGCAAGTGCAAGCGGGTGCCATTCGAGATTGGTATTGAGGATTCAATTGTGAGAAGCAGTTGCTTTCATGGAATTACGGCAAGATTGACTAGCATCTTTCTACTGCCATAAGCATGTCTTGTAGCAATTGTTTGTACTATATATCTTCTCAAGTTCCCAAAAATAAATGTAAAATATTCTACTGCTTTTGGGTTACTCCTCCTAAATATAGTTTGTTGTATATCCTTTCTATCTGTGTAATAAAACCAATAATCCTGCTATAGTCGTTAAATTTTTGTGTTAAAAGTTGTGTGAATCTGAGTATATGTTTTTGGTCCATTCGGTAGACAAGTCTATTTTTAACTCATGGTCTTGTCTACTTAATGACTCACGATTTGGCGAAGGCATCTCATGAATAAAATTCCTTTGTCTCATCTCATGAATAAAAATCCCGTGTATCAGTATCACCACTAGTGTTCTAATTTATGTTTCATTAATCGCAACTTGTTATATCTTTTTCTTTTTATAAGAAAAAAAAAATCAATTGAAGTTTAAAAAGAAGAAAAAAAAAATCATACATATGACGGATTATGATTAAAGGAGCATAAAGTTGATTATTAAAAATGGGATAGAGAATTTTTATTTGCGTTTCATGCATCGTGTATCCTTCCTCTCATAATGTGTGAATTTCACATGGCCATGGAGCTTGCACATTGTAAAGGTGATAATGCATGTATCAAATACATGAGTTATTGTATTGTTCCATTTTGTTGTATAGCAGCAACAGATGCCAAGCGATATGTGAGATTTGGTGTCAAGAACATCTTTGAGCATGTGGGTGGTCCATTCAGTTTGCCGTTGATATTCTGCAGTCGTTTTTCCCCCCATAAAGCCATTCTAAAAAAAAAAGGTGGAAGGAAACCTGGAGAGATTATTCCATAGTGTAGTAGGACATGTGAAAAGGGACAATGAATGATCACCACCAATTTCCCCATCTCTCTAGATGGGGATGTTCCATTGTCCTTTAACATTATGGTATGGATATGGTAGCTCTATCAGATTAAAAGTTGACCTATTGAAAGTTTAAAGTTAGCTGAGATGGTTTTGCAATTATTTTTTGGACTGTTGTCCAAGCTGCCAAAAAAGTTTGGTTCATTGGGATAAAGTGTACCCGGAGATATTAGTTTCAATAAAACATTTTAAAAATATGCTGAAGCACAAACTGTATAATTAATTGAAGATAATGTACCTTTTAAAATTGGGAATTGGATGTGACTGGCTTAAGCAATTTTATAACTGTGAATGGGTGGTGAGCTTTTAAGGTCTACTTTGGTAGTTCGGTCTGAGTTCAAAGATCATGGGTTTATATTATATTTTAGGGTATAAGGTGGAAATATGGATGCAAACCAATGCCATCTTATAGAGCTTATTAAGGGCTTTTCCTTAAAAATGATAAAAGCTCAGCCGTAATGGAAGTGTCACTTGTTTCCCTTATTAATGGCAAAAGTTATCCTCTAAGTTGGGAAAGAGAATTTTGAAGATTTGATGCTACCTCTAGTTGTCTCTATCACACTCACAAGTCTAGTGTGCGTGCACGCCCTTAATTATGCTGTGCACGCAAACAAAGTTCCAGCGAGAATAGCAAAGTTTGAGAGAGAGAGAAACTTGTGTCTTGCTTTCGAGTTTCAACGGTGAAAGCGAGAGTAAATTAGTAAGGTCAGGTTAATATATACCTTTAGCTATATATTAATCATTAATTTTAAGAAATTTTTTATAAAAAATTGAAAAAGTTGTCAAAAAATTTGACAATTTTTTCAATTTCTCATCAAACATTTCCTAAAATAGTTTATTAATGTAAGCCTTAAGGGCGCATACTTTAGTAAAACCCCATTACTAATACAAGGTATACCAAAATTTGCACAATTATTAATATAGCATGTTATGATTGGAACATGTCTCTTATCGGTGTCTATTATTAATATTATTTTTATTATGACAAATGCGGTTGTAAAAAAAATTTGTCTCTGGACTAGTGGACTTATTACTAGAAAAGGAAGGGAAAGTGAGAAAAAAAGCAAAGAAAAAAGAAAAGAAAGAGCAGACACTGTTCTTTGGAGTTAGGGGGACAATTAATAGAGAGAGTCGAAGGTTAAGAACACAAAAAAGATAAACGAAGTCATATATTATATGTTTTCTATTTAATTTGTTTGTTTTCACTTGCATTAATAAAGCCTCTGTGTATTGAACTTTGGCGTCTGGGTGAAGAGAGGTAACAAACAATTTCTTTTATTGTGGTCCTCCCAGTGTTTACTTATTCCTAAAATGTCAACAAAGCCAGATGAATATGATCTAGACAGCTTCTAGAGACAAGCAATTTGCAATTCTTTCTGGCATGCATGAACCTTCATGCGTATTAACTTCTCGTGCCTAATTACATCCATTATCTAGCAAAACTAATCGTATTTCCAGCTATACATAAAACTAGAAGATCTGTATTGAAACCAAATAGGGGTGGCCTAAGTCAGTCCAAGGAACATGAGAATTAAGTATTTTAAGCCTAAAATTAAACAAAATTCATATAAATTTTTTGGGTAAATTACATTAGGTTTCATGACATGTAACCATACCAAGCTATGGACAACATGATGCTCCACTTTTAGGTTTATATTTGTATAAATATGATAGATAAGTCCGTGATTGACTCTTTCAAATGGAGTATTCTATTTTGAAAGAAATATTCTTGACTCATATTATGAGGAGCGGAGAGAATGACATTATTTTGAGTTATAGAGAAATAATATTATTCTTAAAAACATTTGCTAATGGAGATGAAAATGTCATTTTATCCATAGTTTGGGGAGTGCTTTGAGAAACCCTAGCACTGGTGTGTGGATCATGGTGCATATGTATCATATGTAAGATCCCTTGCAGTTGTGTTCTTTTTACCTCTTACATTATTGTTTTATTCATTATAATTTTTGAGAAAGAAGGAAAGAAAAAATATAAACAAATAATCAAATAAGTGACTGAAAAAATAGAGATGGATAGAATTGAGACAGTCGAGGTATGGCCACAATATTATCAAATAACTATTAGTAAAGATCAAAGTCACAATTTTATCTAATTGGAACTATATAACAATATGCTTAGTGATATAAAGTTATTGAGGTATTATGTTTTATTCTCTTTTCTGGAGAATGAAAAAAAGAGTGGCAGCTGACTTTAATTAACCAGTGATGAATCACTGTTCAATTTTAATGATTCATCATTGTCTATAAAAATTCAAGATTAAGGGTCCGTTTGGATACCGTTTATTTAGCTGAAAACTAAAAATAATAAAAAAATTTCTGTTCACGCGCTTGACCTTGTTTATAAGCCTAAAATCACTGTTTATGGACAATAAACAGTGCGCGAGACACTCCGCTTAAAAAAAAAAAAAAAGCAAAAAACGCAAAATTCAATCGCAACCTAAATTGTTGCATTGAGGTAATATATTATAATTGATGCATTAAATATGAATTCTGTCCATATAAAAATAAAATGATATTGCATCCATTATAATTTAACACTTATTAATAACAAATGGTTGACAAAAAATGCAAAACAAAAACCAGAATTTGCAGCTCAAAAGAATGAATAGTATAAGACCGGACAGATAGAGATGGAGTGGAAGTGTAAAAGAAAGAGGAGCGGAAATGAACCAATAGGAAGAGATTCTTACTTAAGAGAAAGTATAGAGACAAGAAATTCCCAACTCTCACAACAGTTCCTGTGGCTTTAAACGCGCCTCAAGTATTGGACCTATAGAAAAGAATCATGGAGCATTATTGGCTACGATTGTCCACGCGCTCCTTTATCACGTGGCTAAAACCATTCCCAATCTGTCTTGGAATATAAATAATAACATCTGGTCTAAATAGTTTAGATTCAGATGATAATGATGACATGGAAAGAGAGACACAAAGAGAGAGAGAGATGTAAAATGAGCAAAACCATAACCTAACAAAGAAGGAAGCTTTTGAAAGATGAAAAGGAACAGAGAGAGAGAGAGAGAGAGAGAGAGAGAAGCTAAAGTAGAGAACTCCTTGACCCCATCTCTTCAATTTTAGCAATTGACCAACACAGCTTAGAGAGAGAGTGAGAGTCAGAGATAAGACTTTATAGAGAGAGAAAGAGATTCACAAATTTCCATATCTTATTAATTCCAACCCCATACTTGTTCATATCTCTGAAATTTATCAACTGGGTCATTTTCAGAAGAGAGAGAGAGAGAGGCACGTGAATCTTCTAGATATGGTATCATTTTCCATAGTGGGTATTTTGCAGTATTTCACTGTATCTTGAAATTATATCAACTGGGTCTTGTTCAGAAAAAAAAGAGTGAGAGAAAGAGAGAGGCACATGAATCTTCTAGATACTGTGTTATTCCTAAGTGGGTATTTCACAGTCTAAAGACAGAAACAGAGAAAACAAAAAGATTGCATTTTTATCGAAAATCACAACATGGGTACCCCGCCAGCAGAGGAGCTTCTAAGGAAGATAGAGGAGCTAGAAGCAGGTCATGCCAATCTCAAAGAAGAGATGTCAAAGCTCGTTCTCTCAGGGAATGAACAACAACACCACCACCATCACCACCACCACAACCACAATCAGCAGAGGTCGCACTCTGTGTCCCCACAGCGCTCTGGTCCACAGCGTAGGCGAGCTGGTGCTTCAGGATTGGACAGTGGAGCTGGAGGAGTGTGGAAGAAGGCTGGTTCAACGTCGTTTCGGCATTCGTCGCCGTTACAGAGAGAGAGCCGGAGCGGTGAGCCTTCGAATGTGGATGTGAATGTGAGTGGTGGCGGTGGTGGGCCATCAGCTGTCAATTTCACTGATAGGCAGTACTTGAATATATTGCAGTCAATGGGACAGTCTGTACATATATTTGATCTTAATGGTCGTATCATTTACTGGTCAGTGGTTTTACTACCTTTTTTGGTTAATTAAGTTCTCTATTGCATGTTCTTTTATTGGTCTTTTGGTCATTTGGGTAGTGCTTTGTTTTTGCAGATTTTAATGGTATTTATTCGTTTGGGTATTGCTAGTTTTGAGAATGTTAGCAAAACTTAGGTACTGATTCTTAGATTCCTCAATTTAAATTCAATCATGCTGTTGCATTGACCAATGAACTACACTCTTGAATATAAGCATTGGTTGAATAAAATTAGGGAACCAAAGTTAGAGCACGAACTCTACCTAAGTTTTGCCATTTTCTTTTTCTTGTGTTTCAGTGTATGTTTGGTTTTATGTTGTGTTGAGTTGAGTTTTTATTGGGTGGTTGTTTGATTGCAATGCTTGCTGGAACTGTAGATTGATGGTGTGTTTATTGGAATTGAGAATTTGGGATTGACTCGGGATTGTGATTCTGAAATTGGGTTGGTACCAATGACAAACTCTGAACTTGAAATTGCATTTTAGCTACTTAATGAATGTATTTTTACATTGATATGTTATTTGTCTTATTGACTATATGGATAACAGCTTGGTTTACTTAATTTTCCAATTTGGTCCATTTGGGAATGTTCAATTTTGGCAGGAACCGAACTGCTGAGAATCTATATGGTTATTCTGCAGCGGAAGCCCTGGGCCAGGATGCCGTTGAACTTCTAATTGATCCCCAGAACTATGCCGCAGCAAATAATATAGTACATCGGGTCTCCTTGGGAGAAAGCTGGACTGGGCAGATTCCTGTCAAGAATAAGACGCGGGAGACTTTTTTAGCTGTTGCAACCAACACTCCGTTCTATGACGATGATGGTACTTTGGTTGGGATAATTTGTGTATCAAGTGATTCACGGCCCTTTCAAGAAATGAGGGTTCCGTTGACAGGTGTGATGCACTCGGAACCAGATTCTAGTTATGATCGTCCCAGAAGTGGTGTCTCAATCACAAATAAACTTGGTCTTGATCCTCAGCAGCCTCTGCAATCTGCAATTGCATCAAAAATTTCAAATCTGGTTAGTGTTTTTGTTTTCTCATGTTCCTGTGTTTTATTATAGTGTGGCATTTCTTGAATGTTAAACCACCAAAACAGGCATCCAAGGTGAGCAACAAAGTTAAGTCAAGAATTCGGACGGGAGAGAATAACATTGATCATGAAGGTGGGAGTGGCGATAGTCATCATTCTGATCATGCTTTCTCAGACACAGTTCTCTCTGACCATAGGGAGGATGCAACTTCTAGTGGAGCTAGCACACCCAGAGGAGATATACCTCCATCTCCTTTTGGTGTATTTTCTCATGGTGATGAGAAGTGGCCCGGAAAACCCTCCAGAGATTCTGGTGATGAGAGTGAAGGGAAACCTACCATTCACAAGATCATAACCTCAAAGGCAGAAGCATGGATGGGTAAGAAAGGGATATCATGGCCATGGAAAGGGAATGAGCGAGAAGGTTCAGATGCAAGGACTACCCGTTTTGCCTGGCCCTGGTTGCATAATGATCAAGAGAATGAATCAGTTCATCAGAAGCCTTCCTCTTCTGGGCCAAAATCAGAATGCCAGGCAAGTGAAAGTAACCGGCCTGGCAATAACGAGGCATCAGGGTCCTGGTCTTCATTTAATGTTAACAGCACAAGCAGTGCCAGTAGCTGTGGAAGTACCAGCAGTACTGTAAATAAGGTCGACTTGGATACTGACTGCTTTGACTATGAAATCTTGTGGGAGGACTTGACAATTGGAGAACAAATTGGGCAAGGTAATTTTATATTAAATGAACAGTATGTGCTTGTGAAATATGGACCCCCCCCCTCCCTCTCTTCAAATTCTGCCATTTAATTTAATGATGGTAAAGCATGTGACTGAATGGCAAGAATGTCAATGAGTGTAAGCAGTTATCCATTATTGATCTTTCCTATTTTTCCTTTGAATTCATGCTTCTTTGTCCATAAAATATGTACCATAATATGTTGCTTGGTCCCATACCAATCTGATTTTTTATTTTTTACTGAATTTTCTTCTTCTGCAGGTTCTTGTGGAACTGTATATCATGGTCTGTGGTATGGATCAGTATGTTCCTTGTTCTCTAGCTTTAGTTAACTTCAATTTCATGTGAATGCATAAATAAAAAACATGATTCCAATTATTTGAGATGAGATGCTGCAGCATTGACTTCTAAATAGGCAAGTCCAGGGCTTGTGTCCATAGGTTACGCATTGAGATTTCATCTCTGCATGTCATGCACATGAGGATACTGTGTTACATTAAATGTGGGTTACTAGACGCCACTATTCTACTCCTATAAACTGATGATTCTGTTGCATGAACTCAGATATTTTCTCCTGTTTCAATTACAAAAACAAGAAGCACAGTTGTGACTAGTCATCTTTATGTGGTTGAAATTGTATCCATGTTATTGCAGGATGTTGCAGTCAAGGTATTCTCCAAGCAAGAATATTCAGATGAGATATTGGTTTCCTTTAGACAAGAGGTTGGTTTTCTAGTTATCTTGTTATCATAGTTGCTCATGTAATTGGGACATAAAGTCATAAATGACATTTTCTGGACTCTTGTTCATATATAGAGCATGCTCCATATCTGGATTTTTCTTTGGTTTGTAACTTATACACACCCACCCGTATGCATGTCACATTTTTTCCATTTTTGGTGAGTACATTTTTTGTTGAAGACTGATGTCAAGATATGGTTTTTTGCTTTCAAGGTATCTCTTATGAAAAGACTTAGACATCCAAACGTTTTACTCTTTATGGGAGCAGTAACCTCAGCTCAACGTCTCTGCATTGTTACAGAGTTCCTCCCACGGTTCATCCTCAACTTCTCCTTTCAAAATACTATATTTCAAATCCTCTGTTTCATATTTCTTGTGTTCAAGAATGTTGTATGTGCTGAAGGATATTTCTTGTGTATATATATATATATATATATATTCTATCAATGCAGTGGAAGTTTATTTCGCTTACTGCAAAGGAATACATCCAAACTAGATTGGAGACGGCGTGTTCATATGGCTTTGGATATAGTGAGTTTTAAGTACTTTCTTGGTTTTTCATTTTTCTTATTTTTAAACAGCATATGGCTAGTGAGTTTTAAGTACTTTCTTGGTTTTTCATTTTTCTTATTTTTAAACAGTGAAGATCTCTACGTATGTTGAGCATAGTGGATGTCTTGGTTTGCGTCTGTTTTGTGCTATTGCTTTAATTTTTCAGTGATCCCTTTTGTGGTATTCTCAAGCATTCTGTTTGCATTGTTACTTTTATTCTAGATTTGGGTTGCAAGAATTTGTGTGCACAAGCTGGTCTACGGTCTTGTATTATCTTCTCCATAGTGATTTATTGACTGTTACATTGTCTAATCCTTCTACAGGCTCGTGGCATGAATTATCTTCATCATTGCAACCCACCAATCATTCATCGAGATTTGAAGTCTTCAAATCTTTTAGTTGATAAGAACTGGACTGTGAAGGTCTGCCTTTTATTATGGTGTATAATATATATATATATATATATATATTTTTTTTTTTTTTCCCCCCTATCAAGGCAAAGCATAATCTCATCGGTTGTCATCTGAACAGGTTGGTGATTTTGGTCTGTCACGTCTCAAGCATGAAACATATCTCACAACTAAGACTGGGAAGGGAACGGTATGAGCTAGCACTGAGTGATTTTTTCTTTATTGGTTATATCAATCTAATCCTTCTAAACTATCTTGCATGAATCTCCATAGAAATTTTCTGTTGACCTGCATTCTACTTTTTTCATGTTTTGTAGCCTCAATGGATGGCACCTGAAGTTCTTCGTAATGAACCTTCAGATGAGAAGTATGTTATGATCTCTAAGCTGGGTCAACATTTAACTTGACTTTGAATCTTTCCATTGAAGTGTTTCTTTTCTTCTCTTAAATCTCCAAAATTAAACGTACATTTCTTGATGCCTTAATTTTGGATACATTTAGGTCTGATGTGTACAGCTATGGGGTTATATTGTGGGAGCTTGCCACTGAGAAGATCCCATGGGATAATCTCAACTCAATGCAGGTATTGTTTTCATTTAGAAAATATCAGGACATTCTATCCAAAAAAAAAAAAAAAAAAAAAAAAAAAAAAGAAGAAGAAGAAGAAAATACCACTTTTCAAATTCTCGTGCAAGGTAAATATTGTGTTTAGAGTATATTCATCTCTGTTTTATCTGTGAGAGAATCTTTTTACACGTGACCAAACTGTTGTGACAAATTAAATTCCTCAGCACTCAAAAGTAGATAAATTTCCTGGCAATAAGTGAAAATTGTGTTCTCCGTGGGCTTTTTTATATGGCATTTCTAAACAACAAGAATGTGCTGCACATATGAGCAACTTTTTTAGGATACTTGCAGGTGATTGGAGCTGTAGGGTTCATGAACCAACGTTTAGAGATTCCTACGGATGTGGATCCACAGTGGGCTTCTATAATTGAAAGCTGCTGGCACAGGTGTTTATTCTCTTTATGCTTGTCACTTTGCCTGATTTTTATTACCTAGAGCCACAAAAAAGGTCATACCCAATGCACAAGGCTTTCTTTCTTTTGTGGGGTCTAGGTGAGGTGATTGTTAGGTAAGCCTTATCCCCAATTTTGGAGAGGCTAATTCCTTTATGTAGAGCCATAAATAAACTTTAATTATAAGCAATGGTACCCTTCAAAAGAAAAATTGGATTAAATTGACATTTAGATCAATGTCTACTAGATGCTTGTGCCTACTTTTATGTCAACTACTGGACATCTGCTTTGCGTTCTGGACATGCCACTCTATCCATTCCCTTAATATTATTTGATGATTTCTTTTTTAGCTGAAATTTGCTTCATAGCCTCTGAATGTGCTCATGCATGACAAGAAGCTATGACCCTTAGAGCTAAATAAATGATTCATATGACTGGAGCACAAAATATTTGGATTGGTTTTCTACTAGTGAGTTTACATATCTTCTGTATCCTATACAACTTTAGAAGGTCATGTCAGTTGCTTGGTTTTTCAATGGTGTGGTAGTTAGGCATGTTTGGGTTAGGATGTTATGGATTATGATAGGAATATGCTTGCGACAATGATCAAAGCAGTTGATTTATTCTTAACCTCATTTTCTGGAGTTTTTAGTCATTAAAACATTTTTTTTTTATCATTATCAACTTGCTAATCTGGGGAACATGCTGTTCTGAAACTTTGTCAAAATCAGTGATCCAGCAACCCGACCAACATTCCAGGAACTGTTGGAAAGGCTTAGAGAATTACAGAGACAATATGCCCTTCAATTCCAGGCAGCCCGTTCTGCAGCTGGAGATGGCGCTCAGTAGGAATTGTAGACCCAATGCATTGTGGCTTTGGATTTCATGTGCAATAGTGACACCTGATGCATTTTTTCACAAATATTTGCACCCATTATTGGCGAGCATGTGGTGACCACAGACTGCCTTGATCAGCCCGTGGCTTTCAAACCACAGAGTTGAAAGTCAAATCTATCCTTGCTTACCACTAGGCCAAATGAAGAGTGAAAAGAAAAGGAGAAAGAGTGGTTGTCATCCATTTGAGCTACCTAATTTTGGTGGTGATATGGGTTAATTGTGTGATGCTTGTTTATTTACTTGACATCATAAAGAAATCTTCATAATGCTGTGTAGTGGGAATCATGTTGGTTGGTATTATATGTCACCCAACTTGTGGTTTTATATGGAGAAATGTCAGGACCACTTCAACAAAAATTGTACAAAAGAAACACAATTTTACATTTGAGTAAATAGAGTGCCATCAATTACTTTCTTCACTTACATGATTACTAGTTTAGATCTTGTTGGGTCTCTATTTTGCCAGATTGAATTAGCTGCCTTGTCGTCTTTCGGCTTTTGCCAGATTGGATAGTATAGATGGGCATGCATGATTCCTTCCAGAGTCCGCGCACTTAAGTGCAAAGGGCTTTTGGACCCTAGGCGCAAAGCGCAAGAGCGCGCCTGATTGAAGTAAAGTGCATATTTTTAAAAAATAATTTAAAAAATTTAAAAATTATTATTAATGAGAAATGCAACAATCAAATGATCAAATTATCATATAAATTGAAATAAAACTTTTTATATAATTCATGTAACATTTAAATATGCCCTACTTTTGCAATTTTAACACAAAAATTGCAAGTCAAGTCATTTTATATTTTTGGATAAGCTAGATATTAATACTTCCATGTAATATCATTTCTTAAATCTCCTATATCTATAATGCCCTATGACTAATTAGTAATATTAGTTAATAATTTAATCACTTAATGACTATAACTCTGGAGGAATTAGTTTGCTATGATCAAAATCAACCACTAAAGTAACTAAACAATTACCACATATATTATATCATACATTTTTTTTTTCATGAATGAGCTAAGAATATGAGGACATTGCAACATGGTAATTGGTACCAAGGAGCTATGTGGGTTACTGTTTCAAGGAGAAAAAAATAAAAATGGAGAAGATCTGGGAGGTTGTGGGTTGGGTTTTAGGACAAGTTATACTCAAAATATTTTTTTTTGATAAGTAGTTTACACTAAAAATATACAAAATCAATGGTTTATATCAATTATGTCAAGATCCTATAGCTTTTACTTAGTTTTGGTTTTTTTTTTTGTTTGAAAAATATAAAAAAGCTCAAAAAAGCATGCTTTGAGCTTTTTGAAAAAGCGCGCCTAAAGCATGCTCCTTTGAATGAGCTTAGCTTTTGAGGCAAAAAGCGCTGGAACCTTAGGGCTTCGAGTTTTGAGCTTAAGCGCGCTTAAAGCACGTTTTTAACAACACTGCCAGAGTCAGCTTTTACATTTTACTATTGCTATTTTAAATTAAGTTACCATGAAATGCACAGTGGTGTTGGGACGTTGCAGTGTGATTTGTTGAAAGAAGACAGGTTCTCCAGCAAAGCAGCAAATGATATGGTATTAATCTATTAATCCTCCCTACAATAGTGAGCATTTGAAT
Source organism: Castanea sativa (assembly GCF_040712315.1). Taxonomy (NCBI): domain Eukaryota; kingdom Viridiplantae; phylum Streptophyta; class Magnoliopsida; order Fagales; family Fagaceae; genus Castanea; species Castanea sativa. The sequence continues at coordinate 12,954,077 of NC_134014.1, forward strand.
TGGCTTATTTGTTGAAAGTGGTGTATAAATAAGTTGGAAGTACAAAAAATAAAATAAAGCCCCTGTTTATTTGCTTTTATTGGGTTGTTTACTTAAAAAAGTGGGAATTTTCTAATTTGCTGAAAGTGGTGTAGAAATGAGCAGGGTGTTAAAAATAAGCAGTTATTTTCTTTTGTTTGGTGAGTTAGAAAAAGAAAGAATAGTGTTGGGGTATCTTTTATAGTGCTTCATGTTTATAGTTCACAAATCACCTTCCACTCCCTGACTATGTAAACAAAAAAGAGCAAAAGCAAGTTAAAATGTTGAGGCTTACAAGGTGCAACTGCAACAAACGAAGAAGCCTAGCAAACAGCCGAAGCCAATGCACGCTTAAAAACACCGAAAAAGAGAGAGAAACAGAAAAAGAAAAGAACAAAAAGTCATGTTAAAGGACAATTGTATGGTACACTATTTTGTAGGGGTATTAGTGGTAGAGATGCCAATATGGTGGTGCCGGATCGGATCATAAAGGTCTCGTTCCCATCTTGTCTCCTCCTTGGGGCAGAGAAAATCCATTCAAAGTGGGCACAAGTTAGGTTGAGCTGGGACTAATGAAGACATATTATCGTTAATGAGATGGCATCAATGTTGATAAGAGAGAAGGGGGAAGAGTTGTTGCAAGAGTATTAAGAAAGAAGGATAAGTATTTGGAGCCATTAAATTGTTAATTTTGATATTAATTGAGAAGTTGATTTTCTTTGGCAAACCCATTTTTAGAAAAATTTCACTCTTGAACTTCAATGACATCTCCTCCTGAAACTCCTTATGAACTACTCACATTTCATGGGAAGAGATATGAACCATCAGTTATATGAAATGAAGATGAGGGTCTTCTCCAAAACTCACTAAACATGCTCCACATTTTTCCATCAAAGGCCATTTGATCATCTTCTAAAATTAAATTATGGGTTGAAATGGAGTGTCTAAATAAGTTTAAGACTTTTTAGGTGTACATTACAAATATTTTTGGATCCCATTCATGGTCTAGCTTAATAAACATGAAACGTTTTCAAAAATGAGAAAACAGTCAACACCACCTCGGGCTTCTAAATGACAACAGCCAATCTTGATACGCATGGTCTTGAAGTTTTCATTGGGCCTTTATTTTGGTTTCTAAAGAGAAGATATTAATGGGGCAGTGGGGTTCAATCTCAAACCCATAAGGGGGACTAGACCAGGTTATGCCACCAAAAATTCTAACAACATTACTAAGAGCATTCACATTGGTGGTGCTAAATAGCTATATTGCAATTTTTAACACCACTAAATACCAAAATGTGCCCTATAATAGTGAAGCCAAAACTATATTTCTTGGCTTCACAGCTATAGTGCATAGCTATTTTTGGCTGTGCACTGTAGTTGAATGGTAATTTTTTTTATTTGTGCGTTCACACGACTTTTGATTATTTTACTAATTTTTATTTTTTATTTTTATTTTTCTGCTTTTCATTTGTTCTCTGTGTCTCTCTCCTCACTCCCTCTCTATCTGCTTCTCTCTTCCTTCACACCAATTTGCACGGGCCTCACTACCACAAACCCATTGTCGTCGACTCACGCTTCAATCAGCCATCACCGCCGACCCACGCTCCGCCGTCGACCCATGCTCCATCACATTTTATTTTTCTTTCTTCCTCAACTCCTCATCGGCCCAACTCCCCTACCCCACATCGTGACCCACACTGACCCATCTTGCCCTCGTCGCCGACCCAAGCCTGAAGCCCCAAGTCCCAAGTCCCAAGCCCCAAGCTTACCCACATTGACCCATCTTGGCCTCTCTTCTTTGTTTGGGTAACCAAAGAGTTTCAAAGCTTGCTTGCTAATTTACAGGTGAGTTATCTCTATCTTCTTCATCATGTAATGCTTAGGTTTTTTGATTTGGGGATTTTGCTTCTAGTCTACTAGAATTGGAAAGATAATTTTTTTTGTTTTTGCTCCTCGCCAATTTCTGTTTGTTGATGATAAATGTCATGTTGGAAATTGTTTTGGGAATTTTCTGATTGTAGGAAAGTTTATGTTTTTGTTTCTAATGTATTGGTGTAAATGTTAGTTTGAGAATTTTCTGTGTGCAGGGAAGGCTACTTTTTTTTTTTTTTTTTGTTTCTGATTTATTTCAGTATAAATTTGCAGGGAATTAGAATGATAAATTTTTCTGTTTTTGCTTCTTACCGATTTTCTGTTTGTTGATTCTAATTTATTACAATAAATGTCATGTTGGAAATTTTTTTGGGAATTTTTTGGTTACAGGGATGTTCATATTTTTTGTTTCTAATGTATTGATGTAACTGTTAAAGCATCCACATCCGTGGGTGCAAATTTTCCTTCTATTTTGCACAGAAAAATCTACTTTTTCTATTTTACACATCCAATTTTACAAAACAACCATGTCAGTTTATCTATTCTACACATTTATTCAATAAAATATTCATTTTTTTTACCATTTTTTATTATTCTCTCCCTCACTGCCCTCTCTCTCACAAACCCAACACGCAAAGGAAAGTAGCAGTTTTTTTCGTCGGCGTGCGAGCTCCGTTGTTTTCATCGACATCTGGTTCTGGAGGTCCGGTGATCGAAATGGAGAGAAAACTGGATCGGTCTTCTTATGCTCCTCTTAGCATTGAAGATCCAAGTCCTTCAAGCTTTTTTTGTTGTTAGCCTCAAGTTGGATGCTCTAAGATTCTAGTAAAAAAAGATTCATGCCAGCCTTAAGCTCAACCAAAAATGGATCAAAACCCACGAGATTCTAGGCGACAGACCCGTCGGAGAACTCCGTTCGTGTTGTAGGCGACGGACTTGTCCGGCGACTTGGCTTGCTCGACCTCATTCTCATCGGCGGTGGTGGCAGTTGGCGGAAGCTAGAGGTCGAAAGATTGATGAGATGAGAGAAAGAGAGAGCTGTGCTGTGCGCTTGAGAGAGAGGGAGGTGAGAGTTAGGTAGAGAGGAAAGAGAAAAAATTATTAAGATATTAAATACACATGCTATAGTAACCGTGTAAATTTGCACGATTACTGTAGCAACGTGCATTAATACACAAGTTTACACCGACTAATGTGGGTGTTTTTTTTTGCTCAAAATGTGTAAAATTAGTGACTTTTTCCATTTTGTACATTTATGCACATACTAATGGGAATGCTCTTAGTTTAGGAATTTTCTGTGTGTAGGAAAGTTTACATTAGATGATTATTTGCTATCATGACGATTGAGAAATTGTTTTAGTAAAAAAAAAAATTGTATAAGTATAATTTGGGGTTAAAAAAATTACTTGTTACACTAGACGGTTATTTGCTATCATGTGGCGGCAGCGGCAGCGGTGGTGGCATCGGTGGTGGTGGCGATGGCAATAGTTGTGATTGTTGTTTATTGTAGTAGATATATTATTTTATTGTAGTGGATATATTATTTTATTGTGATGTTTATATTATTTTATTGTGTTGAAAGCTGAAATAGATCCATTGATGTTGGATGTTTAGTAAAGTGAGTAGGGATAAAATAGTTTTTTTGTGGTGCCAAATAGCTAAAAAAATAGCTCCACCAATGTGGATGCTCTCAACACTATGAGATTTTGTATCAAAGTCACTCGGGGTATAGTGCTAAAATGATAAATATTGGCATCCCACCTCAAAATTTTTACTTCTCTTTTGGTATTAAGTAAAACAAGAATCATCAATACCAAAAAAAAAATAGCATGCAATTATGCAAACACGATTCATTACACAAAAACATGGTTTTAGACGCTTCCACTAACGAAATTATATCTGTAAGTGTACGGGATGCTACTTCCCCTCAAGCCCATTGTTCATAAAACCCATCACAATGATGTCACGTGTGCAAGGCCTTGGACTTGTTGGGCCTCGGGTCTTGGGACATCATGCGTGAATGTGTGTACTGTTGGGCCTACAAACTTGGTCCAGGCAAGCCTTGTCGCCCATTTAAAGCCCAGAAACCGTAATGAAGCCATTATGACATGAACGGCGAAGTTGAGACCTTGCCTAGGTGGGGAATGCAATTTCCTGGGAAGGTGAGTCCCAAGATGCTCGGTATTGCCTTGGAAGTATCGCTGCCAGACAAATCTTCTAATGTGGGAACCAGTTCCAATGCCACTCTTACCGCCTCCCACTCCCAACTAAACACCCACTTAAAGATAATAACATTGGACCTCCTTTCCCACTCACCATGAAAGTAATCATAACCCTTCCACTAGTCTTGAGCTATAAATAAGAGATGAGAATGAAGAAATGAGGTTGACAATCTTAGAGAGAACACTGGGAAAAGAAAGTGGTTATTTTGAGAGAAAGGAAGCAACTCTGTGAGGCCTAGAGAAGAGTTGAGAAAATAAGTGTAATTGAGTGGTCGAGCACAGAATCACCCATAGTAGGAAATCCAAAGCCCACAATACAAATAGATTGTGAACCCAAATAGAGGTTGAGCCCAATAACCATATTTTGGGTATGCACAGTAAGCATTAACCATTTCATATTGCAATAGCATGCAAATGATTCTAACAAAATTTGAAAACCCAAATTCCTGTAAATATATCCTCCAATGGCTCTCTATCGAAGCAAATGTCGAATGGCAGCTCAGCCAAATTTGGGACTATCTGTTCTAGATATTGATAAATAAATATATTGTAAGCTTTTGGAAGCCAAAGGCATATGTATATTAGAGAATGGATTTAAATAGTAGGCACTATACTCTAGCTCATTTGCAATTATGTCAATTTCAAGTGCCTTGATACAGCAGCAAGTTCTTTCTCCCTCCAACAAATAAAATACCATCTTTGCTTGAAATACAGCCACAAAAAAATTGATATAATAGAAGATAGTGAACTGAAATTTTAATTAATAAAACTTCGTGCTGCAATCCATCCCCAATTAACAAAGTAAAAAAAAAAAAAAAAAAATTCCAGATTTGACCTGTATCAAGTAGTGAATACGGGTTTAGAAATAAATATGGCTTAATTTACAATCATATTACCAATATGCCCAAAATTCCAGGATGATGAATCTTTTTATTTTTATTATTTTGTATTATTTTTTACAAAAAATTATTATTGTTGTTAAGTCACACATGATTTGGATTGTGAACTTATAACCTCATCCTCCATCTAAAATTTATAAGGAAAGCAGGTAATAATTGAGTTAGAGCTCATTCGCGATTCTAAGATATTAGTCTTACAGCTATGATAACGTAGCAAACACAGTGGAAATAAACATCCCATCTCACGTGAAGGAAAAAAAAAGTCTATTTAAGAATGGGAAAACAATATTGTGATTGTATCAAAATGATATAAATGAGTCATATGACCAAAAATGGAGAAGGTATCTTGCGTGCCCACTCTCTATGGAACGGGCCACTCACAAACAAGTGGATTCTGCCCAGTGGCAACTTAATGCATTTGTGGTTTGAGGCGAAAACTGATTATCTTGTTTTAAATGCAAAATTACTACTAATTGACGTTAGTTATGTAGATTTTTTTTTAAAATTTTTTTTACAGAAAGTTTATGTACAAAAAAAAATTTGACAAAACTTTTCACACTTGTTGATGTTGTAGATTGATAGCGGTAAGTAAAAAAGTAATGTTAATGGTGGACCTAAATAAAAACTAGTATAAGTTTGCCAACTCAACTATTGTGAAAATGTTGTGAATTTTTTTTGTTGTTGTATTGCTCTCTATTTTTTTTTTAGAAGTGCAAATTCACAATATTTTTCACAACAAATACTAGGTGTTAAGTTGCTTCTTGTTTTCTATTTGAACCTACTATTATAATTATTTTTTTGTCATCAATAGCATGCTATAACAATGTATTTGTTGTAAAAGTGTAGTGAAAAATGTTATGGATGAAGTATTTCTCTATCTTTTTTGTTTGTTTCTCATTTGATGAAAAAATATTATTTTATTTATTGATTATAAATAATCCTATTGGTTAAAATTTGGGAGTGTTTATTTTTTTACTTGGAGCCTTAGGCCACGGCATCTATTGTTTTTAAGCATCCAGCCAGCACTAGTAGGGATGGCCATGGGTAGGGTATGGATCGGGTATACCCATACCCTACCCGAAAAGTTTGCCCATGGATACCCGAATATCAATACCCATTAATATCCATACCCGAATCTTACCTGGATTTATTATCCATGGATATCCATACCCTACCCGAAACTCGAAACTCATTTAATTTTTTTTTAATCCAAATCATTTTAAGTTAAAAATTAACCAATTACTTTATCTTAAATAAGAAAAAAACTAATCAATAAAAAATTATTGATTAGTTTGTATCTGCTTCTTTTTTCTTTTTTTTTTCTTTTTTTTTTTAGATAGAGATTGAAATTTTATTAGATAAAAAAAATAAAAAAATAAAAACTCACTCTCTCTAAATTAAACCAAAACCATCTTCTTCTTCTTCCTTAAAATTAAACCTGCTCTATGAACTTCTCCATGGTTCCCGGGAAACAAACAGAAACTGATATTTTCTCTTTTCTTTTCTTTTTTTGTGCTTTGATCGGGGATCGGAATTTTCTCTCTGATCTGAAATCAGACTCTTTTAATTTATATGTTTGCGTAACTAACTCTGTGTGTGTGCATTTTGGTTTCAGTTTTTTCTTTTTTTTTCTAGGCAATGCTAAAACATGCATCTGCAATTAGAATCGGAATATTCGCATTTCTTTCAAAGCTTATTGGATGGAAGTTGAAAAAAGAAAAATATACGCACTTGTTCGTGGAAGGAACTCTTTTTTATTTTTAAAGATATACCGAGCTTGATATTTTAGTGGGTGGGCCCGGTGAGCCCAACTTGAAATTTACACCGTTTACCAGGAAAAACAGCTATAAAATACAAACCAGATCTCACTTCAGAGTACTAGTATTTTCATGGATTTGGCCTTTGGTCCTGAAGACTTCGTCTTCTTCTTCTGGTCGTCCATGGTAGCTGTGGGGTTCGAAATCTTAACCATGGAAGAGAGAGAGAGAGAGAGAGAGAGAGAGAGAGAGAGAGAGAGAGAACACAGAGAGAGTGACGGTGAGGAGAGCCGTAGACTGAAGAGCTCTGAGAGAGTGAGAGTGTCGGTGAGTATTGAGGAGAGGCAGAGAGAGTGTGAGTGACGGTGAGTGAGTGAGGTTTAGGTTTTTTATTTTTTTTATTATACGGGTCGGGTTTGGATAATATCCATTACCTACCCGAACAATTCGGGGAATATCCATACCCTACCCGGTTAAGTTCTACCCATGAAGAATCGGGTATTACTCGGAACATTTAGATCGGGTAGAGTTGGATATCCATTACCTAATGGGTATGGCCATCCCTAAGCACTAGTTCTGCTTCATAAAGCCGGCGCATGAGATGATTTTTGCCAAAAATGAGTTCATCCATTTTAATTGTAGGCAGCTGCATGTAAGCACATGCCATTAATTTTGCTGTTTTGCGAACACAGACATGGTGGTCTCAAGAATGTGGTTGGGCTTATGACATTGGCTTTAGCATGTGCTTATGATTACGGCAAGAGTCAACTATTAATTGCACCATAGTTTGACCCATATGTAACTAAAGCAAAACTTAAGAAGTTTACCTAGTGATCGAACACAATTCAGAAGATTTGTTTTTTTAATAAAAGTAAATGCTATTCAAGAAAAAGAATAAGAAAAAGAAGACAAATGGTATGCAGTATGCACTAATTTTAGCATTAGCATTAGCATTGGGCTCAACAAATAAAACTTTTACAATAAACATGGCTAAACTCCAGTTTGCATCAACTCAACAATTTGTAGACCAAATTTATTTATGAACAGTACCTCAATTCAAGTATTGAGACATTGTTCATGAACAGAACACCAACAAATAATTTCATATTTCTCTCTCTCTCTCTCTCTCTCTCTCTCACACACACACACACACACACCTTAGACCACCACAGTCCATCCTTACCACAGACCACAATTAATCTATCCTCAACAACCACAAAATTCGACCACTAGCGATCCTAGTAGACTTTCTCAAGACCCTCCTTACATATCAGTGAGCCCACTATCTTTGTTCATGTATGTCGCCATCACATGCAGCAGTTCCCAACACCATACATGATTGAGTGAGTTGTGATTTTCTGGATGCATGCAAGTTGAACGAGGAAATCAAATTGGATCGATGCAGGTTGTACGGGAAAGATTGGGTTTTTTTTTTTTTGCAGGTTGAATGTGTTGCGGATATTTTTGAGTTGATGCGGGGTGAATGGAAAAATCAAATTAGTGTAATTCGAGTTGTGATTTTGGGTCTTGGAGTGTAAATGTGTAATGAAAAATGAAAAAATATTTAAATGAAATAGAGATTGAACAGAGAGCTTGATGTCAGTATACTGTATATGTAAATAATGATAGAAAAAGTGGAATTTTTATGTTAGATTTTGCCAGAACTTTATTGAACCTAAACTAATGGTCTAATTAGTCCTTCTATAGTGTCCCCCCTTCTCATAAATAAACTTATTAATAAAACATATCGATACTTTCATATCCATTCAAGCATTCACTTCTATAGATAAATAAACATATTTAAAAAAACATAGATATTATCATATCCATTCAAGCATGTCAAGCAAAAGTGACATCAAGAATGCTCTGACCATGCTACGATTTGGACCTGTACTACACATTTAAAAAATGTTAACTTGTAATCGCGGAAGGACATTGGAAATATAGAGCTCAACTTTCACAGTATGCATAAAAATGAACATAGGAGGCAAAGCAAATACTCAAAAGTACTCAGAGAACAAACTCCATTAACATAGAATAGAAGGGGCCATTGTAGTCAAACACACACACACACATGTGACGTGTACGCATAAACTTATAAGCTACTCGAGATATCAAATCACATAATCAAGGTTTATATATCCGGACTCCACTTGTGTTAGCTTGCCAGGAAAGGACCAGACTTAGCACATGATTTTGCTGTTTATGATAGTCAGTCTATGGACATCTCCATGTTCTTGCTTTATGACAATTTTGGCACGTACTATAAGAGGCTATGTTCTCCTAACACATCTGCTTTAATTTAATCTATAAAGCTTTTTTATAACCCAAAAAAAAAACCTTTACTTGTGTTTATACTTGGATCATATATATATTTTACAGTCTATTCAAAGCTCGAAAAATGAAAGAAGGTAGGTTGACTAGCATAAAATTTTAGTTATTTTTATTATAAACAGATCTACTACATATACAAGTTAGGACATCGCCTACAAAATTATATATGATTAATTCTCATTAGTCTATTGAGGATCTATAGGTGATTCCAAAGTTTTGGAATAACTAAGGCTTGATTATTGTTGTAATTAAAGTTTGACTTTGTCACAATATAGGCCAAGAGCCTTGGAGCTTAGAAAGAAATATAGGTAAAAAACTCAAAATAATAAGATTTTGACTCGAAAATTTTGGTTTAGTTTTGTTAAGAATGCAGTTAAAAGCCATAGTGGGGTTTTCAATTTCATATTCATTAACCCAAGCAAACCAAAGACAATTCATTCTAATAACTCCTATATGTATATATACCTTCTAACTAAAATTAATTCCATTTGTTTGTGAACAACAGGCTTCAGGAACGTTGGGATGGGTTTTTCTGACTTTGGAGAGTTTGGGCTTGGGAAAAGAAATTTCGGCTTAAGTCAACTGATTAGAGTCAGTCATTTGGGTCCGGTCAGTGACGGTGGGCGTCATGTTCGTACCTTTCAGAAGTAGTTGGCAGATGAGGCTATTGGCTACTTCAATATTAATGAGTTCACCGGCCAATATGCCAATTATCATTTATTTTCCCAAACCAGTTGAATATTCAGCCATTCATTAAGCATTTCTTAGTTGGCCAAAATCGAACGTACAGAAATGTGAAGAAAATTGAGAACACCTTTAACTACGTGCATTAATGTTGTTGTCCGTATTTGACACTATAAAAGCTACTAATACTCTTTGCTAATCTGTTAGCTCAGCAAACATATCCTTTCTTTCTTGTACCGGTATTTGTTTCCTCTTATTCTAGAAAAGAAAATGGGGAAGCTTTCTAAGTACTTTGGTGTGATTTTGGTATTGTTAGTGATAGCTGTATGGACAATAGAATGTAGGAAAATTGAAAAAGATACATTTTTTGATGGCATAGGAGGTGGAGGAGGCGTTGGGGGTGGTGGAGGAGGGGGAGTTGGAGGAGGTGGTGGTGTTGGGGGAGGAGTTGGAGTTGGTGTTGGTGGGGGTGCAGGCGGTGGCATTGGAGGTGGAGGTGGGGGTGGTGCAGGTGGGGGTGCAGGCGGTGGCATTGGAGGTGGAGGTGGTGCTGGTGGGGGTGCAGGTGGAGGCATTGGAGGTGGAGAAGGTGGTGGTGTAGGAATTGGAGGTGGGTCTGGTGGTGGAGTTGGTGGGGGTGCAGGTGGTGGCATTGGAAGTGGAGGTGGTGCTGGCGGGGGTGCAGGTGGAGGCATTGGAGGTGGGTCTGGTGGTGGTGTAGGAATTGGAGGTGGAGCTGGTGGGGGTGCAGGTGGTGGCATCGGAGGTGGAGGTGGTGCTGGCGGGGGTGCAGGTGGAGGCATTGGAGGTGGGTCTGGTGGTGGTGTAGGAATTGGAGGAGGAGTTGGTGGGGGTGCAGGTGGTGGCATTGGAGGTGGAGGTGGTGCTGGCGGGGGTGCTGGTGGAGGCATTGGAGGTGGGACTGGTGGTGGTGTTGGTGGGGGTGCAGGTGGTGGCTTTGGAGGTGGTGGTGGTGCTGGAGGGGGTATTGGTGGTGGATTTTAAACCAAAAGTTAAAGTTTAAATCTTGGAATGTAATGTAATGTAGTACCATGCTAGTGCCATGGATATTGCTTTAAAGTTAAAGCAATTGAAATAAATTGAAGAGCAAGAGCTTTCTCAATAGCTTCCCTCACTTTGTCCATGCAAATTATAATTCTTAAGTTCCAAATAATCGTATGAAGCAGGGATGGAGTCTGGATATTGATTGAGAGGCTGATGTATGATTTTTTTTTTTTTTTAAGGAAATACAATAATTCATTAAAATTCCATGAATCCTTATGAGATTTTTGTTTTGTTTTGGTTTTTTTTTGAAAGGTTAAAAAAATGGGCTTCTTGTTAGATTTGTTGTTGTCATTTAAGCTAGTTTTGTTGTTGTTTGGGTTATTTTTGTTATTATTTGAGTTAATGTTTGTTGTCATTTGGAATATTTTATGGTTTAGGAGGTCAAATATTATGATCGATGATGCCAAGTTTAATTTTCTAGGGCCCAAATTCTAAATCAACCTTTTTAATATATATATATAAAACCTGGGGGAAACAGGCCTCCTTGAGCCATTACGTGGCTCCTAAAGTAAAAGTAAATATAATTAGCAACTTACTTTTTATTTTTTTTAAATAAAATTATATAAAAAAAAGGGGGAAAAAGACAAACTAACAAACTTGATAGCTTTTTGCGGTCTATATTCCATAGAAAAGTTTAAGATTTCAAAGCTGCAATAAAATAAGAAACAAATATATATCTTAGGGTTTTAAATTAAATGCACAAGTTAAGTAGTTAACAATATATATGATTGCACTCGCATTGGAGATTCGTAAAATCCATACAATAATAATCGAACGGTGCTACCTAAATTCACCTAATTAGCCTAAAATCATAAGCCAAGATTGTATGCTGATTTTAAACAAGCATTGATTGAGAACACTAGAGTGCGTAATACATCAAATGAATCATATATAAAGTCATGAGACTTGCAGGGTCGCTGTGTTGCATTCATGCATGTCATTTAATTTGTAAATTGTGAAGCACACCCCCAACAGTTTCTTCTACTTTTGCCCATTTGGTGCCATAAATGTAATCTATGGATACGAAGGATGCAACTTCTTTGTTCAGCCAGTTTTCTTGACAAAGAAGCTCGCTCTTATGACTTTCCGTGGCACTTAAACTAGTCCACAAGATTAGATTCCTGTTTAATTTACAATATTTTCGATGTTAGAACATACACACAAAAAAGAGAGAGAAGAGTTTGCTGCACAGAAAAGAAATAAGAAGATTAGCGCCCTTGAAATTGTGTTATCTTGGACCACACCATCTATGTTTGTTTGGTTGTTTTATTTTAATATCCTAATTCCTTTGTTCTTGTTTATAAATCAGGTATGATTGGAGATCCAATTGTGGCCAGTGGAGCTTGAGCTTTCTTACTCAGTGCCATCATAACTCCAGTTGGTCCAGCCTTGTGGTACAATGGTCTTTGAGAGGTACGTCTTTGCAGAAATCACTCATAGCCAAAATTCATGATATAAAGAACGAAAAGAAAGTGAATTTGATGAATTATGATAGGCCAAGAATGTATTGACCTATTTGGTAACTTAATCAATTAATTTAGCCAAGTGAAATTAATTAGATTCAATTACATACAATAAGCGTGGTAGTATTAACAAATCACCAAATAACTAAATGCAGCGGAAAATAAATTTGACACGGGTGATTTGTTTACGAATGGAAAAAACCACTGAGACAAAATTTTACTGGGTGAATTTAAGGTCACCACTTCTGAGAATCCACTATTATCAAAACAAGCAGTTACAAGTAAAGAAATCATAGTACTTTATACCAACCTACAGTTGAACCCTTACCCCAATACACAATTGAACTTGTAATGTAGTGACAATTTCTCATTTCAATGCATAGCTCCAAGTACGTGACTAACCAATTGATGTGTGGATTCCAGTACACGACTTACTCCTTTGCATGAATCCCAGTACATGACTAACACATCAACTTCAGAAAGATGTTGGCTGCAAAGTTCTTCAGTTCATCCAAACGATGAAGATCAAGAAGCTCTTTGGTTACAAAACCTTTGGCGCAAAGATGCAGTAGTTTTTACAATAGAAAGATGAACTAGGGCAAATTGTCTCCGGTCACAATTTGAGTGAATAATCACTTTGCATCACCTTAGACAACCCTCAAAATAATCCTTATATATGTCTAGGATTGTGAGAAAAGAAACCCTACACAAACATATATAGATATGCGTGAAAACAGATTTGGAAATCTGATTTTCATAAATCTCAATAGATAAGTTATCTATGGAGCTGCTGTCCAGTATCGGGCTAAAACAGCCTTATAAACCTCGATAGATACAATCTGTCGGGCTAGCGGTCGAGCTTTAAAATACAGCACTTCTTCACTTGTTTCTTGGATAGATTTTCATGGGTTTAACTCTTGACTTGAACAACATGTTTCTTGAAGATTTAAACCATCCTAGATCTACCCAATTACAAGAAATGTGCGTTTTGTCAAAAGATTAGCCAATATACAATAACATATGTTCTAACAAGTTCCACATATGTCTCTACAAATTACATGGAAGATGGATCTGTCACGGCCAAAGATAATGTCAATTTAACCTTGGATGTAACAACTGTCATAGTAATGCCTGCCTTTGTAATCAAAGAGAGTGTTGTTTTTGATAAAAATTTGGACAATTTGTCAATTTATACATGTCATCCATGCGCAGAGGCCAAGCTAATCTTCTCTGTATTGTTTCAATTTCATTGGATGTCCCCAAAGGAATATCAAAGAGAGTGTTATGTGTATTGTAGAATGTGCGATGGTAAAATGCAATTTGGTCTGCACAACAACAACTGCAGCCACTGATTGATTTTGTGAGGTATAAGCGGATCCCAGTGGGTATATCAAAGCAATGTGCATCAACAAAAAGCTGAGCAGTCAGAGCAGAGAGAGCAAGCCTTCATGGATGCACCTAAAACTGAAGCACTAGACTAGAAACGATTGTAGCTTAGAAGTACTGTTGTATCACTTATAGGAAACGACATGTAGCTTAGTTAGGTTTATTTTTTTGCTCTCAAGAATTCACACGTGAGTAAGGTTGTTAGATGATTCACACGTGAGAGAGTTTGTTAAGATTCTGTTAGTTGTTAGTTAGGTAGTTTTTCATTCCTTGCTTTTCTGGTTTAAGTCTGATCTTGAATATAAGCTTTGAGCTAATTTAATCGTAATGCAATTTTTAGTTTTTCTCCCAAATCTCTATTTTCTCATATGGTATCAGAGCTATCTTTTATACATTTCCATTTCTAGGGTTATTTAGATTAGATTTGGGAATTTTCACTTCCTTATCCGCCATTGTTGCTTTCTTCAAGCTATGTTTGAATTTCTTTAATGGCTGATGCAAACGTGGCTGATGCAAACGCAACTAATGCTTCCACCACTGAATCTTCATTTTCTTTTTCGCAAGATTCATACAATCTGAATGATCCTCTATTATTAAATCCTAGAGAGAATCCAGGAGCTGTTCTCACCTCTCAACTGCTGATTGGGGGAGAAAATTATCCTGCTTGGGCGAGGTTAGTGAGAAAGTCTTTGATTGCCAAGAATAAGCTTGGTTTCATAGATGGTTCTTTAACCATTTCTTCTCCATTGGAGGATTCACCAATAGCTACTCAAGCATGGATTCGTGCTAACAAAATGGTTGGTACTTGGATCATCAATTCTGTTTCACCAAAACTCCAAGCTAGCATCATATACAAAGATACAACACTTGAGATTTGGACTGATCTCAGAGACACATTTAGCCAAGGGAATGGAACTAAGGTCTTCAATATTCAGAAGCAAATTGCTGAGATTCATTAGGGAGAACAATCACTCACTGATTACTTTACTCAGCTCAAGGTTTTGTGGGATCAGCTTCAGAATCTTAGTCCATTTCCTCAATGCACTTGTGGAAAATGTGTATGCAACATTAATCAAAGGTTGAAGAATCTTCAAGCTAAAGAGTCCACAATGAAGTTCCTTATGGGAGTGAATGATTAATTTTCTCAAGTGAGAACACAAATTCTACTAATAGATCCATTGCCTTCTATCAATAAGGCTCATTCTTTGTCTATTCAAGAAGAGATGCAAAGGTCTGTGACTAATTCTGTTAGAGTTGAGTCTATTGTCTTGGCTACCAAAAGTTCAGGAAACAATTCTAAAGGGAAAGAAAGACCTTTGTGTACTCATTGTGGAAAGTTGGGCCATACTGTGGACAAATGTTACAAATTGCATGGTTTTCCACCAGGTTACAAGTTTAAGAATAAGAATGTGTTGGCTCATCCAGTCTCATATGTTGTGGACCAGTCTCAAGGTCATTACTTTGCTCCAAATCCTGATCACAATTCTGTTGTTTCTCAGACTCAAGCACTTGCTTTTACACTTGATCAATACCAACATCTTCTATCTTTGATTGGTTCTTCTTCAATTGGAGTTCAGTAGTCTTCAACCATTCAAGAACCTCACATGGTCAATACTATGTCTTTGCCTTCTAATGCTGTTGCAGGTACTGTTCTTCCTTCAAACATTCTGTGTTTTCTGCTAAAGTTGTGAACAAAAAGGTCTTTAGTATTGAAACTTGGGTTATAGATACTAGTGCCACTGATCACATAGTATGTTCCATGCACTTATTGACTTCCTTTAATGAAATCTCACACACTATGGTTGAATTGCCCAATGGGGAAGCTGCTGTTGTGACTCATGTTGGTACAATCAACATTTCACCCCATATTACCCTCACAAATGTTCTTTGTGTGCCTTCTTTTTCATTCAACCTACTATCTGTTAGTGCCTTAACTCATTCTCAACCCTTTTGCCTTGTTTTTCTTTCAACTTATTGCTTTATACAAGACCTTACTTGTTGGAGCACGATTGGAATGGGTCAAATGCATGATGGATTGTACTTGTTACAAGAATCAAGCCTCACTCAAGCTACTAAGTCTCTTGCTGATTTTCTTCTCAAGCACAAAGCCAACTCATTTACTGCTTTTATTCCTTTTGTTTCACATGCCAATTCGTATTCTTTGTGGCATTCTAGACTAGGACATCCATCTGATATGAAAATTCACTCTTTGAGTCATGTTTTTCCTTTTCTTCAAAACTGTTGTACTAAGGATTGTAATGTTTGTCCTTTGGCCAAGCAAAAGATGCTGTCATTTCCTTTTGATAATAATAAAGCTGCAAATTCTTTTGATCTTGTTCATATGGATGTTTGGGGACCATTTCCTGTTCCTACTACTGATTGGCATAGGTATTTTCTGGCTATTGTTGATGATGCATCAAGGGCTACTTGAGTTTTTCTTTTAAAGACTAAATCTGAAGTCAAGCCTTTGATTGTGTCTTTTTATAACATGATTCACACCCAATTTAAGACTACCATCAAGTCTATTAAAACTGACAATGCTTTGGAATTCAATATGGTTGATTTTTATAATTCTAAGGTGATTATTCATCAACAAAGTTGTGTTTACACTCCACAACAAAACTTAGTTGTGGAGAGGAAACATCAGCATATCCTTGCCACTGCTAGAGCATTGCAAATTCAGTCTAGTCTTCCTCTTGTTTTCTGGGGTGATTGTGTTCTCACAGTTGTGAATTTGATTAATAGACTTCCTACATCTTTTCAGCAAAGCAAATCCCCTTATGAGGTTCTTTTTAACAAGGTTTCCTCTAATTCTCATCTTAGAACTTTTGGTTGTCTTTGTTTTGCCACTGATGTTAGTCCTCACAAACACAAGTTTTCTCCAAGAGCTAGGAAATCAGTATTTTTGGGTTATCCTTTTAGCATTAAAGGGTATAAACTGTTTGGTTTTCAATCACATTCCTTCTTTATCTCTATGGATATGGTGTTTCATTAAACAGTTTTTCCCTTTTCTTCAAATGCTATTGATTCTGCTTTTGCTTCTGATTTGTTTCCCTTGCCTACCATTCCTCCTCTTTTTTCTATTTTTCTTGATCCTACCTCTTCTTCTTCTTCTTCTTCTTCTTCCGCTGATTCCATTGTTCAGCTTCATCATGATGTTGATGAGGATGCTCAAGATATTCCTGATGCTCTTGATCCTAATGATTCTGATCCTCTTATTGTTTCTGATGTTCCTAGAAGGTATACTAGGATTTCTAAGCCTCCTTCTTATCTTAAGGCCTATCATTGTAACCAAGTGTCATCTGCATCCCTTTCTGATCAGCCTTATTCAGGTACTTCTCATCCTCTATCTTCTTATCTTTCATAAGCCAATTTAGCTCCTACCTATAAGCCCTTTTGCTGTTCTATCAGTACTACCACAAAACCAACATATTTTTCATAAGCAGTCTCTGACCCCAAATGGCAAAGAGCCATGGATCCTGAGATTGCAGCATTGGAAGCCAATAACACATGGACTGTTACCTCTCTTCCTCCTAATAAACATCCTATAGGGTTTAAGTGAGTTTATAGAATCAAGTGCAAGGCAGATGAGTCTATTGAGAGGTATAAGGCTAGATTGGTTGATAAGGGGTTCACTTAGAAGGAGGGTCTGGATTATATTGAAACTTTCAGTCCTGTTGGCATGATGGTTTCTGTGAAGTGTGTGCTTGCAGTGGCTGTTGGGAAAGGTTGGTTTCTCAGCCAATTGGATGTAAATAATGCATTTCTTCATGGTGATTTGCATGAAGATGTCTATATGGCTCTTCCACCAGGCTTTCACAACAAGGGGGATCATGGGGAGCAGCTTGTATGCAAGCTTAATAAGTCTCTCTATGGTCTTAAGCAAGCTTCAAGACAATGGTTCTCTAAGTTTTCAGCTACACTGATTCAGCTTGGGCTCACTCAATGTAAGGTAGACTATTCCCTTTTTACCAAGCAACAAGGAGCTTCTTTTATTATTTTGTTGGTGTATTTTGATGATGTTCTTATAGCAAGCAATGATAAACAACAAGTTGATGAGTTTAAGGTGCTATTAGACCAGAAGTTCAAATTGAAGGATTTAGGTGAGCTAAGGTATTTTCTTGGGTTGGAAGTGGCTAGGACAGCTAAAGGTATTTCCTTATGTCAAAGGAAATATGCCCTTGAAATTTTGGAGGATGTTGGACTTCTTGGTTGCAAGCCTGTTAAGGTTCCCATGGATCAGAATCTAAAGCTCAGCAAATATGAGAGGTTGTTGCTTGATGATCCAGGAAAGTACAGGAGGTTGGTAGGAAGATTGTTGTACTTGACTATCACTAGACCTAATATCATTTATGTGGTGCATAAGTTAAGCCAATTTATGGCTAAACCAAGAAAACCAAATCTTGAGGCTGCACTTAAAGTGTTGCAATACTTAAATAATGAACCTGGTAAAGGTATTTTCTTCTCAGCAAGTTCAAAAATCCATGTGAAAGGCTTCACGGATTCATATTGGGCATCATGTCCAGATACTAGGAGGTCAGTCACTGGTTATTGCATTTTCATTGGGGATTCACTGGTTTCATGGAAATTAAAGAAATAGTCCATTGTTTCTAGATCCTCAGCTGAAGTTGAATATAAGGCTATGGCCATTTCAACTTGTGAAATTGTTTGGATTCTTTATTTGTTGAAGGACCTTCAGGTTGGACACAACAGAGTAGCACTACTGTTTTGTGACAGCCAAGCAGCTTTTCACATAGGTTCTAATCCCGTTTTCCATCATATAGAGATAGATTGTCATGTTGTGAGGGATAAGGTGATGGATAAAGTCATTAAACTCATTCATGTTAGGACTCAGTCACAGCTAGCTGATTTGCTTACCAAAGCTTTAAGTCATAAGCAATTTTCAGAGCTTTTGTCCAAGATGGGGATTGATTAACATTTATCAACCACTAGTCCATCTTGAGGGGGAGTATCAAAGCAATGTGCATCTACACAAAGCTGAGCAGTCTGAGCAGAGAGAGCAAGCCTTCATGGATGCACCTAAAACTAAAGCACTAGACCACAAACGATTGTAGCTTAGAAGTACTGTTGTATCACTTATAGGAAATGACATGTAGCTTAGTTAGGTTTATTTTTTTGCTCTAAAGAATTCACATGTGAGTAAGGTTGTTAGATGATTCACACGTGAGAGAGTTTGTTAAGATTCTGTTAGTTGTTAGTTAGGTAGTTTTCTATTCCTTGCTTTTCTGGTTTAAGTCTGATCTTGTATATAAGCTTTGAGCTAATTTAATCATAATGCAATTTTCAGTTTTTCTCCCAAATCTCTGTTTTCTCATAGGGGGCCTCATTCTGCATTGTTGAAGACAAAAAAGAAATAAAGTTAATGTTGAACATTGAATGAGAAATCATTACCGGAAAAAACAGAGACAAATTTAAGGTTGATGTTGAACTTGGTACATGTATTCGTTTTTCCCGCTGTCTTATAAACGGTTTATTAAATTTTGAGTAATTTTCCTTTTTAAAATATTATAATATTTTATGGTTCATGTTAACAGTTGTCTTCAGGATAATGGTTAATAAAAAATTTTAGAAAAATTTTGACATCACCTTTATGAAAAATATAAAAAAATTTCAAAATAATTAATTGTTTCATCATGAAAATGTTTTTATAAATAACTTTTAAACCAGTGCTTTTAAGGCATCTATTAACTTTTCCTGTGATTTATTATGTGAATCAAAATTATAAACTATCAACTTCCATATGTTGTTTATGGCAATAGAAAACAGTTTTATTTTTGGTCAGGATTAATTACACACACTTTTACACAAGTCCATATAGGCCTGTTCATGGGTCGGGTTGGTTCAATTTTGGACCCAACTTGGACCTGACTCACTAGTGTCAAATGGAAGGCGGAGGGACTTGAAACCCACCATCGACATCAATTGGTTGAGTCGGTTTTAGGTTCAGGTCGTGGTCGGTTGGTTTGGTCGATGGTGAAGTTCGTTGAAATCTGCAAAACATCGTCGGAATTTGCAAAAATTCACTGAAATTTGCTGGGATTTGGCTAAATCCCACTAGATTTAGTCGAGATCTTGCCAGATCTGGCTTGATCTTGTTGGTTTTGGTTGGATTTATTATATAGTATCGATCGAGTCGGGTGGCTTGGGTTTTGGAGAAGGAAATCCACCACTCGACTCTCCGGCGTCGGTTCTTGGAATTGGATACCTGCCGCCGATAGACTAGAGCTTCAGTTTGGGCTAGAATTAGGTCAATGTGGGGTGGTTTGGTAAGGTTTTCAGGCTTTGGTTGAGTCAGGACACCCCTAAAGCCATACATAGGTGCAAAAAAATTGAAATCACACACGTGGAAAAACAACAGAAATCATGCGTTGAATAATTTTTGTTGTTTTTGCCTATGTGTGTAGACGCTGCATTTTGTACCCCTTTTGAGTCGAGTCCCAATTCCCCAATGATGGTAGTACTCTAAAGCCCAATGTTGGTTTAGGGTCCAATAAGATGAAAATTGACTTGATGAAAGTGCTTGTGGAAAATATAATTTATTTTTGGAAGAAATAACTTATTTTTGGAAAAGAAAGGCCACGAGAAACCCTAAGTGTGTGCACACATACACGCGTATGCGTACGCACACTAAGCCATGCGTACGCATGCTTACTACATGCGCATGCGTGCATGGGCATGCGTACATAGCTAGGGTTACATAAAGTATGTAAGGAATGGTTTTTTGCATTAAACCTGGTTTGGAACGAATCCCACATCGTCTGGCAGCCACCCCAAACCCCTTTTTTTCGACTATATCAAGCCATAAAAGGTATTTTTTCAAAAGATGACAGAAATAGTGGTAAAACACACAAGATTCACTGGAAAATAGTGAATCAAAAAGATAGTTTTTCACAAAACATCCTTAAGTCAAAATTTTCTTGATTGAGACATTTTCTGGTCTTGATCTTTGAGTTTTAAGTTTACTAACTTATTTCTTAATTGATTTTGAATAGATTGACTGAGGGAAATGGTCAAAATCAAACTCTAAAGAGTTTTAGTGTTGAGGTAAAGTTTCTAACTTTGGCTTTTCATTTTTCTTTATTTTTTTCTTTGTTTTTGTGTTTATATACATGCTTAAGTGTTCATAACATGTTTATTTAGTTTAGGTTTATTTCATGTTTATATTAGAAGTATGCTAGGTTTCTAGTTTTTTGGTTTCTTTTGTATTTTTTTTTCTATGTTTTTGGGTTAGGGTTTCAGGTGTGTATGCGCGCACATGCTTCATGCATGTGTACTCATACTCAAAGTATGTGTATGCATATAGATGGAATGTGCACACATACCTTATGTATGCACACGCATGCTCTTGCTCAGAAACCCTAATTCGTCTCTATTTGTTTTTCGTTTGTTTTACTTACATACTTAGCTTGTGTTCAACCTAGTTTTCATATTTCTAAACATCTATTTACTCTGTTTTTTTTTTTTTTTTTTTGTTTTATCTCTTTTATGCTTATTAGGGTTTTAGTTTGTTTGAATACCATGAACATGCATTGATGCATTGGTACTATGATGCAATGGGGTAAGTCATGCATAATCACATGGGCATGCATTTTTTTTTGGTGAGTATGATATGGTTGATGAACATGATATGCTTGGTTGAATCCCATGATTTTGATGTTTAGATACCGTAATATGCTTGTTTAAATCTTCTTTGTGATGTTGCTGCCTTTGATGATGTATGGTTAATGCCATGATAGATGAATGCTAGGCTTGGGGATGATTATGCCATGTTGTTTGCTTTAAATGCATGTTAGGGTGTGTGTGATTTAGAATAACATGTTAAGTATGCCTTTCATAAGATTAAGATTTGGAACACAATGAGTGGAAGCCTACCCAAGGGTCTCGTGGGGTGGGTGCCTAACACCTTCCCATTCCCATACCTAAACTCCGGACACGTTCTCTGGTAAAGATTAGTCCTTTCAAGAAATACGCTATATTTATGGTTCCTAGACCTAAACTAGGTGGCATCTCCATTTACACCATCTGCCATGGTCCAATCTAGGCCAAAGCGTACTTCCCACGACGGTCGCGGGCGCTTGCGCCCACAGTGTGTATGGATGTGTGTGTGCACAATAGGTTTTATCCTTTATTTTTTGGGTTCGATTAACATGCGCTTTTAAAAAAATACCACTTTTATGAGAAATCTAAAAAACTATAAAAAATCAGTTATTATTTTCTTTTTTCATAACAATTTTCAAAAAATATATCTTAAATCAATGTGAAGTGCTACGTTCACAATATTTTTCACAACAAATCATTGGTGGTAAATTGCTATTGGTTCTAATTTGAATCTACAACTTAAATTACTTTTTTGTCCAAACGTAATAACCAATAACAACCTGCCACTTAAGATTTATTGCAAAAGTGTTATAAAAATATTATAAACATAGTATTTCTCTGAATCAATAACCTTAATGCATCCGTTAAATTTTCACTTATTTTATTTTTTCCTTGTGTCAAAACGAATTAAATGGTTAAGAGCATTCGTTTTGACTTTTGACACAACAATAATGCTAATATGAGGCGCCCACCAATTGGAATAAAATGAAGAGCTGTTACATGGCTTCATTGCTTCCATGCAAAATTACTTTTTTCCAAAACAAAATTACAAAATAAAAAGATAGTGAAAGAGGAAAAAATTAGCTAACAAACTTGATACTTGATACTTGATAGCACTTTACGGTTTATATTGAGTCCAAATCTTCTATCTTATTCTCTTTACTTCCTGTATACTCCAGGAATAAAAATGTGCCACTTGTTCAGTTATTTAATTAAATTCTAATTTTACGTCTCTTAATTAATTAAAATTTTTTTTCCAGTTATCTAAATAAAATAAATAAAAAACCTTACAATCCCCACCACTACCAGGCCAACGCCACGAGGCTACTGGCAAGAGATCTGCGATGCCATCGACGCTGCAAGTCACGCCATTTACTGCTGTCGAGTCCACCCCACCTCCTCCTTGTTTTCAAATCCATGAATGGGTATTAGTATTTGAAATCCACAAAATCGCTAGTCATCACTACCAAAACTCCATAAATCACCATGGCTTAGACCCATTTTCCATAAATCATTCATATGGGATAGTAGACATTCCACTTGCAGACAATGAAGTTTGTACTTGGAACAAAAATCTTAGGCCATTGTTTTGTTTGTTTGAGACAAGATTGGTAAGAAAGAAAGCAACGGGTGATTTGAAAATAAGGAGGCGATCCCTTGGCCGCTTTGAAAGGAAGAGAAAGAGAGAGTTTCTTTTTCTAGGTTGCTTTGATTTCTATGGCTAATAATTTTGGATTTGAAAACAAGGAAGCGGTGGTGGATGGCTGTGACTGGTGGTGTTGATGGCGTTGGCGGTTCCTTGCAATGGCGCTGGAAAAGGCTGTGGTGGTGGACGGACAAAACCCAATCAACCATTCTGCTTCCTTTCATCCCCATCTCCCTCTATATCAAATTCCTAATACAAACCAAGACCGAAATAATCCCATCTCCCTCTTTGTCATCTTCCTAATCCCATAAATTTCTTTAAACACAGTACGCATCCAGCACAAACCAAACCCATAAACCTGGAATTTTTCGTTCTGGTGGGTAGATCAGTGCAACTAGCCCCCTGTTTTGCTCCACTCAAAATTTAGGCCTGTGCCAGCCGAAACTTCGGCATTCCAGCTGAAATACTCTTTCTGGGCCGAAATAAAAAGCTAGCCTTATTTTTTGATTTTCTCGATTCCGTGTAAACGAGTAGGTCCGATTGTTATGAGTTGCTCAACACTTGACTTGTGATTCAGCGAGAAAGTTAGAGTTCTAGCTAAATTCTAAGCTAAAAGAAGCTGAAAAAAGATGAGAAGAGGGAGTCTGAGAAGGTTTTGTGATAACGAAAAAGTAAAAAGGGGAAAGTTAATGTATGCCCTTAACAATAATTCATTTTAAGAAATTTTGAATAGAGAAGTGAAAAAGCTATTGAAAAGTTTGACACCTTTCTTAATTCTCAATAAATTTTTTTTAAAAATAGTTTACTAATATATAAGAGATAGAAGAGTAGTGTCAGAAGAGAGATGGAGCAATGAGTCATGCGGTTGTGATTCTGAGAATGATGAATTTTTGAATATTTAAGTTAAAAGAAGTTTCTGGAAAAGTTGCATGCTTAAGGAGAACAAAATGAAGTTATTGGAAAAGTAAAAAAGTTCCCAACAAAATATTCAAAATGAGTTAAAATTAATCACACCAATAAAAAAGTTACAAAAAATTGAAGCCGAAGGCAATGTACAATTCACACCAACATCTACATTCAAGGAAAACAAAATGAGTTATTCAATGACTACTATGAAGCAACAAAAGAATAAGATATAAAAAATTATTCAAAGTTGCAAAAAATTCACAAAAATTTATATATATATATAGTCTTTCAATTGATTACAAATTTTTATTTTAACATTGCAACATTTATTGGATAATTGAGGATATTAGAGGTTTGGAATCCTAATTTTTATTCAAATTTTTGTTTAATTGATATTTTCCATTTAGTAATTGTATCGAGGATAGAGATTTTTGAAATTGGAATCCTATTGTGCAACATTCAATTTTTTTTGTTTTGGTAATAAGAGTTAGATATCTATTTGCTTTATTTCTGATTACGTTAGCTATTTATTTGCGTCTAAAAGATATCAAATCTAATCCTCACTTTCACGAAACTTAAAGTAAGGTATCATATGCTTTCTTTCTTTCTTTGTGAAAGAATTTCAAATCCAATCCATGGGTTTGTCTTAGGGCTGTCCACGGGTCGGGTTGGGTCGGTTTTGGACCCAACCCAAACTCGACTCGCCGGCGTCGGGTGGAGGAACCCGAAACCGATAGCCGGAAAAATCGGTTGAGTCGGTTTTGAGTGCGGGTGAGCTTCGGTTGGGCTGGGCGGGTTGCCGGAATAAAGAAAGCATCGATATCCGAAAAAAAAGTCTCGCCGGAATTTGAAAAAATTCACCGGATTCTGGAAAAACTCGTCAGATTGCATTTTCTCGCCGAATTCTACATTTTTATCCCTGAAAATTGCTGGGATTTGGCTGGATCTCCTCGAATCGAAGCTGGATCTCCTCGAATCGAAGCTTGATCTCATCGGATCTCCTCGAATCGAAGCTTGATCTCATCGGATCTACTCGATTCTAAGCTTGATATTGCCGGATCTCCTCGAATCTAAGCTTGATCTTACCAAATACGGTCGAGTTCTCTTTAGATCTCCTCAAATCTAAGCTTCATCTTGCCGGAGATGGCCGGATTTGTATATAACATCGGTCGGGTCGGGTGGCTCGGGTTTTGGAGAAGAAAACCCGCCACTCGACCTGTTGGTGTCGAGTCTTCGGCGCGGAAGCCCGTAACTGACCCACAGGAGCGTCGGTTTGGGCTGAAATCGGGTGGAGATCGGGCAGTTTGGTCGGTCCGGGGGGTGTGGGTCGGGTTTGGACACCCTTAGTTTGTCTCATGTTTTTGTGTTGTGCGTCTTTAAGTTACTAAGGCAACAAAATGAAAGTTTTTAAGGCTGTTTCTATTTGGCACTATCAACAACATTGTATAAGTATAGCTTATATTCTTCTTTTATTGTTGGGTTTTTTTCATAGTCAATAACTTTCCCATGCATTGCATAGGTTAGCAACTCATTTTATTTAGATAATTGAAAAAAAGAAATAAAAGGGATAAAATTGGGGTTTAAATAAATAATTGGACACATTACATATTTTTATTTGTGGGACATAGAGTGGAGCACAAAAAATAATATAAAAGATTTTTAGACTCTTTTATATTATATATGATGATGCAAAGATCAGTGGGCTGGATGTTTCGGACTTCAAAGGACTACTGGTTCTCTCTGCGGCCTGAAAAAGAAAGAAAATCGAATCAAAGGCGACCGGGGCTGCCGGCCAAAAACCCTTCGATGGCAAAGTTAGTTTTTCTCTCTATGTTATCTGAGTTCCAACTTTTTTGGAGTAAAAATGAACATACCTTGGCCTTGTCTGAAACAGCCTTTATATAGTGTTCTTATAGGCGGTTATCAAAATTGGAACTTCTCCTGGATTCGAGGAGAGGTAGAAATCAAACGTAACTTGCATAACCGTTTGGAAGTTATGCTCTTGCTTCACAACGGATACCTGACGGTTTTGCGTGGGATAAGGGATTATCACATCTTATTCGGAGATTTTCCTAGGTGTGATACCCTCGTCCTGGAGTTCCTCAGTTGGGTGTGCTTTGGCACACGCGCAGGGGCTGTTTCGTCTAACGGGCAAATTCCTTCAAGACGAGACTGTCGGCACTTTGGACGAGTGTATCACTCTGGTGGTGCTTACTTCGGCCAGAACTCTTCTTCCTTGGACGAGATAATTGTAGGCAAGTTTCTGAGGGTGTTTACAGTGGTAGGTGGGTCATGGACGACCTGTATGGACGAGACAAAGATAGGCTAAATCAGTTCCCTATCAGTTGCCCCCTGTTCTAAGGTCGTCCAAAACTCTTTGGTTTCTGAACTCGTTTCAACGTATTATTCCACGTGTTTCAAAGTAGAGGACGAGGCTCCAAAGGCCCCAGATCATGTCACGTGTCATTATTTACCTAGGTTAACCGTTGCGTCGATTTGGGTTTTCGAGGAGGTTGCCACGTTGTTCTTCCTAATTGGTCATTTCGTTCTGGGTTTTACTTTTCAACACCTATAAATAGTGGATTTCCTCCCCTACCCTCTCCATTTTCCAAATTCTCTCGTTTGACATCTCTCGTCCATCTCCTCGTCTAGGAGTATTCCAGCGTCCCTAGTTTCTTTCGTCTAGAGCCAAGTATTTTCTCTACGCTTGTCTTTAGGTTTCCCTTATATTTCCAAAATGTCCGAAAGTTTCTCTTTGTCTAGCAATAGTGTTGATAGGGAGATAGATGAATATCGTAACACAACTAGCTATAGTGGTTCTAGTAGTGACAGTAGGAGCAGTGGTAATACCACAGACGAGTATGTTTCTGGGGTTCCTGGGGTTCCCTTAGAAGTTTTCTAGGAAGAACTTAGGACGAGGGTAGGGTCCGGGTACGGGGCTGGTCCCTCTGGCGCCTCGCCCACTAGAATGGACGAGGTTGAGATCTGTATAGCTACGTTGTGGCCAAGACGCGACGAGAGGAAGTTAGCGTCCCTTGTGGTACCAAATCCTAGACGAGCTAAATCCTAGATTAGCCGTCCGTGGTGAGTGGTGTTGCCAACCTCACTTTGGCATTGGGGTTTATGAAGCCTATATTCTAGGGGTCTTAGGCTACCTCTTAATGCTTTTGCCAGGGGAGTTACTTAGTAGGTTAGGTTTAGGTTTGTGTCAGCTAAATCCTAATGCATGGAGACTAGTCGTTTCTATGCAAGTTTTGTGGAGAGAGGTTTTTGAAGGGGATTGTCCTCTTATTGTGGACGAATTACTTTTTTGATATAAACCCTCTCGAAATTAGTCAATCTCGTGGCTTCTATCGGTTACCAGGGAGAAAAGATTGTAGGATTATTAAATCTTTGGTTACTTCGGATAGAAAGCTGGAAGACGGAGTTCTTCTTCGTCTCGGTTTTTGGGCGGACGCCTATTGAGTTGAGCAGGGATTCGTTTCCCCCTATACAGGAGACATAGGGAACCTTTGTCCTGAAGGTATGCTTACCACTACCGTAACATTACCTTTATTATACATCTTTCTATGTTAAACTCCTCGTCTTTATTGCAGGTGTTAGAAGGCCCTCGTTGAACAAGTTCTATCTAGGACGCGTTCAGAAGGCTCGTCTTTACCCAGAGAGGGACTTCCACTCTTTGGTCACCCTGCAGCGTCTTGCGACTTGGGGACTTGGCCCAGAGCCCTCTCCGGAAGCACTAGCCCACGAAATCACAGTTCGTCGACGTGAGTTCTCGTCTTGAATTTCCTCTTTTTTATTATTTTCTTATTTTTGTCATCTTAGATAGATTTGTTAACTTATTCACCCATACCTGTTATTATTGTTATTTGTTTTAGGGATGGCTAGTATGAAGAAAAACAAGGGCAAGGGAGTCGCGGACGAGCGTGCTAAGCAAGACTCCGAGGCAAGGGCTCGTCCTGCTGCTGGTGATAAGAGGAGCCTGTCAAAGGCTATCAACCTTGAAAACCTCCCCAGCCGGAGAGCCAAGCACAGGAAGTCGTCCAAGACTGGGGTCGTCTCTCCCGCTGTCCCTGTTCTTCCTCCTCAATCGCCGTCCATCCAGATCGTCGATGTGGAGTCGTCTGAGCCTGTTCATCCTCCTCCGTCCAAAACCAATGTTCCTACCTCATCCCAGCCTCCCGTTGACGTCGTGCCTAACCTTCTTGAGAGTGAGAGTTTGGCTTGGGAGAGGTTTCAACAAGCAGTGTCTGACGAGGACGTGGCTGCATGCTATAACATGTCCTTGAAAGATTTTGAACACTCAGGTGTCCACGATCTTTTCAAGGTAAGTGATATGAATTTATTCTCGTCATTAGTTTTGCTTTTATGCTTGTTGACTTTGCTTAATACAAAAACTTTTATTTGCTTGTGCAGGCCATGTCCAAGTTTATAGCTGCGTCCAGGCAGGCTACTGAACTGGACAGGACGAGGCTACTGTTGGAGAGGAGGATCCAGGAGGTCAAGGACGATTGCAAGGGTTGGGCTGAGACGGCTGCCAAGGCTAAGGACGAGGCCAAGGGTTTGCTCAACCTCGTCGAGGAGCTGAAGGCCGACATAGTGGAGAAAGACTCTCGTCTTGACCACTTTCAAAGGAAAATCGACGAGCTAAGAAACTCCCTTGTGAGGGCTAAGGATGAAGTTGTGGATGAATTCAAGGCTTTGAAGCCATTCACCGACCTTCTGGACGCCAACTATGCAGCTGGATTTGAGGATTTTCGCATGGAGGCGAAAGAAAAGTTTCCAGAAGTTAATTTCAGCCCCATCGTCCTTCAACTAGGAGGTGTTTCCAGTTCTTTTCTTCAGACTAGCTCCGAAGACGTCAATGTTGAAGACGACGCCTCAACCAAGCCTGCTCAAGACGACCCTGATGCCTGATGCCCTTTGTTGTTGAAAGATTTTATTACTATTTGTCCAAGCGTTTTGCTCTTTTTTTTTTTAAAAGAAAAATGTATAATACATTTATCTCGTCTGGAGTACTTTTGGCGAGTTTATAAACAATTGCCTTTCAAGGCTTATTTCTTAAGGGTTGTTGGACGATGGTCGTCCACCCTTTAACGTCTAATGAATGTTTATTTTCGATTATTATTGTTGTTCCATGGACGAGTTTATGCATTTTTATGTTTTATTCCATTGCCTTTTAAGCAATATTCCCAAGTGTTGGGTGATCGTTTACACGATTCCCTCATGGACGACTCGCTTAGGACGATGATGATCATGTTGCCTGCCCTTTAGGCTATTATTACTCGTATTTTCACGAGTTTGTAATCGTCTTGACCATATGCTCGTCGTTGGGATGTCATGCGTTAATGCCTACTTTCCTTCTTAGATGAGTGGGCTTTGGCTAAGGAAAGCTTGGACGAGCATGCCTTAGCCTATTAGGCTATTATTACTCGTATTTTCACAAGTTTGTAATCGTCTTGACCATATGCTCGTCGTTGGGATGTCATGCGTTAATGCCTACTTTCCTTCTTAGACGAGTGGGCTTTGGCTAAGGAAAGCTTGGACGAGCATGCCTTAGCATTTTTCTCTTTGCTTTATCCCCTTTTTTTTTAGGAAATCTTAGATGAGCTTTGGCTAAGGAGAGCTTGGACGAGCATGCCTTAGCATTTTTCTCTTTGCTTCATCCATTTTTTTTAGGAAATCTTAGACGAGTTTGCCTTCGTCCAGAGATTTTTCTTGCCCAAGGCTTTTGTCTCGTCCGTAGGTATTATCAGGGAGACTGGAATTCAAATACATAAGAAATCCAAACCATATTATTAGATGAACATCGTTCACAAACTTGGCACATGCTTATAAGCTAGTGCCTTATTAAGATATTCAAGTACATAGCATCGTCTTTCATAAGTTAGTCCGTAAGTAGTGCAAAAGTTTAAGAACTAGTGCACTTTTATTCATAACACACCATAACAGTAGTAAAAGAAAAAATAAATATAAGCAAACACGCAAACCACGACTGTAATTTTGCCACTGACTTCCCTCGTCCCTGCTCATCACTGATAGTACCTTCGCAGATGTTCCACATTCCAAGGATGCTCTAACTTCCGCCCGTCCAGGGCTTCCAGGTAGTAGGACCCCTGCCTTTTGCAGTTGATGACCCTGTAGGGTCCTTCCCATTTGGGTCCCAGTTTTCCATGAGCTGGGTTTCTGGTTGCCAAGGACACCCTTTTGAGGACAAGGTCCCCCACACCGAACCGTCTGGGTTTTACCATGGCATCGTGCTGCCTGGCCATGAGATTTTTATACCTTGCCGTCCTTTGCTCCGCATCCATTCTTACCTCATCAATAAGATCGAGGTCAAGGCGAAGTTGTTCCCCGTTGCCTTTCTCCTGGTACTCCATCACTCGGTGACTTGCCATATGGACCTCCGCTGGTATAACAGCTTCACTCCCATAGGCTAGTTTAAAAGGGGTCTCTCCTGTCGGAGTTTGTGCAGTCGTCCTATAGGCCCAAAGAACACCTGGTAGCTCGTCTGGCCATATCCCTTTTGCCCCCTCAAGCCGAGTCTTGATGATTTTCAGCAGGGATCGGTTTGCTACTTCTGCTTGCCCATTTGCCTGTGGATGGGAGGGTGAAGAATAGTGATTCTTGATCCCAAAATGATTGCAAAAGTCCCTGAAGGGTGCGTTGTCAAATTGACGTCTGTTGTCAGATACTAATACCCTGGGAACTCCGAACCTGCATAGGATATTCTTCCATACGAAATTTTTCACGTTCTGCTGGGTGATTGCTGCAAGAGGCTCGGCTTCTACCCACTTGGTAAAGTAATCTATTCCTACCACCAAAAACTTCATCTGCCGGATTCCTACGGGGAAAGGCCCCAGGATATCCAGGCCCCACTGTGCGAAGGGCCATGGGGCCGTCATTGGGGTCTAGTATTCTGACGGCTGTCTAGGCACATTGCTATAACACTGGCATTGGTCACATACCTTGACATAGGCCCTAGCGTCTGCCTGCATTATTGGCCAATAGTAGCCGGCACGGACGATCTTATGGACAAGGGACCTTGCCCCTGAATGATTTCCACACGATCCTTCATGAACTTCCCTTAGAACATAGTTTGACTCGTCAGGAGCCAAGCATCTTAAGTAGGGTTGGGAAAAGCCTCGCTTGTACAACACCTCATTAATGAGGACATACTTGGCCGACCTGACCCTTAACTTTCTCGCCTCATCCTTGTCCTCTGGAAGCCTCCCATCCTTGAGGTAAATTATTATCGGACTCATCCAATTCTCTCCTCCTCCTATCTGCTGTATGTCAGGGATGTCTATGCTCGGCATGTACTGGATGTCGCCGAACTCGTCTATGACCCCTGCCTAGGCGGCTTTCGCCAAGGCGTCTGCTTTCGCATTCTCCTCCCTGGGAAGTTGAATAAAACTTATGGCTGAGAATTTTCGGGCCAGGCGTTTCACTTTGGTAAGGTACTTCTTCATTTGATCCTCCTTGACATCACACATCCCATTTACTTGGTTAATGACCAGTTGAGAGTCTCCTCTGATTGTTAACGACTCCGCCCCTAAGGACTTGGCCAATTCCAACCCCTTGAGTAGAGCCTCGTACTCAGCCTCGTTGTTGGTAGTTGGATATTGCAGACGGGCCGCATACTCTAGCTTGTCACCCTCAAGGGACTTCAGTACAATTCCAATCCCTCCTACATACAGTGTGGATGATCCGTCTACATTAACCACCCACATTTCATTTCCTTCATCCTTGTTCGGGTCGTCCTGACTGGGGGTGAATTTTGCAATGAAATCTACCAACGCTTGCGCTTTTATTATGCTCCTCAGGAGGTACTTGACATCAAACTCACTGAGCTCAACGGCCCACTGTACTAGCCGTCCAGCTGCGTCCAACTTGCTCATCGCCTTTTTTATGGGATGGTCTGTCAGGACGTTGATGATGTGTGCCTGAAAATAATGTCTCAGCTTCCTGGAAGCCGTGATTAATGCGAAGGCTAGTTTCTCCACCATCGGGTATCATCCTTCTGCCCCTCTCATCGCGTGGCTTGTGTAATAGACCGGCTTCTAGACTCTCCCCTCTTCTCTGACTAACGCTGAGCTTACTGCGTGTGGAGACACTGCCAAGTACAAGTACAACTCTTCCCCAGGTACAGACGGACTCAACAGTGGTGCCGTCATTAGATACGTCTTCAAGTCTTGGAAGGCCTTTTGACACTCGTCCGTCCATTCAAAAGCCTTCCTTAGGACTTTAAAGAATGGTTAACATTTGTCAGTAGCTTTTGATACAAACCTGTTGAGGGCGGCGACTCGTCCAGTAAGAGACTGGACTTCCTTGATATTTTTCGGTGGCTCCATGTTCAGTATCGCCTGGATTTTATTCGGATTCGCCTCAATTCCCCTGTGCGACACCATAAACCCCAAGAATTTACCCGATGAAACCCTGAAAGCACACTTGCTCGGATTTAATTTCATGTGGTACCGTCGCAACGTATCAAAAGTCTCTTGAAGGTCGTCAAGATGCTTATCCTCGTCCTGGCTCTTCACCAACATGTCATCCACATAAACCTCCACATTTCGCCCGATTTGAGGACGGAACATATGGTTAACCAGCCTTTGGTAGGTCGCCCCCGCGTTCTTCAGACCGAAGGGCATAACCTTGTAGCAATACAATCTTTGGCTCGTGACGAATGAGGTCTTCTCCTGATCCGCTTCATTCATCTGAATCTGGTTATACGCTGAGAAAGCGTCCATGAAGCTAAGTATCCTGTGACCTGCCGTCGAGTCCATTAACAGGTCAATGCGCGGCAATGGGTAGCTATCCTTGGGGTAAGCTTTGTTTAGATCAGTGAAGTCCACGCACATCCGCCACTTGCCACTGGCTTTCTTGACCATGACTACGTTCGCCAACCAGTCTGGGTAGTGAACTTCTCGGATGAACTTCGCGGCAACCAACTTCTGCACCTCTTCCTTAATGGCATTGTCTTGCTCGGGAGCAAAAACTTTTCTCTTCTGACGCACTGGTTTCGAATAGGGACACACGTTCAGGCTGTGGGTAATGACGCTCGGATCAATGCCAGGCATGTCCTCATGACTCCATGCAAAGACATCGAGGTTTTTCTTCAGAAACCGAATCAAAGCGTGCTTTGCCCCCTCTTCCATGCTCGCCCCAACTCTAGTAGACTTCTCGGGCTGGTTATCGTCCAGAGGGACGTCCTCTAATGATTCAGTGGGCTCGGCCACGACCTTTCGTCCGTCTATACTCATCGCTGCATATGCTCGTCCATGGCCAGCATAGCTAAGTAGCATTCTCTGGTGGCCAGTTGGTCTCCTTGTACCTGGCCTACTCCGTGCTCGGTTGGGAATTTGATGGACAGGTGGTAGGTAGAGGTTACCGCTTTCCAGCTATTCAGAGTTGGCCTTCTAATAATTGCCTTATATGACGATGCACAATCAACAACGAGGAAATTTACCTCCTTGGTTATCTGCTGCGGATACGTTCCGACGACCACTGGCAACGTGATGGTGCCCACAGGTTGCACCTTCATTCCTCCGAATCCTACCAACGACGAGTTCACTGGTCGAAGTTGATCTCGTCCTAGCCTCATTTGTTGGAATGCTGGGTAGTAGAGAATGTCTGCAGAGCTGCCATTGTCTATCAATACCCTCCTGGTCGTATAGTCAAAGATGAGTAGGGTGATGACTATTGCGTCATCATGTAGGTGGTGAACTCGTCCTGCCTCCTCGTCCGTGAACGTAACCGCCTGTTGATCTACTTCCCTCGTCTTAGGAGGTCGTCCAGACAGTTGGATGTTCTGCACCACCTTCAGGTATGTCTTCCTTGACTTGGACGACTGCGCCGTCGAGTTTCCTCCTACAATTACCCTTATCTCTCCTAGCGGGGGGCGTGATAATTCTTCCACCTTGGCCTTCATTTTCTCATCTCTCTGGTCTCGTCCAAGGAAGTTCCTCAATTTTCCCTATGTAATGAGATTTTCTATCTGTTGCTTCAAGTCAAAGCACTCGTCCGTATCATGCCCATGGTCCCTGTGAAAACGGCAGTACTTGCTCCTATTACGCTTGTTGGGGTCTCCCTTCATTTTTTCCGGCCACTTCAAGGACGGATCATCCTTGATCTGCATAAGGACCTGCTCTAATGGCATAGTTAGGGGCGTGTATTGTGATTCCTCGCGGAGGAACTGGCCTTCTTACCATCCTTATCTTTTCTCTCGTCTACCCGAACTTTCTTTGGACGAGGTCCCTGGTCCGGATAGCGATGGTGGCCCACTTCCGAGCGCTCTGCCCTTTTTCTTTTCTTGGCTATGATAGCGTCTTCAGCATTCATAAAATTCTGGGCCGAATGGACAAGCTCGGCCATAGTCTGTGGTTCTTGCTCGTAGAGCTTATGAATGAACAAGTCAGAATTGACGCCATTATGGAAAGCGGCCAGCAATAGCTTGTCATCCATCTCGTCCACCGTTAAGGCTTCTCTGTTAAACCGGGTGATAAAAGATCGCAAACTCTCATTGTCCCCTTGCTCTATAGTCAGCAGGCTAGAGGAGGAACGTTTGTGACGCTGTCCTCCAATGAAGTTGTTGACAAACAGTTTACTCGATTCTTCAAATGATCCACCGAGTTTGGGGGAATTCCATCGAACCACACTCGTGCCGGTCACTCGAGTGTGGTGGGAAAAGCTCGCATATGATCTCGTCTCGGGACCCCTGCAGGTGCATAGTTGTCTTGAAAGTTGCAATGTGATCGCAAGGGTCGCGATTTCCATCATATGAGTCTAAAGAAGGCATTTTGAATTTCGGGGGTAAAGGGTGACTGTTGATGGAGGCTGTGAAGGGGGAGTCCGTTCGGTGAACCATATCATCCACTGGGTTCGCTCTCCTCATGTTTTCCCTAATTTCATCCATGGCCTTTCTCATCTGGTCCATCTCTTTCTCCAAGTGCGGCACCCTTCTTGAAGCGGTACCCCTTGTTTGATCTCCGGACTCTACATTTTCCCTCCTCCATTGACTTGGGGCCCTTCCCTCCGTGTGCCCTTCTTGACGCCGCCTCCTGAGGTTGATCTCCCTATTCAACTCCCGTTCCGACGTGTCGATTACGCCGCATAGCGGCAGCCATGGATTGTATGTCTTGAATAGAAGGCGGTTGCATTACAGGTGCTGATCTGCGATCGCGAAGGGGATTGCTGGATGCATCACTACTCTCCTGGTGGCCTGGGCTGGTAGCCCTTGATCTTGTTCGAACCATTCAGCCTTTTGTCTGGGATAGAACAACTTTTTACAACAAAACACGCTTGAACCGAAAAGGACTGAGTAGTGTTTTTCCCACAGACGGCGCCAACTGATGATGCAAAGATCAGTGGGCTGGATGTTTCGGACTTCAAAGGACTACTGGTTCTCTCTGCGGCCTGAAAAAGAAAGAAAAGCGAATCAAAGGCGACCGGAGCTGCCGGCCAAAAACCCTCCGATGGCAAAGTTAGTTTTTCTCTCTATGTTATCTGAGTTCCAAATTTTTTGGAGTAAAAATGAACATACCTTGGCCTTGTCTGAAATGGCCTTTATATAGTGTTCTTATAGGCGGTTATCAAAATTGGAACTTCTCCTGGATTCGAGGAGAGGTAGAAATCAAACGTAACTTGCATAACCGTTTGGAAGTTATGCTCTTGCTTCATAACGGATACCTGGCGGTTATGCGTGGGATAATGGATTATCACATCTTATTCGGAGATTTTCCTAAGTGTGATATCCTCGTCCTGGAGTTCCTCAGTTGGGTGTGCTTTGGCACACGCGCAGGGGCTGTTTCGTCTAACTGGAAAATTCCTTCAAGATGAGACTGTCGGCACTCTGGACGAGTGCATCACTCTGGTGGTGCTTACCTCGTCCAGAACTCTTCTTCCTTGGACGAGGTAATTGTAGGCAAGTTTCTGAGGGTGTTTACAGTGGTAGGTGGGTCATGGATGACCTGTATGGACGAGACAAAGATAGGCTAAATCAGTTCCCTATCAATATATATACCGAATTATGAATAGAAATTATCTTTATCGTTTTTTGTGTTCCAATTTATGTTATATTAATCACAATTTGTCATATATTTATTTAACTTTCCATATAAAATAGTCAAACTTTAAAATAGAAAAAAAATAAAATAAAACACATGACAAATTGTGATTAATGAAATATAAAGTAGAATACAAAAAATGGTACATATAATTCGTATTCTCTAACTACCATTGAAAAAGTTAAACTTTCAATTTAGCAATAAAACAAGCAACAAATATCTATCTTAGAATTTTAAAATTTCCTCTGGGAGGTTCATCATTTCCTTGGTTCCTGCCCAAACTTCCTGAGCAAACTCACAGGTCCACGCCACCCGGGTTGTGTCTTCAAATTCTAACGCTCAGCAAATGATACTGAAACTAGGCTGGGTTGAACTCTGCCAAGTGTCATCTGCCCAATAGAACTCAATTTTCACAGTATGCATAAAAATGAACATATGATTATATGAGGCAAAGCAAATACTAAAAACTACTCAGAGAACAAACCCCATAAACATAGAATAGAAGAGGTCATTGTAGTCAAACACAGACACGTGTATGCACGAACTTATAAGCTACTCGAGATATCAAATCACAGAATCAAGGTTTATATATCCTAACTCCACTTGTGTTAGCTTGCCAGGAAAGGACCAGACTTCGCACATGATTTTGTTGTTTAGGATAATTCACCTATTGGGATCTGGATCCTCTCCATTTCCCCTTGAAATGGAGAGAGTCCAGTTCACGGACAGGATCATTTTGAAGCAAGATCGACGTTAAAAAACGTGCCACGTCATAACTTAACCAAACCACACTTAACTATGGTTAAACGCTTAAACTAGAGGCTCTCTCACCAAACTCATCTGAATATTTCAAACTCTCTTTCTCACTCTCTTCTCCAAGGTTCGACCGGTTCTCGCACTCCAACCCGCACCCACAGCTCGGTCTGGGTCCTCATCGTCACCCAAGGTTAACTCAGATCAGAGACCTTTCAAAAAAAAAAAAAAAAATTTTGGGTTTCAAGATTTCTTCTTTTTCGTGATTTCGTGATTTTTGAGTTTCAAGGTTTCTGGGTTCAATTCCCGCCGATCGATTATCTCTGTCTCTGATCTGAGTTTTTTTTTTTTTTTTTTTTGAAAGGTCTCTGATCTGAGTTAACCTTGGTATAACCAGAGTTTGAATTACTTGAGTTAAAGTTTTAACATTTTATTGACATGGCACATCTTAGACCCTAGATGTATTTCAAATTAATCTCCACCGTGAAATGGACACTCCATTTCAAAAGGAAATGGAGAGGATCCGGATCCCACCTATGGCCATGTTATTGCTTTATGACAATTTCAGCATCTATTATCAGAGGCTTAGTCCTCCTAACTCTCTTTATTATCCCAAAAAAAAAAAAAAATCCACTTGTTTTTGTGCTTAGTGTCATACATTTTTGTTTATAGTGATCAGTTTAAAGCTCGAAAAGAGGGAAAAAATGTAGGTTGACAGCTAGTATAAAATTTAGTTATTTTATTATAAATGGATCTACTATATATACAAGTTACGGCATTGACTACAAAATTATGTGACTAATCCTCATTAGTCTATTGAGGATTTGT
This sequence comes from Castanea sativa, assembly GCF_040712315.1. Taxonomy (NCBI): domain Eukaryota; kingdom Viridiplantae; phylum Streptophyta; class Magnoliopsida; order Fagales; family Fagaceae; genus Castanea; species Castanea sativa. Next base: position 12,991,597 of record NC_134014.1, read on the forward strand.
AAGTGACTCCGAAGTTTTGTAAATAAAGTCTGGCTATTGTTGTAATTGAAGTTTAGTTTTGTCACAATTTAGGTTTATTGTTGTACCTGAAGTCTGAGGCATACAAACATTAGGCCTAGAGAGACAAAACAAAAAGAACCTCAAGGCTAACCCAGGTGCCTAACCGATCTGCATACAATGACAAACCAGAACAAGGAAATTAAGAAGTCCTTTGTGCTGCAGTGAGTTGTTGGGTATTCTGTCAAGAAGCCCGTAGCTCCATCAAAAGTGGTCTTTGATTTTAATTGGATTTTTCCGAAATAGAACTTGTTGCGTGCATTCCATAAAGCCTAAACAACCACTGCCCGGGTCTCTAGTTCCTATGTTCCAACTTATTCACCATACAGCGAAACAGTAAGAAAGAAATCTGATGCAGCATTGGAGCACTACTGTATTCTTCCTCTGGCCATTGTCTAAACATTTCTAGCAAATGGGCATTCTCATGTCACATGACACGTAGGGTCCGTTTGGATAGAACTTATTACTGAAAACTGAAAACACTGTAGCAAAATAATTTTTAAATGTGTGAATAGTGCGGCATGACTCATTTTTAATAAAAAAGTACGTAAACAGTATGTAAATAGTGTCGTGAACAGTATCGTCAGTGGGTAAACAATAACTTCTATCCCCTTAAAAGTTGAAAAGCTGCCGCAGGAAAAAAAAAAAAAAAAAAGAGCTAAAACATGAAATTTCCCAAACGTGAACACAAACTCCCAATCCAAACAAATACGTAGTCTCAGGCGTTGATAGCAGAGTATAAAATTACAAAAAATCTAATACCACAAAACTCTTGCCACAACTACTTGATAGACTAATGGTCCATTTGGACTGAGGGAGAGTGAGGGAAAATAGAGTAGAGTAGAGTAAATTTAGCACAAAATTAGCTTATTTTTAGCCAACTTTACTTTACTCCGCTCTACTTCTACTATTTCTCCTTCCATCCAAACAAAACATAAAAGTGGTAAAAAAAAAAAAATTGATCTATATGAAATTGATAAACAACCAATCATTATCAATCACGTAGTATAATAATGGTAAAAGTTGTGACTTTTCACATGGTATTAGAATTACTCCAAAATTAATTGCATTTGTTTAAGAACAAAAACAGGCTTTAGGAACGTTGGAATGGGTTTTTCGAATTCGAAGAGTTTTAAAATGGGCTGGTGTCCGCCAAAGCTTGGGCTTGAATAGAAATTTGGGCTTAAGTCCACTGATTAGAGTCAGTCAGTTGGGTCACTGACGGTGGGAGTCTGTACGTACGATTTAGAAGTGGTTGGCAGATGAGGCTAGGCTACTACAATATTAATGATTTCACCGGCCACTGATCAATTTTCAAAACCAGTTGAATATTGCGCCATTTCATTAAGCATGGCTTAGTTGGCCACAATCAAATGTACAGAAAAGTGAAGAAAACTGAGAACGCTTCAACTACATGCATTAATGTTGTCCTCCGTACTTGGCACTATAAAAGCTACTGCTACTCATTGCTAATATTAACAATTAGCAAACCTCCTTTTTCTTGTACTGGTATTTGTATCCTTTTATTCTAAAATAGAAGATGGGAAAGTTTTCTAAGTACTGTGGTGTGTTTGGTGTGATGTTGGTGTTGTTAGTGATAGCTGCAGGGACAACAGAATGTAGAAAAATTGAAAAAGACACATTTTCTGATGGCATAGGAGGTGGCTTGGGTGGTGGAGGAGGTGGTGGTGTTGGTGGTGGAGGAGGTGTTGGTGGAGGATTTGGAAAGGGTGGTGGTGCAGGAGGAGGAGTTGGAGGTGGCGCTGGAGGAGGGTTTGGTGGTGGAGGTGGTGCTGGCCATGGTGGTGGTGCTGGAATTGGAGGTGGTGTTGGCCATGGTGGTGGTGTTGGTGGGGGTGCAGGTGGTGGCATTGGAGGTGGAGGTGGTGCTGGTGGGGGTGCAGGTGGTGGCATTGGGGGAGGAAAAGGTGCTGGTGTAGGAGTTGGAGGTGGTGTTGGCCATGGTGGTGGTGTTGGTGGGGGTGCTGGTGGTGGCATCGGAGGTCGAGGTGGTGCTGGTGGTGGCATTGGGGGAGGAAAAGGTGGTGGTGTAGGAGTTGGAGGTGGGTCTGGTGGTGGAGTTGGTGGAGGTGAGGTGGTGGCGTTGGAGGTGGAGGTGGTGTTGGTGGGGGTGCAGGTGGTGGCATTGGGGGAGGAAAAGGTGGTGGGTAGGAATTGGAGGTGGGTCTGGTGGTGGAGTTGGTGGAGGTGCAGGTGGTGGCATTGGAGGTGGAGGTGGTGCGGGTGGTGGTGCAGGTGGAGGTATTGGGGGTGGAAAAGGAGGTGGTGTAGGAATTGGAGGTGGGTCAGGTGGTGGTGTTGGTGGGGGTGTAGGTGGTGGTGGTGGTGGAGGTGTGGGTGGGGGAGCTGGTGGTGGTGCTGGAGGAGGGTTTGGTGGTGGAGGTGGTGCAGGTGGAGGTGCAGGTGCCGGTGGTGGTGTTGGTGGTGGCTTTGGTGGTGGTGCTGGAGGGGGCATTGGTGGTGGATTTTAAACCAAAAGTTAAAATATATAGCGTGTAATGTAATGTAATACTATGCTCATATGCATGGATATTAGTTAAAACAAATGGAATAAACAGAAGAGCAAGAGCTTTTTAAATAGTTTTTTTCACTTCTTCCATGCAAAATTATAATTCTATCAGTTCCATATAATCATATAATTAAAGTAAAAGTAAGTTTTGTTTAGACAAACTAACAATCGTCGCGGCACTTTCTGGTATATGTAACATTGAAAAAGGTTAAGATTTCAAATGAAGTAGTAATAAAACAAGAAACAAATATCAATTTGATTAGAGTTCTAAATTAATTTCAAAAGTAACATTAACATATGATTGCACTGCACTCGCATTGTGCATTCGTAATATCCATACAATAATGGTAACAAAACTGTGCCACCTAAATTCACCTAATTAGCCTAAAATTATAGGCCAAAAGTGTGATTTGAAACATTGATTGAGAACACTAGAGTGCGTAATACATGATATGAATCATATATAAAGTCGTCATGAGACTTGCAGGGTCGCCGCATGTGCTGCATGCATGCATGCATGTCATTTGTAAAGCATAGCCCCAACAGTTCTTCTACTTGCTAGTTGCTTATGACCAACTTCATTGCCCAACACACTGGCATCCATTTGGTGCCATCAATGTAATCTACGGATACAGAGGGTGCAACTTCTTGCTCAAAGTCAGTTTTCTTGACCAAGGAGCTCGCTCTTTTGACTTGGATCCTGGTCCATGGCACTTGAATTCCACGTAGTATAGATTCCTGTTCAATTTACATTATTTTCAATGTTAGAACCCTCCAAAAAAAAAAAGTGTTTGTAGCACAGAAACAAATAAGAAGATTAGCCTTTGAAATTGTGTTACCTTGGACCACACCATCTATGTATTATTATTATTTGGTTAACACCCTATGTGCTGGTTTATAAATAAAGTATGATTAATTGAAGAACCCATAGGGGCAAGTAGAGCTTGAGCTTTCTTACTCAGTGCTACCCTCTTTAGTTCATTACTCCAGTTGGTCCAGCCATGTGGTACATTAATGGTCTTTGAGAGGTATGTCTTTGCAAAAATCACTCTTGCAATGAGGTCCTGATGAGTTACACACTTGACACTACACACCACCAACACCATAGACCTATCCTTTGATAAATACAAACCCACTATATATAGTCATTTCACTTACCCTGTTTCAAGCCGTTAGGTCCACGAATCTTCACCCTCTTGTCTCCAATTACAAGGACCTCACAGCTCTGCATCCAAAGTTGTACCAATTATTACTACATTTGATATGGATGATCTAGGTGCTAGGAAAAAAATAGATGGATTTATTCCATAGAATAAATATTACTAATCTAAAAATTTATCTAGTATCTTATTTAGATACCGTGGGCTCATGTACACTATTAGATAAAAATAAATAAAATCTTAATCATAAAATTGATTCCCATAAACATGGCATCTAGGTGCATGGCAAAACTTTTAAAATACAAAGAACAAAATGAAAGCGAATTTAAATAATTACATGGAAGACCAATCTACCTCAGTCAAAGATGAAGTCCATTAAACTTTGGATGAGACAATTATCATAGTTGTTAAATTACCAATTCTCTAAAAAACTTATAAGCTTGTTTTTTTTTTTTTTGAAGCCACTTATAAGCTTGTTAAAAAATGATGAATTTATTCATTTAATTTAACACTCTCCCTTCATGTGTGGGCCACACTTGAGCTACTATTGTGTAGAGGCCCAATATGAATATGTGAAAATTTAAATGGAAGGTGAGGTGGTGACAAGAGATTAAACTTCTTACGCTGATATCATACTAAATTACAAATTCTCTTACAAAATTAAGCTTATTAAGAGATTGCGGATTTATTTATTTAAGCAGATAATAGTAATTGTAATACAAAGAGAGTGTTATGTGTATTGTACAATGCGCAAAGGCAAAATGCAATTTGGTCTGCGGAAACAAATGCAGCCACTGATTGATATTGTGAGTTATAAGCGATCCCAGTGGGTGCTTCATTCTGCATTGTTGAAGACAAAAAAGAAATGAAGTTAATGCTGAACAAGAATGACAAATCATGACCAGAAAAAAGAAAAGAAAAAAAGAAAAGAGAGAGATAAATTTAAGGTTGATGTTGAACTTGGTACATATATTGTTTTCTCTGCTGCTTTATAAATGGTTTATTCGAATATGAGTAATCTTTCTTTCAACTAACCAAACCAGTTTTTCATTTTGAAAAAAAAAAATTTTTTTTTTTATCTTTTTCCCTTAAAAACAAGAAAACAAAAATAGTTACCAAATATGACCTTAATTTTTATGTGAAGCAAACGTTAGAAACAATCAACTTCCATGTGTTGTTTTAAGGCAATAGAAAACAATTTTATTTTTGGGCAGTGATAATTAATTGCTCACATTTTGTCACACATCTGTACACATCTGTGTATATATATTGGTAAATTAAAAATTATGCCCCTAAAGTTTGGGGGTGGTTGGATTTTGTTGGTATAGGTATGTGTTCCAAACACTTTTATTCTTATTTATTTTCTAGCCGTTGGAAATTTATGAATAAAATAGCCGTTGGATAATTATGAGAAAAATAGCCGTTGGGCAATTATGAGAAAAATAGCTGTTAGGCAATAATTAATAATATAGCTGTTAGGCTTTTAAGGGTTATTAGTAATCAAAAACTATAGACTATTATCTTCATAAGTAGCCTATATAATACTCATCATAACACCTTTTTGAAAGAGGTTTTTTTTACTCTATATTTTAGATGTACACAACTCTACTATCTTTCTCTCCCACATATTTTTCTACAAGAATACTTTTTTTTTTTTTTTATTTTATTTTATTTTTGAGGAGAGGCAATGGAAGGTTGTTCTTAAACATTTTTTGAGTGGAAGTGCGTACATCACAAAGATCAATGCTATAGTTTAATCCTGGGAGGTTGTTTGGCCAAGAAAGTCAATCACACCAAGTTTTACTTTGGGTGGCATGAATCAACCTTTAAGGACAACACTCTTTGCGTGATTCTATAGCACTGTGAGATCTTTCCTAAATTTACTTAAATTTATATTATTATTGCTTATTTACATTTTTGCTAATTATTTGGGATATTTTTTGTTGTATCAAACTTGTTTATTCATTATTATTTTTCCAACAATCTTAAAGGTTGATTTTCATGCTTCAAAATGGATAAACAAGTTATTGATCATCAGATTTCATGTTGTGATATGATATTAAGTTTATAAAGAAAAAATGCTAGTAGTTATATTCTTAGAAATAATTACTTATATCTTTTGTCGAGTTTATTTTGCTATCTGGTTTATCTAAACAATTTGGTGGACTAATATTTTAAAAGAAAAAATAAATGACATCCATCCAAATGTGATTTTGATTCTTTAATCTAAGTCAATATGTGAATAATATTATGTAACCTTGTCTTCAAATATGGATATCAACTTATTGCATTTGCAATTTGTGTGATACTATATGTTTATCATGTTTAATGAAATTGTTTTATGTCTATTGAAGTCTGAGGAACATGAGATTGAAGAAAAACGTATGTGTTTTGAGAAATGTTTTTTAGAATTCATAAAAAATAGTTAGTAATAATTTTTATGAGAAATGAGATAAAAAAAATTATTTTTTGGCATAATTGTGAAAGAAAAAAATGGTGTAGACTTATGGTGAAGGCATTCCTATTGTTAAGTGAAATCAATAATGCCGTATCAACTTGGTACTCCTTTTGTATAATGAAGAAACAATGATACTATAATTTAATTAAATATTATCTTCCTTGCCAAAGTATTCAAGTAATCATTTATGGTCATGTGAAAAAAGAAATTGTGTATGATTAAACATTTGTATTATATAATTGTGGCATAATGATATCAAATTTTACAAAAGATTAAGTGTCTTATTCTTGTGAAATTATGGACGTTTCTAAGAGTGGTTTTTATTAGCCAGAGGCTATTGGCTCTATGTACATGTGCTATCTTTTTTACATATCTTGACACATATATATGAAATGAAAAATTATGAATAATTAAAAGTTTCTTTATATATAAAAAAAATGATCCAACTAGTTTTTTGGACTAGTGGATATGATTTAGTGGTAATAAATATTATTTTTATCCACCAAGTGCAAGAGTGATATTGAAAATATATATAAATATTTTTTATTGGCTATATGTGTCGTTTTGAGAAGGTGGATATGTTTTTGTGAATTTGAACAAAAAAATCTTGTAAATCTATAACAAGAGAAGCCAAACTCCTTATTTTGGTACATAGTGATTTTAATGATTTAAAACACACAATGACTAGAGGTGATAAAAGATTTTAAATAATCTTTGTTAATGACCATTCTATATATTCACTAAACTTTATTTACTAAGAATCAAAGATAAAGTTTTGGAAATTTCTATAAAAAATGAAGTTGAGAACAACATAAGAATAACTTGATATACCTTGAATTGTAGGGGGGTTAGCTAAGATATTACCCAAATCTAAAAGGAGAATACCTCAACATGTGGGGGAACTTGCCTAAAGTCATATTACATGAACCTAAAAGGAGAAAACTTGATTCTTAAATATGTAATTATGTGTATATTGGTTATACTTGCTATAGTTCATGATATAGTATTATTTTCATCGAGAGTGATGTATTTAAAATTTAATACTATTGTTGAATCTTAAAAATGCTTTCTTTAAGTACACGCTTCCTTGGGAAAATATGGAAAATATGTTTCATGAACCTATTGATACTTCTAATGATTTTGTTGTGATGTGCAAGAATTGAGAAGAAATAAGCGAACTAGGAAGAAAAAGAGTTATGGTAACAATTTTCTTACCTATATTGTTGAAGATGAACATGTAAGTTATTATGATGCAATTAAATTTATTGATGCACTATTATGGTTGGAAACTTTTGACAAATTATTAGATTATGTCTAATCATACTTGGAATGGGTTGAGCTTCCACCTAAGGTTAAGCCTATTGGTTGTAAGTGGGTGTTTAAAACAAAATTGTATGGTTGCAAGTGGGTTTTTAAAAGAAAATTATAACTGAATGGAATCATAGATAAAGTATAAGGCATGCTTGGTAACTAAAGGCTATTAGCAAAAAAATCATGTTGATTATTTGATACTAATTCTTCGTTTATTAGTATTGCATCTATAAGAATGTTGTTTTTTTATTGTATTTATTTACTAATCTATAATATATCAAATGGATGTTAAACTATTTTTCTAATAGGTGAATTAGAAAAAAAATTTATATGGAGCAACCTGAGGGTTGTGTTGTCCTTGGACAATAACTTAAAGATTATAAATTGGTTAAATCCTTATATAGATTAAAACAGGCACCTTAAAAATGACATGAGAATTTTGATATATGATGCTTACATATGGATTTGTAATTTATGGTCATGAGGATAAATGCATATATCATAAGTTAAATAATAATGAAGATGTCATTATTTGTTTATATGTTGATCACTTATTTATATTTGGAACTAGCCATAATGTTGTGCATGATACTATATGTTTTGTTGCCTCTAAATTTGATATGAAATTATGGTTGAGGCAAATGTTATTTTAGGCATTAAGATCTTTAGGGATAATGATTGCAGTGTATTGTCACAATCTCATTATGTGGAGAAAAAAAATTAAACACCTTGATATGTGACCTTGTCTATTATGTATGACTTAAAGATGTACTTGGTTAAAAATTGTGGTGATAATATTTCACAAGATAAATAAGCACAAATTATTGGTTGTTTAATATTTTTGACAAACTGTAGTCGCCCTGATATGAAGACTTGCATAGTGAGATCTAATATGGAAACAGAGTTAGTGGTCTTAGAGAAGGCTGGGTTCGAAGCTGTATGGCTTAGGAGTTTATTAATTGATATGCCTCTATTTACTCACTCTGTTGTCTCTGTTTGCTTTCCTTGTGACCATAACACGTGTTAAGAGCAAAGTTCATAATGAAAAAAGTTGACATATCCAATTGAGGCTGAGACAACTTATTGATAATGATTTTATGTCATTGGACTTTGTGAGGTCTAAAAGGAACTTGGCCAATCTTTTGATCAAACCACTAGCAAGAAGGTTGGTGAGTGAGACATTGAGGGGGATTTGACTGATACCCAAGTTGTGACATTATGGCTAATGCCCAACTTCTATAATGGGTGATTCCACGCAAGAGGTTAGAAGAGTAGAGGTCATTAGTGGTCTATGGGCACTGTCATTTGTTATGTGTTTTCTGCTATTTTGGTAAGGAGATTAGTGATGAGTCCATCCCTATTGTGTGACACAATGCTAAGTTGCAGAATTTGGTGAGGATGAGCTTAGGCTCTTAATGGATCCATATCCCTACCTGTTGGGATGGGGTGTATCTGCATGCACTCCTGATAGATGCCATCGACTAAGTAGCAAATTTTTGGAGGTTGAGCTTTAGGCTCTTAATGGATCCATACTCCCTACTTGTTGGGATGGGGTTGCATGCATTCCTGATGGATGTCACCAATGTGTGAGCGGAAGTTGTGTTGCTTTCTATGAGACATGTTAGGTAGGTCTCTAGAGCTCTCATGAAATCCAGTGGCGCATGACCTGGATAAGTCGCCAACCCGTTTAAGAACAATCTTGATAAAGAAAGTTATGTGGGTGGTAAGTTTGGTTTGCTAATAGCTTGGTTAAAAGAGTTTTAACTCCACCATTTCCTTTTAGTTCTTACTTATTTATCCTATGTATGATTAAAACCTTCTGGTACCACATCAATGCATGCTTTCTTTAGTTGCTTGCCTTTCCTATTTTGTATTTGTAACATGTGGGGGATTGTTGGCGTGAGTGTGTGTTCCAAACATTTTTATTCTTATTTATTTTCTAGCCGTTGGAAATTTATGCTTAAAATAGCCGTTGGGCAATTATGAGAAAAATAGCCGTTGGGCAATTATGAGAAAAATAGCCGTTAGGCAATAATTGATAATATAGCCGTTGGAATTTTAAGGATTATTAGTAATCAATAACTATAGACTATTATCTTCATAAGTAGCCTATATAATACTCATCATAACATTTTTCTAAGGAAAGACAATAGAAGGTTGTTCTTAAAACTTTTGTGAGTGGAAGTGTGTACATTACAAAGGTCGATGCTATCGTCTAATCCTGAGGGGTTGATTGGTCCAGAGAACCAAACGCACCAAGTTTTATTTTGGGTGGCATAAATCAACCTTTAAGGACAACGCTCTTTGTGTGATTCTATAACACTGTGAAATTATTCCTAAATTTACTTAAATTTATATTATTATTGCTTATTTACATTCTTGCTAATTGATAATAGCTTAATTTTGCATATTTATATCATTATTAGAAAAAACTTTATCATACTTATTTTGAGTTCATTCATGCATTTTATAGTTGAATTTGGAATAATGCTAAATAATCAATTTTGTGCATAATTGAATTTTAATGCATGAATTTGTCTTGATAATGAAATTAAAAAAGTGGATTTGTGCAAAGAAGAAAACTAATAGACTTTAATTTTACAAGGGCCATGATGAAGTCAAAGAAGGCCAACCCAATTAAATTTAAGTCCAATTGGAGCAAGGAATCAAATGAAATTTGCACCTAATCCAAGTCCAATTCGGATTAGGATTCCAGCTTGCACAACAGTTAGTATTTGGAGCATAACTTTCGGTTCAGATATTCAATCAAGATGATTCAAGTTCGGCTGAAAAGCTAACTTAGAGGGCTATAACTTTATATTTTACCAAAAGTCCGAATTTTAAAGTTAAATAGACAAAAGACGTCGGTTAAGTGAAGCCTAAAAATCTGGGATTTTCTCTAAACTGGAATTCAACTTGTAATAGGATTTCTTGACCTATTTAAAGGCTCTTTAAGGAAAAATTCAGAGGGGGAGCTGCTGTAGAACATAATTTAGGTTTTCTTATAGTTTCTTGATAGTTTTTAGAGTTTTATTTGAGTTATGGTTTGCTAGAAGCCTTGCTAAGGCAAAGGGTGAAACCCAACCGTTTATTGGTATGTTTTTAACAATTATTTATTAGTTTTAATGCTTATATTTTTACATTTTTGATTGTTTTACTCATCTAGAAAAGTGTTTAGTTCTGTATGATCCTTTGATTTATCGTAGATTCCGGGCACGTTAAATGCTTAGTATTCCCAGCGAACTAATTCACTAGTTTTGTTTTGCCTAAAATCAATCAATATCATGAAACTATCTTAGACAATTAATTCTTGAGTTCTTATTGTTAAATCATCCGACTAAGATCATCCTTCGTATGAATTTTAGTTGAGATATAAAATAAATATTGTTAAGACTACCAATAGATGTGTTGTGTGTGGATCCCTAAATCTTAGTGCCTTAATATATTGTTATTTTCACTCAATTTAAATTACTTTCACTAAACTATTAAAATTCTCTTCAATTAAACTTTATTATTTTAGTTTTATTCTCTTGTGGTTTGCTAATCAATTCCCTTTTCCTTGTAGATTCGACTTCGGACTTACTGAGTTATTACTTTGCAACAATCCTGCACTTGGGAGTATTATTAAAGTCGCAACACTAATTATTTGGGATATTGTTTGTTGTATCAAACTTGTTTATTTATTATTTTTCCAACAGATTTTACACCCTGAAGTTTCATAATTTGGATTTTACCTCCTGAAATTTGTGATGTTTGGATTTTATACCTTGACATTTCCAAATTTGAATTTTACCCCATAAAGTTTAGGGTTGTTTGAAATTCACACCCTTAATTCTGAAACATTAGGGTGTGAAATCCAAACACTCCAAAACTTTAGGGAGTAAAATCCAAACACTCCTAAAATATAGGGGATAAAATCCAAGTTTTGAAAGGTTTTATGTGAAGCAAACGTTAGAAACTAAAAGCTCAAATTAGTGTGAAACACTAATGCTTGTTTATACTCCCAAATTAAATTACAGTTTAATTGTTTTTACTCTAACTTATTTAAGTGCGGAACAAAAGTAAATGAAGTGCAATCATTGGAACTACTCTCTAAGCCATAAGCAAGCAACAATAAATATAAAGCTTAAAGAGTAAGGGAAGACAGATGCAAACACAAGATAACACTAAGACATGTTATCGAAGAGGAAACCAAAAAACTTAACGAAAAACCTCTTCGTGGCCCTCTAAGTCGAAATTGATCAATTAGTGAATAAGTTGGAGTACATGAATAACAAAAGACTTACCAAACCTAGTTTACCCAATGTACTTGAGCCCTCCAAACTCTTGCTACCGATGGACTTCTTGGAGTCTTGTCTTCACTAGCTTTCTGGATCCCGCAATACCGCCTGATTGAATCCGCCAAGCCTCACCGGCTTCTTTTGGCAAATTCCCAAAACTTCCTAAGTTCCAAAACACTCTCTACACTCTGAAAAGGTGTGGTTGTATTTGGGTATAATTCTCCTTTCAAGGTATAACAATTGAAGAGGGAAAAAAGAAGAGGCTACAATGATTTCTCTATTGAGGATGAGTAGCTCTCTCTCTAAACAAAGGTGGGTGTGTTGTGTTGTAGAAACATATTTAGGATTTTCTCTCTAAATAGCCTCATTTACTTTTGTGGGTAATGTGACTATATATAGTCAGGGGCGGAGGGAGGGGGGGGGGGGCGAGGGGGGCAGGTGCCCCCCCTGAAATTTCAATTTTTTTTTACTAGGAAATACCATATTTGCCCCCCCCTACAAAAAAAAAAAAAAAAAAAGCTAGAAAGGAAAAGTAACGTGACTTAATTGAGTTCCTCTATTTTTTTTTTTTTTTTTGACAGAAGTGATAAAACCTTTCCTGCTTTCCTAGTAGTAGTAGACTTCTACCCCTAGAAGTAGTACAATTCTAATGATCTCTATAACAACTTTGCTACACCTACCCGGATTAGAAGTCAGTAGAATTCTAAAAAAAAAAAGTATATATATTGCAAACAAGGCACGCCTCCCATCACAACGAAAAAATTTCTTTTCAATCCAGTTTCTTTCTTTGGATCTCAGAGTTGCTGTGCAGTTTTTAAAAGCATTCAAGTTGGGTTTTTAAGTTACATTCAAATATTTATAGGTATGCATACTCTTAATACTTTTGCTTTGATTTTTTTTTTTTTTTAAAGAATCAAATTATATGTTTAAACTGTTTATATTTAGATGGATCTCTTAATTTGACTATTCTTAACCATAAATTTATAATTCAAATTATATGTTTAAACTATTTGTATTTATAATGATCTCCTCATTTGATTATTCTTAATCATAGATTGTAATTTTTTTTTCTTTATTTTAATGATATGACATATATATTTGTAGTTAATTGAGATTATGGAGAATCTTGATCATAATAATGAGTCCGGATCAAATCCTAAACGAACTCGTATCGAAGTGGATGTTGCAAATCTTCCCACGGATCCTGGTTTAAGAATAAAAATTTGTAACTATCATCCTAATGAAAGAGATCAAATTAGAAGGCATTATCTACAAAATAAACCTTGACATGCGGTCCTCTGAAGAGTTTTCAGTACTTAAAGGAATTGGACAGCTTGCTAAAAAGATGGTAGAAATGAAAAAGAATGTTTCATATCCATTGGTTTACTCATTAGTGACTTTGGCATTGATCTTACCAGTTGCAACAGCTACTGTTGAAAGAGCTTTTTCAGCAATGAACATAATTAAAAATCGATTACGCAATCGAATAGGAGATCAGTGGATGAATGATTGCTTAGTCACATATATTGAGAAAGATATATTCAAGACTATTGAGTGTGAAGAAATTATGCAGGGGTTTCAAAATATGAAAAATCGTCGAGGGCAATTGAGTAAAATAAGCTAGGTGTGAAAAAATAAATTAAAGCTTACATTTTATGTTAGATTCTCTATGACAATTACATTATCATATAGTTGTTTACTTATTTTGTTATTAATATTGATTAATTTTTTTAGATTAATTTTTTACTTCCAATCTTGGCTTTTAATCTTGCCCCCCCTGACCTAAATTCCTGGCTCCGCCACTATATATAATATGGGTGAAGAGTAAGAAAGTCACACTTAAAATCCACCAGGCAGAGAGTTTCATGGTACCTCGCGAGATGACCTATCTCGCAAAGTACTCGCGAAATGTAGCTTGACACTTGACTCTTTAGCTTTCAGCATGTGCTTTTCACATTGTCTTTTTGTAGGAACCTTTACTTGCGAACTTTTTGCGAGATAGTCGCGAAATTGCATTGATCTTCATTGCATGCTTGATTTTTCACCAACTTAATACTAAACCTAATACAATAAAATCCCACAAAATACAAGGAACACAATTAATGCAATTATAACACTTTTTGTCATGGAATAAAGTTAATATAAAATATAGTTGTAAATCACAATTTTATAGAAACCATCAACTTCCATCTGTTGTTTTATGGCAATAGAAAACAATTTTATTTTTGGGCAGTGATAATTAATTACACACATTTTTTCATACATCTATACACATATGCAAAAAACAATATATATATTTGGGTAAATTGTAAATTACACCCCTAAAGTTTGGGGTGATTAGATTTTACACCTTGAAATTTCATAATTTGGATTTTACCTCCTGAAATTTGGAGGGTTTGAATTTTGTACCCTAACGTTTCCGAATTTGAATTTTACCCCATAAAGTTTAGGGTTGTTTGGAATTTGCACCTACAAATTCTGAAACTTTAGGGTGTGAAATCCAAACACTCCAAAACTAAAGGGGTAAAATCTAAATACTTTAAAAATATATAGGGTAAAATCTAAGTTCTGAAATGTCAGGGTGTCAAATTTAAACACCCTAGACTGTAGAATGTAAAATCTAAATTCTGAAATTTTAAGGTGTAAAATTCAACCAATTCAAAACTTTAGAAGGGTAATTTGTCATTTACCTTTTTATTTTTTTTATTTTGAGGTGAAAAACAATAATTGAATTTGTGTGTCGTACAATTTCAATTATTTTTCACGCGTGTATACAGATATACGTGAAAATGTGTGTTCGCAACACGTTTAGGCTTTATATTTTTTTCTCCTTGGGTCAAAACGAATTAAATGGCTAAGAGCCTAAGAGCATTCATTTGTTTTGACTTTTGATACACCAATAATGCTAACATGAGGCACCCACCAATTGGAATAAAATGAAGAGCTGTTTACCTGGCTAAAATCTCCCATGCAAACTCACAGCTCTACACCACTTGGGTTGTTTTTTCTTAATTAATAATTATGTTATGAGGTTTATCTATTAGAACATAATATTTCGGTTACAACCTATTTTAACGTAATAATTTTTTTCTTGAGAGAGAGTTTTTTTTATAGCGTCCGTTCTTGATGATAGCTCTTTATCATCAGGCCAAGATACCAATCAGTTTTTAGTGTAGACGTAGATTGAACATCAGATCTCTTATTTAACCATTAAAGACTTTACCAGTTGAGATTTTAATGTTCTATTTTGAAGTTACCTAAGTTTGCATTACAAAATTTATATACCTAAGTTTGTATTAGATGATATTCTACCATATCAAATTATTAATTCAAAATTTAATAATGCACATTTTTAATATCATCACTACATAATTTAAATATATGACATCATATATATAAAAGTATGTAAAGAAAAAAATTAATAAAGAAAAAAAACTGTCATATATGAGTGAAATAAACAAGAAAAACACATTGTTAAAGGAAAATAATAATAAAATGTTATATGTGAGTGAAGTAATAGAAAAAAAAAAGTATTGGAAAAAATAATGATTCATTTACATAGAGACTGAAATCACCATACCAAATAGTAAAATGGACCAATACAGGTTGAATGGAGCAAAATGGGTTAATATT
Source organism: Castanea sativa (assembly GCF_040712315.1). Lineage (NCBI taxonomy): Eukaryota > Viridiplantae > Streptophyta > Magnoliopsida > Fagales > Fagaceae > Castanea > Castanea sativa. The sequence continues at coordinate 13,007,026 of NC_134014.1, forward strand.
TAAAATGAGATAAAATAGAGGGATGATTCATACTTTCATAGTAGGTAATTAATTGAAATGGAAAATTCTGGCGGTTTGGGTGGGACATAGTGGAATTCAAAACTATCTAATAATCTAATGCTGATCGAATGATGCTGAAACTAGGTTAGGTTGGGTTGAAGTCTGCCAACTGGCCAAAGAGGCCCGCAATCAAGCGTGTAGAGAGGGAAAATTCCCGACCTATCACAAGCTGACACATCATACTACCAAGTCCAAAAATACAGCCAATTACTAGGCGCCACGTATTGCTGCTAGGTTTTGCCATCACTATTCGGATTCCAATAGAAATTTGCCAAGTGTCATTGAAATAAAGGCATGAAACTGCGTCAGCAGGTGTAAGCGATGACACAAGCAGCCCTGCACGTGTAAGCGATGACATAAGCGGACCAATCAAGCTGTGACAAGTGTCACCAATCAAACTTCGCCACGTGTCGCTCACCTACCCCTAAACTCCTATAAATAGAAGCCTTCCTAAGACATTTAGGAGGACACAGACAGAGAAGGAAGAAGATATCTTGAGTTCAGAAATCCAGAAGCTCTGCCGGAATCAAACCTCAAAGCCTTCAAGAATTTCAAGAACTTCAACCTCGAATACAGACAACATTCGAAGCAAAGTCATCCAAACTACTCGTCCAAATCTCAAAGTTCACTGGAATCAAGCTCAAAAGCCTCCAGAAACCTCAACAAACCATAAATCAACGAAGCTCTACGGATTCAAGCCTCCAAAGCACCGAAGAATTTCCACCATAAACCTTCAAACACGAAGAACACACGAAGAATACGAAGAACACACGAAGAACAAAGAATTTCTAACAAGCTCATAGCCAGAGATTCATTGTAATTCCGTTTCAAAGATCTTCGATCCATTCCTCAGCTAAATTGAAGAATATCTTATGTTCAAATCAAAATCACATTACCACAATTCCAATCAATAGATCTTTCAAGGAGATCGAATCAGATGATCACTCTTTTGTAATTACAGATAATTGTACCACACATTTATCAATACAAATTCGTATTTGTGAAACTATTTTACTTGTTTGATTTATTTCGAACTAAGAAATTTAGTCGTCTACAAATTCTGGCACGCCCAGTGGGACATCTCTGCCTCTCATCTCTTTCTCCTTCAAAAGAAAAGAAATTCGATCTGCTACTAGCTTCGATGGCTTCTAACAAGAATGCTCAAAAATCGGTGATGGATGCTTCCGTTGCGGATGATTATGTCGGCCCAATCACTCGTAGTCGATCCAAAGCTCTTGATCAATCGCAACACCAATCAACCAAAGAAAGCAAGCTTCATAATATCATCTCTCTAGACTTTCTTGCAAAAAGGAAAGCCACCACTAAGGATTCATCTGTCTCGAAGGATTTTGAGATCAATGATGAATCATCCTCAACAAAGACCTTTTCTATCAACTCTTCACCCGTGATGAGAAGCCTAAGGAACAAAATGCCTTTGACTCATCCTGTCTCATCATTTTCTCCATCATATCTAGAGGTCATGCCAGTAATGATGACCAACACCTCTTTTGTGGAAGAAAAGATGGCTGAAATGGAACAAAGGGTCACCCTTCTCACAAAAGCACTTGAAGATAAGGATGTCCAAATTGCAACCCTGATGAACAAACTGGAAGTCCAAGATTCGGGTGAATCAAATCCAGACCTTGAGCACCCTCCTGGCTTTACCTTGAAGGGAGAAAACGCTAGGGGTGATAAGGGAAAAGGAGGTGAAGGCACTTCTCAACAAGGACACTCCACCTCAATGGCCTCAATATCTGTCCAACAACTGCAAGACATGATAACAAACACCTACGAGCACAATATGGAGGTTCTTCTACACATTCTCTCATATATTTAAAACCTTATACGAAGCACATTGACAATATGAGAATGCCAAATGGGTATCAACCCCTCAAGTTCTTGCAATTCGATGGCAAGGGAAGCCCAAAGCAACACGTTGCGCACTTTGTAGAAACCTGTGAGAACGCAGGGACTCAAGGATGCCTTTTTGTAAAGCAGTTTGTTCGTTCTCTGAAAGGGAATGCCTTTGATTGGTATACAGATTTAGAACCTGAGTCAATTGATAGTTGGGATCAGTTGGAAAGGGAGTTCCTTAACCAGTTTTACAGCACGCGCCGCACGGTGAGCATGATGGAGCTTACCAATACTAAGCAGTGGAAAGACGAACCCGTTGTTGACTATATCAGTCGGTGGCGTTCTTTGAGTTTAGATTGTAAGGATAGACTGTCTGAAATATCTGCTGTAGAAATGTGCATCCAAGGCATGCATTGGGGACTTCTGTACATCCTACAAGGGGAAAAGCCCCGAACATTCGAAGAATTGGCAACTCGTGCGCATGACATGGAATTGAGTATCTCTTGCCATGAAAATCTGAAACCTCCCGTACCTGAAGAAAAGAAAGAAAGGCGAGAAATAAGGAGAAATGACAGGAATACAAAAAGTAATGTCAAACACTCCATGAATGTCAACCCTGCCCCAGTCAAAATTTCAACGGGAAATGTAAAGGCTAACGAGAAGAGGCCTGAGGGAGGCCAACGACGCGAGACGCGTCGCTCATCACTCAAGGAATGGGAACAAAAGGTGTATCCTTTCCTTGCCGCTGATATACCCGAGATGCTAGAACAACTGCTCAACTCGAAATTAATTGAATTGCCAGAATGCAAACGACCGGAAGAAATAGGAAAGGTTAATGACCCGAACTATTGTAAGTATCATCGTATCATAAGTCTTCCGATCCAAAAATGCTTTGTTTTTAAAGAACTCATCATGAAGCTAGCCAAAGAAAGAAAAATCGACTTAGATGTTAACGATGTTGCTCAGTCAAACCTTGTAACATTTGCTTACGGGTCGTCTAGTTGCAAGTCTCCAACTACTAAGTAGAGGGTGAATACCACGTTCATCCGATTTGGTTCTTTGGAACCTGTTCAAGTGCAGCTTTCACAAAAAGCATCTGATTATGACTCAAATGATGATAAAAAGTCAACAATGGATGAGGAAGAGGGTTGGACGTTGGTTACTCGTAAGAGATGGAAGAAGAGACGAGTATTTCCTCTTCATTTGATCACCCAAGAGTCCAGAAGAGCACAAAACCAAATTCAGCCGCAGTCAAGAAGAAAGAATGATAAAAGAAAAGAAAGGCTAAGAACGGAAATGTGTGATGATTCGGCACAAACCCAAAAATTTCGAAGTCTTGTCACATTGGAAGAATTTTTCCCCACGAAATTCTTTCAAAGCAAGTCAGCGGAGGCTGTTCACACGGTCTCTCGTTGTGAAGTTGATGAAAAATAAAAAAGTGTTGACCATGGTAGTTCGAATGAGACTTTGTCGTCTTTAGAACAACTCAAATCTCAGGTTGATAAAGTGGAACCCTCGCAATCCTCCACCTCACCGAAAGAAGGGATCATCCAAGCTCTTGAAGAGCCAAAGATTTACACTCCTTGTACCAATACACTTCAACAAACACAGGAATGTTTCGCGTGCTCTCCAGACTTGACTTTCACTGACGAGGATCTATTGTTAGGCCCTAAGCCTCACAATCGTCCACTTTATGTCTCTGGTTATGCTCGTGAACAAAAGATTAATCGCATTCTCATTGATGGAGGTTCAGCTATTAATATACTACCGAAAATGACAATGAGATGACTTGGTCTTGCTATGGAGGAATTATCACACAGTCGCTTGGTCATACAAGGTTTTAACCAAGGAGGACAACGCGCCATCGGCATGATACACTTGGAGTTAATTATTGGAGAATTGACAAGCAATGTTTTGTTCCATGTCATTGATGCCAAGACAACGTACAACATATTGTTAGGACGTCCATGGATCCATGGGAATGGAATAGTGCCGTCAACTTTGCACCAATGTTTCAAGTATCTTCAAGGTGGAATAAAGAAAGTAGATGCCAACTTGAAGCCTTTTTCTGAAACTGAAGCTCACTTTGCTGACGCGAAGTTTTATGTAGAAGATGATATCCCTAATGAAGTTCTCCCAGTTGAAGTCCCGTCCATGAAAAGCAAGCAGGGTGAAAAGAAGCATGTTAAATTCATCACTAGAAAGGATGTTCCTTCCCCAAAGGAAGATCCACGATATGGGAATAACTAGTCTAGTGAGTCTACTAGCAATTCAGAGAAAGCAGATGAAAGCTCTACGCCTTCCAATAACCCTCCATTCCTCCATTATGTACCATTGTCACGTCGCAAAAACGGACAATCACCATTCACAGAATGCCTTTAATCTACAATGGATATGCGAAGACCTCCTACAAAGCTCATGATGAAGGATGTAGCCATGTTGAAAGAAAATCATGTAATGCCTTTAACTTCATCCACAAATCCTTTGCCCTCAAAGCCACTAAATGGATTCGTGAAGTCTTCACAAAGTCTGACAGAGCATGGTGTTCTACCAAGTAAACGGAAGAAAGAATGGTTTGACCCAACGACATATAGGCTATTAGCCAAAGCAGGCTATGATTTCTCAAAACAAAGCGGCCTAGGGAAGCTAATTCCAGAAGCTACTAGAGAAAAGATGCAAGGTCTTAGTAAAACGTAAGGGAAAATGCGACTTGAAGGGCATGAAATTCCTATCCCAAAGACTAGAATAAGTTGTACTCCAAAACCACCAGCTCAAATATGGATCAATAAAAGAAGCAAGGCTTCAAGTTCCCAATACATAACAGTAGAGGTTGATGAAAGTCCGAATCAAAGAAAAGATCACTCTTCATCACGCATCTCAGTATTCGATCGCATTAAGGCTTCATCGTCACGAATTACAGTGTTCGACAAGTTGAATACGACTACTTTAACGCAAATTCGAGACATTTTTGCGTGTGGATCAGTCTTTAATCGATTGGGGGCAACAAAAAGGCCCATTGATACTTGCTCTGAAAGTTCAATAAACTCTGAGGACCAAAAGGAGGAGAAAGCTAATGATGAGATACGTAGTAGTATTCCTTCATGTATGAAGCGTAACTTTATCTTGGATATCAGCACTGAAAGAGCTCTCAAAGTCAAAAGACGAACGATTGTACACACAAGTCAGTCACTCGTCCACAATGAGCAAAATGAAGAAGTATCATCCTCGTTTCACATTACAGTAGAAGAAGATACACTGTCAGATGATGAAGCCGCAAAGAATGAGGTCGATGAAGCTCCCCTAGCCTTGGAAGATGGAGTATAGGCTACAGTTGATGAACTTAAAGAGATCAATTTAGGAACTATTGAAGAACCTCGACCAACTTTCATCAGTGCCCTTCTCACTCCTGCAGAAGAAGAAGGATACCTCCAGCTCTTGGTAGAATATAAAGATGTGTTTGCTTGGACTTACAAAGAAATGCCTGGGCTCAATCCAAGTATTGCTTTACACCATTTGGCAGTAAAGAAGGGCGTGCACCCAGTAAAACAAGCTCAAAGACGCTTTCGGCCGGAGCTTATCCCTCAAATAGAAACTGAGGTCAATAAGCTAATTGAGGCAGGCTTCATCCGTGAAGTACAGTATCCGGAGTGGATTGCTAATATCGTCCCTGTCAAAAAGAAGAATGGACAAATCCGGGTGTGCGTTGACTTCCGTGATCTGAACAGTGCATGTCCCAAGGATGATTTTCTGTTGCCTATCACTGAGATCATGGTTGACGCCACTATTGGTCATGAAGCCTTATCTTTCATGGATGGCTCTTCTGGTTACAACCAAATTCGAATGAACCCTAAGGATGAAGAGTTCACAGCTTTTCGTACCCCTAAAGGTATTTACTGTTACAAAGTGATGCCTTTTGGATTAAAGAACGCTGGTGCTACTTGTCAACGAGCCATGCAAAAGATCTTTGATAATGTACTTCATAAGTACGTGGAGTCTTATGTCGATGATCTGGTGGTTAAATCAAAAAGGAGGGAAGACTATCTGGTAGATTTGCGATCCGTGTTCAATCGCTTAAGAAAGTACCAGCTTAAAATGAACCCTCGCAAATGCGCTTTCGGTGTAACATCCGGGAAATTTCTTGGTTTCATTGTGAGGCACCGCGGTATTGAAATTGACCAGTCCAAAATTGAAGCTATCCAGAAAATTCCAGAGCCGAAGAACCTGCGAGAACTTAGAGGCTTGCAAGGAAAACTAGCTTACATACGACGATTTATTTCAAACGTGGCAGGTCGATGTCAACCTTTCAATAGATTAATGAAGAAGGATGCACACTTTCAATGGGATGAGGCTTGTAGCAATGCTTTTGCACGCATCAAAAGATACTTGCTTAATCCTCCAGTTTTAGGTGCTCCTATCCCGGGAAAGCCTTTGGTGTTGTACATCGCGGCACAAGAAAGGTCTCTAGGTGCTCTTATGGCACAAGAAAATAAAGAAGGGAAAGAAAGAGCCCTTTATTATTTAAGTCGGACTCTCAATGGAGCTGAATTAAATTATTCTCCTATTGAAAAGATGTGCCTCACTCTTTTCTTTGCCGTAGACAAACTAGAGCACTACATGCAAGCACATATGGTTCGTTTGATAGCAAAGGTGGACCCGATTAAATATGTCCTCTCCAGGCCAGTGGTTTCGGGTCGCTTAGCTCGATGGACAGTCTTGCTGCAACAATACGACCTTGCATATGTTCCGCAAAAAGCTATCAAAGGACAAGTATTGGCAGATTTCTTAGTTGATCACCCAGTTCCATCTGATTGGGAGTTCTCTGATGATTTCCCAGACGAGGATGTGTTTTACATTGAAGTAATGCCATCATGGATGATGTTTTTCGATGGGACTGCACGTCAAGAAGGAGCGGGGGTAGGTGTAGTGTTTTTTTCTCCACAATGACAAATACTTCTATATTCGTTCTCATTAAGCGAACTTTGCTCTAACAATGTAGCCGAATATCAAGCATTGATCATTGGTCTACAAATGGCCATTGAAATCGGCATATCGCAACTTGAGATCTTTGGGGATTCCAAATTGATTATCAACCAAATCTTGGAGCAGTATGATGTCAAGAAAGAGGACCTTATCCCTTATTGCAAATATGCGAAGAAGTTGCTCACAAATTTTGAGGCAATTACATTGGAGCATATACCGAGGAAGGAGAATAGACAGGCTGATGCTTTAGCTAATTTGGCTACCACCTTAGCATTATCCCAAGAAGAGACCACCAAAGTTGTTGTTTCCCAAAGGTGGGTGGTGCCTTCCGTGATTGAAGAAGAAAAAGAAGAAAAGCAAGCCAACGTCATCTCTGTATGCCTTGTCAAAAAGGAAGATTGGCGACAAACAATCATTGAGTACCTTCAACATGGAAGACTCCCAGATGATGTACACCATAAGACCGAAGTTCGGTGAAGGGCTGCTCGATTCATTTACTATAAAGAAACTCTCTTCTGCCGTTCATTTGATGGTTTGTTTCTCCGTTGCTTAGGAGAGGAAGAGGCTAAACAAGCCTTAGAAGAAGCTCATTCTGGAATATGCGGTGCACACCAATCAGGTCCTAAGTTACACTACAAGATCAAGCGAATGGGTTACTATTGGCCTACGATGGTGCAAGATTCCATGGAGTATGCTAAGAAGTGCGAAGCTTGTCAATATCATGCAAACTTCATCCATTAGCCACCAGAACCTCTACACCCAACTGTAGCTTCTTGGCCTTTTGATGCATGGGGGCTTGACGCAATAGGACCATTACCAAAATCATCTGGCGGCCATTTGTACATCTTGGCTGCAACTGATTACTTCTCGAAATGGGCAGAAGCTGTGCCTTTTAGGGAAGTAAAGAAAGAGACGGTGGTCAATTTTATCCGAACTCACTTGATCTATCGGTATGGTGTCCCTCGATATATCATAATCGATAATGGCAAACCGTTTCAGAATAGGTTGATGACAGAGTTGTGCGAGAAATTTGCATTCAAACAGTACAATTCTTCTATGTACAATGCCCCGGCGAATGGATTAGCCGAAGCCTTTAACAAAACTCTTGGCAGTTTGTTAAAGAAAGTGGTATCCAAAACTAAGCGAGACTGGCATGAAAGAATTGGAGAAGCATTATGGGCATATCGAACAACATTTTGAACGCCTACTCAAGTGACCCCGTATTCTCTCGTTTATGGAGTAGAAGCTATCCTTCCCTTAGAACGCCAGATCCCATCACTACGGATCGCCATTCAAGAAGGGTTAACTAAAGAGGAAAATGCCAAGCTTAGGTTACAAGAGTTGAAGGCACTGGATGAGAAAAGGCTCGAGGCCCAACAGTGCCTTGAGTGCTATCAAGCTCGTTTGTCAAGCGCATTCAATAAAAGAGTTAAACCACGATCATTCCAAGTTGGTGATTTAGTCCTCGCTGTTCGAAGACCTATCATCATGACTCATCGTACAGGTGGTAAGTTCATCTCGAAATGGGATGGACCTTATGTTGTACAAGAAGTCCACACTAATGGAGCTTACAAATTGATTGACAATGAGGGTGTAAGGATCGGCCCCATCAATGGGAAGTTCCTCAAACGCTTCTATGCTTGAAAATCAAGAACTGCTCCTCGGTAAGAGCTTAAACTACCCACTGCAGCACTACAAGGGTACATGATGTTTTCCCATTACCTTTGAAAGTGCACAAATAAAGAGAAATTAATCCCACTCTATGTCACCATTTGTGAGTGTGGCGTAGTGGTTGGATGCCCATGTCACCCTTGAGGCCAATGTCTCGGGTTCGATTAGAGGTGATACCCACTATTGCACAATTGGTACCCATGAAATGTCGTGGGGTGTGGGGCGAGGATTACACACGTGAGCCCTCCCTTTTTGTAAAAAGAAGCAAAAAAAAAAACAAAAAAAAAACAAAAAAAAACAAAAGAAAAACAAAGAAAAAAAAATCATCAAAACCATGAAAAAAAATCATCAAAATTTTTTTTTTGGTTGAACTACGTAATGACTTGATCCCTCTCCGGGGTACGTAGGCAACTTAGTACTTTTCACTAAGTTCAGTCACATAAAAAGAAGAAGGGCTGTCAGTTTAGCTTGAAGAGTTTGTCCAAAGGTCGTCAACATGCTTTCAAGAACCCTTTGATTGGCAAGGCGTCGCTTAAGATCAATCAATTGCTCACTATATGATGTTCAAAGATCATTGTGGTAGAAAGTGATAGCTGCAAAGAATTGGTGTTACTTAGCTTTCCTTGAAATAATGATAAGTTGATTCTCGGTTGTGGAGTAAAATAAAATCTTCAACCTCTGTTGCAAGGAATGGAGTCTGCATGGCATTGCTTATCTTTGGGGGACATATTCCCACGTCTCTGAAGTATACTTTGCATCACTTATCTCCTGGGGGCATTTTTTTTGTACCTTTCAAGTCTAGGCTATATTGTCTCTCTTCTAGGTTTTGCCACTTCACAACTCTGAAATTTTAACCACGTCATCTCCCTTCTGAGTGGTGTTGTTTCACATCATGTCTCTAAAATCTGGACAACGTCACCTTCCTCCAACATCTGAAGTTGATGTTGCATCATCTCTCCTCTAAGGGCATGTTCGTGCAATGTCAAAATCGTGGCAGCATTCTTCTCACATCTTCAAGGTTTTATTGGCATCTCTTTGCATCCTCAAAGTCTTGATGGGAGCTTCTTGAAACTTCAAGCTTCATGGTAAAGATAAATGTTGGCCCAGCTTCGATGCGAATGAAGTGTTGACGTAGCTTCATGGTAAAGATAAATGTTGGCCCAGCTTCGATGCGAATGAAGTGTTGACGTAGCTTTATGGCAAAGATGAATGTTGGCATGGCTTCTGTGCAAATGAAGTGTTGATGTAGCTTCATGGGCGATAGCATTATTGCCTAGCTGAATATCCTTATGGAAACGTCGTTGCAAAGACGAATATCACTAAAAGATTGTTGATGCAAGAAAAGAATGTAACAACATGAAGGCATACGTTCTTGCAACGTTGCTATCAATGAAATACAAAGTCACCAAATGAAAGCAAACACTTCTATGAGAACGTCAGCGTGAAATTTGATGTCAAAACCCAAAGATCAAGGAAACTGAGCTGCAAAACAAAAACAAGCAACAACGAAAAAAAATGTTAGAAGAAAATCTCATTGCATGTCTAAACAAAGGACAAAAGAAAAAGAAAGAAAAAAAAAATCTTAAAAGCTGGAGAATAAGACTGAAGGCTAAGAATGCCCAAATGAACGAAGCCAATCTCACATCTTATATAGAGAATTTCTGCTAAACTAGCAGACAAAAAAAAAATGAAGAAAGTCAGCAAAAAATAGTTCTACCAACCGACCAATGAAAAAAAAAACTTATATTTACATTTCAGAAATGTGAAAACAATGGGAACTCAAAGTCAGATTTTGCAAACTCAAATGCACTTAAAATCAGAGAAGTCCAACAATGCATGCAATCTTCGGAGGATTTTAAACAAATAAGAAGAAGTCCAACAATGCTTGCTTCTCTTCCACATTTTCAAAGTTCTCTGACAAAGATGACCTAAAGAATCAACATTCAGCGGCCACCATAATTTCTTCATCCTGTCAGGGCGGCCACCAGAATTTCTGCATCCTGTCAGGGCGGCCACCACAAAATTAGACCAAAGAAAAAAAAGCCATAAGTCCAACAAAGACCCACGACTTTCTCATCCAAATTTGTGAAAATCCAGACTTTATTTCACAAATCTGACACCACAGGAGTCTTCTACAGCCTTCGATCCGCCAAACTTGAAAATTTCAGGCCCAGATACCCGGTCATGCGCCGCCACACATGGCCACAAATTCTCAGTGACCCGCGGGTTTCTCACTCAAAACTGTGCAAATCTATGCACAATTTCACAAAATCGACCACATAGTAGTCTTCTACGGCCTTATAACTACAAGATGTGAAAATTTCAAGCCCAAACGATGAGCCACGCGCCGCCAGAAGGTCTGGCAAATCCAGCTTCAGTTGCACGCGCTCCCACGCGCCGCTGGATGAGTCCACGCGCTCCCACGCGCCAGCAATCTTCCCACACGCGCCACACGCGCTTGCACGCGTCATACATGCCACGCGTCACACGCGCCACAGGTCGATGATGTCATGGATGACGTCATACTCCTCGACCCGGTCGACCCGAAAACCTGGCCCGGATCCGGACCGCCTGAAAAAAAAAAAAAAATTTAACAAATTAAGACTTTGACTTTGACAAAAAAGTCAAAATTTTCAAAACGGACCTGTCCCACTCAATTTTTCGCGTACTTTCCAATTTTGGGGTCTGTTTCTTCAACTGAGGCTCGAAAATTGTACAACAGTCCAATTTCTAAAAAAATTGACTTTTGCACAAACTTTGACCAAAAGTCAAAATTTTTAAGATTGACCTGTCTTGCTCAATTTTTCGCGTGTTTTCCAATTATGGGGTCTATTTATTCATTTGAGAATCCAAAATTGCTCAAAATAGTGTGATTCTACAACTATGGGCTTTGATGTAAACTTTGACCGAAAATCAAGATGTTCAAGCAAAACTTGTCCTATCAGTTTGTCGCAAAGATTTTGATTTTGAAATCTAGGTATTTGTTTTGGACTTAGAGACTACATCCGCTTCTCCAAAGTACTAGCGGTGTCCAAAATTTAAGCTCTCAAGATCATAATTTGAAATCCATCCATTTAGTCTGGATTCCCTCAAAATTATCCTCTAGAATTGATTAAAGCTACACTTTCAAAAACAGACGAACTCTCACAAGTATGTCTCAAAATTGAAATTACATTGGATCACTACTTCAGCCAATTATTTTCGTTGGTGCCTACCAATTTCCAACCTAACATTCCCATTTGACACCTACCGTTCCCATCCACCGTTTTCACCAAAAAGTCTCATCCGCCATTCTTAAACCACCCAACTACCATTCTTCATCTCTTTACTATAAATAGAAGGGCCAGATCCGCTAAATCCATCAAGGAAAAAAAAACACATACACTGAGTCATGAAATGAAGATTTGCTTCTTTCAAATTTTCAAATCCTCCTTCTCACGGCCATTTCTCACTGTGGCCTCATCATTCTCAACACCTAGCAACCAAAATTGTTTCATAATCAGCTTGAAATCAACCCTCTCATGGTTCAGTAGAAACCCTTCTCACAACATTATCGCTGTTTTAGGATTCAAACAAATTTTTTTTCCCTACTTAACGACCTCATTTGTCCATAAAGTTACTCATAACATGATCTGCATCGTTGTTCCATGCTTTCTTGGATTTGGTTGACCAGGAAATCCAAGTCCAGTAGAGACACCTATTCCCAAGATCAGGGCTTCCGTAGTCTCTCTCCAACTACTTGGTCTCCCATTAGAAGTAGCAGTTCGGAACAAACAGCAACCTGGTTGGTTTCTAAAACCAAGATCACAAGTTAGCTCCATCTTTCATCTTTTGTGCTTTTCCAACAAGTGGCATTAGGTGAAGGTTGTAAAACGTGTTGGGGTATCCTACAAATTGTCTCCCATCCAACACCTATGATAACCTCTAAGGTACCAGCTCATCAGAAATTAGCCTTTGGTGTCGGCAAATGGTTGCCAAAACCTCATTCCATGTTTCCATCAGCGTGGAGTCCAAAGGTCATCATTGCTGGTACCACAAAACACACTTTCTAAAATTACTCCAACTTAAGATCAGCTTGAAGAATTTCAGAAAATATAATTCTGAAATTACTTCAACTTAATGTCCGTCAGTATGGTCCAGTCACACATGCACATTCAACGACTTGCTATCGGACCTCATTCAGCATGCAGTCAGTCCCACATCCCAAGGTGTACTTCCAGAGACATCTATGCCAGAGAGTCCCTAACATGCAGGGTCAGGGCCATGGTGTCGTATGCCTCACCCATCCACTTTGCTTTATCACCATCTTTTTCACCATCAACAACAACATGCCCAGAATCCCTTCTGAAATTACCTCAACTTAACCAGAGTGGTGCAATAACACAAACACATTCAACCACACTCCCACATGTTCTCTCTGTGATCCGAAGTATACCCTTCAGATATAACTTCACTAGAAGTTCTTAAAAATAAGGGGCTAGCTCCAGAGCTCTGCATGCTGTACCTAACCAACATTCTCACATCTTCTCTATCTTTAACACCCTGTGATCACCACCAACGATCCAAAATACCCTTCTGAAATTACTTTGACTTAACCTTTGCTGAGAAAGCTCGGTCACACGAGCACATTCAAATACTGGCAGACCCCTTCTTGGTCTCATCAAAGCCTTTCATATGGGTGGGTCTACTCTTCTGCAATTACTTCATCCTGTTAAAAGCTCCACCACCATCAGCTATTTCACTAGAAGAGTCAAGCATAAAAAGAAATACATTTTCTTTCAAGACTCATTCATTCACCACACTCTAAAAACTGTGTGCATGAACGAGTCTCGAGGGGGCATTTGTAGAGAGGGAAAATTCCCGACCTATCACTAGCTGACACATCATACTACCAAGTCCACAAAATACAACCAATTACAAGGCGCCATGTACTGCTTCTAGGTTTTGCCATCACTATTCAGATTCCAATAAAAATTTGCCAAGTGTCATTGAAATAAAGGCATGAAACTGCATCAGCACGTGTAAGCGATGACACAAGTAGCCCTGCACGTGTAAGCGATGACGTAAGCGGACCAATCAAGCTGTAACAAGTGTCACCAATCAAACTTCGCCACGTGTCGCTCACCCACCCCTAAACTCCTATAAATAGAAGCCTTCCTAAGACATTTAGGAGGATACAGACAGAGAAGGAAGAAGATATCTTGAGTTCAGAAATCTAGAAGCTCTGCCGGAATCAAACCCCAAAGCCTTCAAGAATTTCAAGAACTTCAACCTCGAATATAGACAACATTCGAAGCAAAATCATCCAAACTACTCGTCCAGATCTCAAAGTTCACTGGAATCAAGCTCAAAAGCCTCCAGAAACCTCAACAAACCATAAATCAACGAAGCTCTACGGAATCAAGCCTCTAAAGCACCGAAGAATTTCCACCACAAACCTTCAAATACAAAGACCACACGAAGAACACACGAAGAACACAAAGAACACAAAGAATACACGAAGAACACGAAGAACAAAGAATTTCTAACAAGCTCATAGCCAGAGATTCATTGTAATTCCGTTTCAAAGATCTTCGATCCATTCCTCAGCTAAATTGAAGAATATCTTATGTTCAAATCAAAATCACATTACCACAATTACAATCAATAAATCTTTCAAGGAGATCGAATCAGAGGATCACTCTTTTGTAATTACAGAGAATTGTACCACACATTTATCAATACAAATTCGTATTTGTGAAACTATTTTACTTGTTTGATTTATTTCGAACTAAGAAATTTAGTCGTCTACAAAGCGTACAAGACTAGTTTTATCCAGTTGTTTGACCTTAAATCAGCCTTGGATGTGGAGGCCCATAGTTGTTTTACCTAAATATCAAGGTTATACAAATGTCCATTCATTATTTAATTTATATATATTAATCATAATTATATGTTTATTACTTATTTAATATATAATTATTTAGGTAATATATAATAATATTAATTAGTTTTCAAAATAAGATAAAATTATTTGGTTAGATTTACGCTCATATCAGTGTTGCAAGGCAATATAATGTTGGACAAAATTTAGGTACAATACTTTAAGTGTCGTTTCTTAAATTCTTTACTTAAGATTGAGCCAAATGGCTACTTAACTAAAAAATACACTTCAATTCTCTGAGGAAAAATCCATATGGCAGAATTTTAAGAGAGGAACTTAAGGAACAATACCTAAGTACTATACAGTCTGTACTTAAGGCTTGTCCAATAATGTTGTACTTTATAAATACATTAAGGAGACGTTTGGTTTGCTATGGTATGACTTTGATGTGATGCATATTACTATGATGTGACCAGGGGCGGTTTGATGCATTTGAGGGTCTAATGCGAAAATTGATTATCTTGTTTTAGATGCAAAATTATTATTATTTAACATGAACTATGTAGATTTTTTTTTCTTCTTTTTTTTAGAAATTTTATAGATAGAAAAAATTTGCCAAATTTTTTCATACTTGTTGATGTGGTAGATTGATAGTGGTAAGTAAAAAAGTGATGTTAGTGGTAGACTTAGATGAGAACTAGTAAAAGTTTCCTAACTCAACTCTTATTATTATTCTTTTTTTTAGAAGTGCAATATTCACAATATTTTTTACAATAAATCCTAGGTTTTAAGTTGTTTTTTGTTTTCTATTTGAAAATATCACTATAATTATTTTTTTGCCATCAATAGTAGGCTGTAACAACATGCTACTTAGCATTAGTTGTAAAAGTGTTATAAAAAATATTATGGGCGTTGCATTTTTCTCTCTTTTTTATTTGTTTTTCATTTGGTAAAGAAATATTATTTTATTTATTGATTATAAATAACCCTATTGGTTAAAATTTGGGGGTCTTTTTTTACTTGGGGCCTTAGGCGATCGCATCTCTTGCTCTCCCATTTAGACGGCCCTTGACGTAATATTAAGATTTTTGGTTTATTTTATTTTTTCTAACATTACCATAATTTAAAATTACAAAATATATTGCACCACCTTAATCTCACCACCTTCTTAAACAATGTAATGTTGTATTCTTGTATTGAGATTACATTAATGTAAAGTTACAATAATATAATATTACGGTATAATGTAATATTGCGGCAATCAAAACGCACCAGAATGTTTGAATAATAAAATAAAATAAAAAATTCTATTTACTATTGGAAATTTAAAAAACCCCATTAAATATCCTCACCTTCCCTACCTATTACCCCCGCTTCTTTCTTTCTTTTCTGCTGAATAGCCCCACTTCTTTTAGACTTTAGCTTCACTCTTTTTTGTTCATAGTCTGTTTCTCCTCTTTTGTCTTTTAACTCTCACTTTGCTACAAAATTCAAGATTTTGCATCAGTGAAGTTGAAGTTGCCAAAGGTAATCCACCTCAAAAAATTATCAAAGATCACCTTCTAATTATCAAGCCCCATGCTTATGTCCAATTCTTTAAAACTTCAACACTTTATTGATGTTATCCAAACATGTGAGGAGGATGCTCAAATCATTAATTAAGAATTAAATGGTTGATAGCCAGTCATTTTCAAACCAAGAACCAATCTATTAATTTCACCTTTTTGGCTATACTAATTAATTGGCTGGTATGCCAAAATTTTTCAATATGAAGAAATTTTCAAGAGCAGGAAAGGATTATATCTCAATCCTATAACAGATGTGCAAATAAATGAAGAAAGAAGTGGGAATCTGATTGAACCAATAAAGGAAATCAATATTGAAAATGACCATGTGAATGTTGAGGAGGCTTACTAAGAGTCATGCTGGCTTTCTGCACCAAACAAAATGAGAAAAAGTAGTAGTGGACCTAATGGTGCATGTGTTACAATAATTATCCTATATCCACATTAATTATCCTATATCCATTTCCTGTGTCATTTGCTTGGTTGGATTCCAATCTGAATTTTAAGTAATAGATCTGCATGCTTATTTTTCCAGAAATAAATGTTACCAATCCATATCAATCCTTTGCATGGACATTGCAACTTTAATTACCATGTTGGTCCTTAGCGTTTGCCACGTCTCAAAATAGTATTTTGAAGTATAATCTCTAACTCTTTGATATTGTTGCAAAATAGTCCATGCCATTAAATGGCTTCCAAATTTCTCCCAAATTTGTTGTGCAAACTGTAATTCTTACGAGTGCTTTTCTTTATCATTTTATCATATCACTAAACTAGCAAATTCAATTGGCAATTTGAAACAGTTACGGCACATAGATCTCTCTCATACTTCAATTACCTGAATTTTGCGCTCCCTGCCTTGATAATGTCAAATTGTCATTCTCTTACTGAATTGCATGAAAACATGTGGGATCTTTCAAACTAGCATCATCTTGATATTGGTGGAACTGGCATGAATGAGTTGCCAAAAAAAAAAAAAATAGCAGATTGGAAAATTTTCAGTCACTGTCTGACCTCATTGTGGGCAAAGAAAACGATTCTAACAGTTAAAAGAGTTACTATGATTCTATCTCCAATTTCTCCCAAATCCCTCAAAAGCTCTTAAACGTCTAGGGATTTTCAGATCCTATATTTACAACTTTACATGGACTAAACGTCTAGGGAATTAAGGCTGTATGGCATCGTACGAGTGACATCAAAATAAGTATTTTAATATAGCCATCGACCATGTGAGATTTTTTTTTTTCATCCATTAGTTATCGACAGTAGCTATTTTAATACAATATCAAAATGTTAGAGACTAAATTAACACATTATTATGAACTAAATTGACACATTTTAAATGTTAGGGACTATTTTAAAACATATCACAAATCTTATGGACCAAAATGGTAATTAAACCTATTTATTTTAAGTACGTAGTGAATAAAATTACAATTATAACATGGTAGATGACATTTAAAACATTTTAAGGGCACATTTGGTATACTGTAACGGTAATTACATAGAAATAGAATTATATATTTACAAGGAATACAAGATATTGTAATAGTGTAATGTAATTCTTATTATTATTTATTTGTTTGGGGACAACACAATAATAGAACTCCAAAGATAATGAAAACATTTTAAATCAAACTTAAAATATATTTTAGGATATATATTACTCATATAATTATATTTCCTAAAAAATAATATTTTTCAAATTTGAAAGAGAGATTAGTTTTTTATTTTTATTTTTTTGATTTTCATAATTTTTATGTGCATATGAAAATTTTTTTTATTTGAAAATATATTAATTTTTAGAAATTAATACATCTTCTAAGGAATAACTATTACAACTTTTTTAGAGATGAGTAGTTATTCCCCGTTTAAAAAAAATAGCTATTTATAAGGAATTGTAAGTGCACAATTGCACCTGGACCCAAGAACAGTTATAGGCTCAGGCCCAATGAGCCTTAAACAATAAAAATTTGTAGAGAGTGGGCTTGAAACCCAGGTTAGAAGTGAGTGAAGATTAAATGACAAGCTAAAGATTGCCAGTATTTGGAAACAGCAAGAAGTAATATAAATAGGTCTCCTCGGACGTAGGCCGAGAGCTGTTCTTATATTATCTCTCTCTCTTTGTCCTTTTTCTTTTTAGGTTACAGAAAGTCCGTCCCATATTTCTGTTCTGGATCTCCCCTTAAATACTCTTCTTTTTAATACTTTATACACGTGTTGCCCCAACTCCTCCCTTAGCCTAGATATTTCTTTTCTTAGTGCCTTTGAACAGTAACTAGAAGTTTCCCTTCCACTGTTCAAGTGTCACCTCCCCATTAATGCGGCCAGGGTGGTAGGTGCAGGGTCTTTAATGTGGAGGTAGCAGCCTTTACTTTTGACACTTTCCCAACATCGGTGCTTCTAGGACATTCAAGGGTTCACCCCCTTTAACCACTGGTCTTGACCGTGTCATTCACTAACCTGTACCATGAAGTCCCGGGTTCTCTGGTGTTAGTCCGAGGAGAAAAACATCCTCGGCTGGATCCTCGGATCCTCGGCGCATGGGCCGACCTAAAGTACCAACAAGCCCTAAACCCAAGAGCAAGTCGGCCTTCCTTAGTAAGCCCCAACGGCCCATATCCCTATTAAGATCTTTTTACCCCCCACAATAGCCCCTCAAAATTCTAATTTTCGACATCCGAGGAGAAAAGTAGGGTTTTGATCTGACGAGGAGCCTCTCCACACACTTTATAAGTGATGGCACGTGTGGAAATCATTTCGCGTCCCAGAAGATGACACTTGGCGGTTTTATTTTCAAAAACGCGCGCATTTATTACTGTAAGTTACTCTTTGTCCCCCACGTTCAACGGTGAGATGGGCACCCAACGGTTCTCATTACTCCACAAAATTTTAGGCGGGACAGACATAATTTCGAGGCCGCCTTTTCGCACGTCCTGACGCTTCGGGAACTTGCGCTTTCATTTAAGTCATCAGGGATCAATCCCATCAAAACAACAACAATCATTCTTCACCAGCAGAAAACCGTGGAAACCCGTAGCTTCAACTTTGTAAGTTCTTGCTCTCTCTAGTCTTTGACCTTTTCTCCTCGGATACAGTCCTCGGCTATCACTACAATCACTCTCCCTTTTAGAGTTTAGTCTATCGTCTTTCTGTAATGGGAAAATTCAAGTGTCTAGTGGATACCGCCGCTGGGATGGAGGGCTTTAGAGCCAAATACCATATTCCCAGCGACGTAGGGTTAGAATACTGCCCGGCAACAGCCGTGGCTGATTCTAGGAAAGAAGGAGAGGTTATCATTCCTATGATAGCCTTCATAGAGGGTGGGATGACCCTACCAATGAAACCCGTAATGAGGGAGTATCTTCGCAACCACCGGTTGTGCCCCGACCAATGCCTTCCAAACGTCTTTAGAGTTCTAGGTAGTGTAGATGCTCTAAACGAGCAGATGGGTTTAAACCTCACATGGCACGATGTCGTGTTCCTATATGAGTCCCACAAACTCTCTAAGGTAGGTTATTACATGAAATCTCGGTCCAGTACCGTTAGGCTAATCTCCTGTCTGCCCAAATCAAACAAAGGCATGAAGGACGACTACTTGATCGTGTCTGGGAACTGGCACGATGGCTTCCACTGCCCAGTTCAGTGGGGCGATCCAGGTGCGACGCCATAGGATTAATCTCCCCACAACACAACTTCTCTTAACACATACACATAGAAATGCGTATTCACACTTACTTAAATTTGTTAAACTTCTATATAAATCTGACCAAGTTTGTTTGTTTGATGTCTTTTTTGCAGATAAGCAACACGTGCGTCCTCGTCTAAGTCACTGTAACGTCGCAGATCTAAACCGGGTACTTCGCTCCGAGGTGTTCGTTAGTGAAGACCTGCAACTCCGAGCTACTCATCTTATTCTAGGGTACTCCCCCCTTTCCAAAGACTTCCAGGAGATAGAGGACGCCATTATTGCAGGCGACCGAAGACGAAAGAGGATAAACGTAGCGCGGCCCCATTTTTTGGACGACCGTGACCTCCCAGACGCTCCTAACACCATTCTGTACAACCGGGCGATAGCAGCAGTCCCCCTTGCCGTGCACTCACAAACAACTGTCATTCCAGAAGAGCAGGTGTCTTCTTCACACACACTTGACGACGAGATAGATCAATTCCATCTCGAAGACACCGAAAGACCTCGCGGGAACCAGTTTGTGGTACTTTCCGACGAGGAAGAAGAAGCCACCGAGACCTCTGGAATTGCAGGGTTTGTAGTTGCCCTTCCCGAGGACGACAAAGAAGAAGACATGGGACGAATGGAGGGTCTCCTTACCAACAGGGCTGCCAAAGTTGCAGCGAAAAAGAAAACGGGGACGTCCCAAGTTCCCCCAGCTTTACCTCCTCCTCCTCCTCCTGCTGAGCCAAAACTGCCAGCCGAGGATCCCAAGAAGAAGAGAAAGGGGGATGATGAGGGGACGACTACTAAAGACCCCAAGAAACCACGCCAACAACTCCCACCGGCCCAGCAGCAGAAGCTGGACAAAGGCAAGGGCAGAGCCCGTTCAGCTGAACTTGGGGAAATCAGGGATGAGGCTGTAGTGCGCCGAGCACCGACCACCTGGTCCCCCGAGCTAAGGCTGGACGGCGCTCCCATTCCCTGCCAGTCCAGTATAAGGGCGGTTCAACAAGGCCATGCCCACCACTTGGCCGAGGCCCTAGAACGCCCTCTTCTGCTGCCCAAGGACATGGAGACCTTGGAAAAGATGGGCCAGCCACAACTATTCCTTTCCCTAAAAAGAGACTTAGCGCTGGTAAGTGTTTCTCCTTTTAACAATATTTATAAGTAAGCTTGCTCTGGCTATTCCTAACTCCATTATACTTTGTTACAGGCTATTCAGGAGGTCTTTGTAGCTGAAAAGTTTATTGAAGACGCTCGGAAAGTAGCCAGAACTGAGCTCGAAATAAGGCTGGAAACTGAGAAAACCTTAGGTACAGCCCTTGCCGAGAACGAGAAGCTGACCTCGGAGGTAACAGAGCTGAGGAGAGAGAAGAATGGGGTCGAGTCAAACTTGAAGACCATGAAGACCCAAATAGAAGGACAGCGCAAGCTCCTTCATGAAAGAGATGAAGAGCTCTCCCAAGTTCAAAGGGAGTGCTCGGATCTTAAGAAGCAACTGGCGCTGATGAAGGAAGAAGCCAGCTCCTTCCAACTCTCTCTTCGAGCTGCCAAGCAGGCAAGTTTCGATGAAGGGGTAGCCACCACCGAGGAGCAGCTGACAGAGGAGTTCGCGGCTTTATGCCACGAATACTGTCAAAAAGTATGGGGGGAAGCTTTAAACGTAGCAGGAGTTCCTCAATCTTCGGATTTGAGGAAGTCCGAGAACGTTTGGCTTCCCCTAGAAATACAGGAGATTGAAGAGGCTCCTGCTGCTACTCCTACCCCTGAGACAACTCTTCCTGCCCTACCTCCGATGGTCCTACAGCAAATTCCTGATCCTACAGAACCTTCTGGTTCCAATAAAGAGAAGGAAGGAGGAGTGGATGTAGAGAAGGACCTGAGCCAGACAGTGGAACCCATCGTCCTTTCAACAACGACAGTGGATAAAGGAAAGCAGATTATGACTCCTTTTGAGCTGGAGTTGAGAAAGACCGAGGGCACTAGTACCTCTCAGCAAGATCCTCCTCCAACAGCATAGGGTTTTAGCTTAGGGCTTCTCTTTTTCCAGTTTTTTTTTTTTTTGTAATACATACTCAATTGATTAATGAAGAGCGCTTTCGTTTACTTTTCACTCGAATTGTCTCTGTTTTTACTTTACTCTTTTTTTGTACTTATTACAAAAGTTTCCCATTAAGTCATATCAAAAGTTTCTCAGAGTATAAAAATCTAACTCGAAGGCTTGCACAATCATAACTTCCACATAATCACGCGTATATCACTAAAGATTTAATACAAGATGACATAGTTAATAAGTTTGAACAATGCCTTGATTAAAAAGGAAAGAGGACTTCATATAACGATTAAGCCCTTATAATGCATAACACTGTTTCTAGTAGGATGTAATATCCGAGGACCATTCCTTACACAAATTTGCTCAATACTTAAAGATGTAAGACGTAAGATCCGAGTTAATAAACAGTAAGGTATTAACATCCAGACACAATCAGAAGTTAAGTTTAATCAAAGTCATAGTCCGAAGATAAATCTTAAGCAATCTTTCGTTTAATTCTTCAAAATTGTAACTGTAAATGACAAGACATCAATTTCCACAAGGTTTGTGGTCCGAGGACTGCACTTAACCAAGTTTCTGTTTGATTCTTAAAAATTGTAACTTCAAATGTTAATTTTCCCAAAGTAGGAGGTCCGAAGACCCGGCATAACTAAGGTTCTGTTTAACAAATGACGGGACATCAATTTCCCCAAGGTTTGTGGTCCGAGGACTGCACTTAACCAAGTTTCTGTTTGATTCTTAAAAATTGTAACTTCAAATGTTAATTTTCCCAAAGTAGGAGGTTCGAAGACCCGGCATAACTAAGGTTCTGTTTAACAAATGACAAGACATCAATTTCCCCAAGGTTTGTGGTCCGAGGACTGCACTTAACCAAGTTTCTGTTTGATTCTTAAAAATTGTAACTTCAAATGTTAATTTTCCCAAAGTAGGAGGTCCGAAGACCCGGCATAACTAAGGTTCTGTTTAACAAATGACAAGACATCAATTTCCACAAGGTTTGTGGTCCGAGGACTGCACTTAACCAAGTTTCTGTTTGATTCTTAAAAATTTTAACTTCAAATTTTAATTTTCACAAAGTAGGAGGTCCGAAGACCCGGCATAACTAAGGTTCTGTTTAACAAATGACAAGACATCAATTTCCACAAGGTTTGTGGTCCGAGGACTACACTTAACCAAGTTTCTGTTTGATTCTTAAAAATTGTAACTTCAAATGTTAATTTTCCCAAAGTAGGAGGTCCGAAGACCCGGCATAACTAAGGTTCCGTTTAACAAATGACAAGACATCAATTTCCACAAGGTTTGTGGTCCGAGGACTACACTTAACCAAGTTTCTGTTTGATTCTTAAAAATTGTAACTTCAAATGTTAATTTTCCCAAAGTAGGAGGTCCGAAGACCCGGCATAACTAAGGTTCTGTTTAACAAATGACAAGACATCAATTTCCACAAGGTTTGTGGTCCGAGGACTGCACTTAACCAAGTTTCTGTTTGATTCTTTAAAAATTGTAACTTCAAATGCGAGAGTTAGCCATAACTTTGAAACATTACTTGACAAAAGCTTATTTGATTAGTAATAATACCTTCTAAGATTATTTACATTCCATGGACGTGGTACAACTCGTTCATCCAGGTCAACTAGCCTATACGACCCTATGCCTGCTGTTGAAACAATGCGATAGGGGCCTTCCTAGTTAGGTCCTAGCTTACCCCATGCTGGGTTCTTAGAAGTGCCTACAACTTTCCTTAATACAAGATCACCAGACGCAAGTGGCCTTAGCTTCACGTGGGCATTATGTCCTTGTTTTAGCTTCTGCTGATAATAAGCCATTTGGACCATAGCTGCCTCACGCTGTTCTTCAAGTAAATCAAGATCTCTCCCTAGAAGTCCCTCGTTATTCTCTGGACTAAACGAACTTGTCTTCAGAGTAGGAAAACCAGATTCCAAAGGTATCACCGCCTCGGCTCCATAAGTCATGGAGAATGGTGTTTCTCCAGTGGATCTGCGCGGTGTGGTCCGATACGTCCACAGGACATGAGGGAGCTCTTCTACCCATCTGCCTTTCGCATCATCCAACCTCTTCTTGAGCCCGTTGACTATGACCTTGTTAACGGCCTCGGCCTGTCCATTTCCTCGAGGATAAGCTGGGGTAGAGTATCTATTTGTGATGCCCATGTCACCATAGTACTGCCTAAAGGCGTTGCTGTTAAATTGAACGCCATTGTCTGAGATAAGAGTATGTGGTATACCAAATCTAGTAACAATATTTTTCCAAATAAACTTCTTGGAATCAACATCTCGGATATTGGCTAAGGGCTCAGCTTCGACCCATTTAGTGAAGTAGTCTGTCCCTACGAGCAGCCATCTTTTGTTTCCAGCAGCTCTCGGGAATGGCCCTACAATGTCCAAGCCCCATTGCGCGAAAGGCCAAGGGCTGGAGAGAGGGTTAAGAACCCCTCCAGGTTGGTGGATATTAGGGGCGAATCTCTGACATTGATCACATTTTTTGGCATAGTCCTGAGCCTCCCTCTGCATATTAGGCCACCAATAACCCTGAGTCAGGGCTCTATGGGCTAAGGACCTTCCCCCAGTGTGACTCCTACAAATTCCTTCATGCAATTCCTCCAGCAATGATTCTGTCGATTCAGGGTGTACACACAACAAATACGGTCCTGAAAAGGATCGTTTGTATAGCTTCTGGTCCTCGGACAACCAGAAACGCGGCGCCTTTCGACGTACCTTTTCTGCTTCAACTTTGTCTTCGGGAAGGATGTCATTTTTGAGAAAAGATATGATCGAATCCATCCAACTAGGACCAGGCCTTATTAGATGGATGCGAGGTGCGTTAGCAGCTATAAGAGAAGGTTCTACCAAATCCTCAACGAGAATAACCCTTGGTAGACCTTGAGCCGAGGATGTTGCCAACGTAGCCAAAGAATCTGCATGAGTATTTCCACTCCTAGAGACATGAGCTAAGGCAAAGGAGTCGAATTCAGCCTGCTGACGCTTGACCTGGGCCAAATATTCCTGCATTCTGGAATCTCTAGCTTCCATGGTACCCACGACTTGGCCGACTACTAACTGAGAGTCCGAGAACAAATGGATTTCCTTGCCACCCATCTTACGTACCATTTGCATGCCTACCAAGACCGCTTCATACTCAGCCTCATTATTAGTAGCCGAGAAGGCCAATCTCAAAGATTTTTCAAGGACAATTCCTTCAGGGGACATTAGAACAAGTCCAACGCCAGAACCTTTATGATTAGCAGCCCCATCCACATAAACTTTCCAAGCCGAGGGAGATACGGCTGTGATCACGCCAACTGATTTTTCACCCATGTGTGCTTCCTTTGAAGTTTCTTCTAACAATGGTTCAGCAAACTCTGCCACCAAATCAGCGAGGACCTGACCTTTCACCGAGGTGCGAGGCTTGTATTTAACATCAAAGGCTCCCAAGATGGTTCCCCATTTTGCCACCCTGCCAGAATAATCAGCACTACGCAACACAGCCTTGAGAGGCAACTGGGTCAAAACAACCACAGTATGAGACTGGAAATAGTGAGGGAGTTTACGCGTGGCGTGGACTACTGCCAGAAGCGCTTTTTCCAAGGGCAGATAGCGCACCTCGGCCTCATTCAAGGACTTACTAACATAGTAGACCGGCCTCTGCACTCCACTTTCATTCCTTATAAGAACTAGACTCACCGCATGAATAGCCACGGCCAGATAAGCAAATAAAACCTCGTCCACCTCAGGGCGAGATAAAATGGGTGGCCGAGAAAGATATTGCTTAAGCTGTTTGAAGGCTGACTCACAATCCTCGGTCCATCGAAACCCTTTCCACTTGTTCAACAACTGAAAGAAAGGACGACACCGGTCAGCTGATCGAGAAATAAATCTGTTCAACGCAGCAATCATTCCGGTCAATTTCTGAATCTCCTTTGGGTTCCGAGGCGGCTGCAAATTCTGAATAGCCTTGACCTGCACTGGGTTCACCTCTATGCCCCTATGAGTGATCATATATCCTAGGAACTTTCCAGATCCCACGCCAAAAGAACACTTGGAGGCGTTAAGGCGCAACTTATACTTCCTCAGCATCTGGAAGGTGTCGGCCAAATCTGTCATGTGCGAAGGTACCGTCTTACTCTTCACCACCATATCATCCACGTATACTTCCATATTTTTCCCCAGTTACTACTCAAACATTCGGGTCATCATTCTTTGGTAAGTAGCCCCCGCATTTTTTAACCCAAATGGCATGACCTTATAATGATAGTTCCCGGTTGGTGTAATGAAAGCAGTCTTCTCCTGATCTTCTAGCGCCAAGGGAATTTGGTGGTAACCCTGGAAGGCATCCAAAAAACTCATCCGAGGATGTCCGACAGTAGCATCTACCAGCTGATCAATCCGTGGCATTGGGAACGAATCTTTAGGACAGGCCTTGTTCAGATCAGTAAAGTCTACGCATACTCTCCACTTGCCGTTCTTCTTCTTAACGACAACAGTATGAGCCAACCATTCAGGGTAGAAAACTTCTTTGATAGCCCCCGCCCTTTTGAGCTTAAGAACCTCTTCCTTCACAGCCTCAGAATGTTCTCGGGATGATCGCCGAGGTGGCTGCCTCCTCGGAACGATGGCCGGATTGACGTTTAAACGATGACAAATAAAGCTCGGATCTACGCCTGGAGCCTCATAAGGGTCCCACGCAAAGACATCTATATTGTCCTTCAGGAATTCCAACAACTCCATCTTCTCTTGGTATGGCAAAAGTATGCCAACTTGGAAGAACCTCTCTGGATCATCTGCTATTACAAACTTCTCTAACTCCTCGCAGACAGCCTCATCCTCTGTCATCGCTCCAGGTGCCTCTGGAGCTGTTAATTGCTATGACTCCTGGATGGGCAAGGTTGATGACTCCATTTCTGACTGACGAAGCACCGCAGCCGATATGCATTGCCTAGCAACTACCTGGCTGCCGAGGATTTCCTCAACATGCTCCCCCGAGGGGAATTTCACCTTAACATGTAAGGTGGAAGAAACAGCTCCCAAAGCGTGCAGCCATGGCCTGGCAAGGATGGCTGTATATGGAGAGTACGCGTCAACCACAATGAAATCTACCTCAACCGTTTCTGTGCCGGATTGAACGGGTAGACGGATTTGTCCCTTCGGCACAACGGCCCTTCCTTCAAAGCTTATAAGTGGAGAATCATAAGGAGTTAAATCTTCCAACTCCAACCTCAGTCCTTTAAATAGATCAGGGTACATGATATCTGCACCGCTGCCTTGATCTATCATCACCCTTCTCACATCATAATTCCCTATCCTGAGGGTAACCACAAGAGCATCGTCATGGGGCTGGATAGTCCCTATTTTATCCTCCTCGGAGAAACCCAAGACAGGTAAAGTGCTCTTTAATCTCTTCGGCCTGCCACCCACATCCTCGGCCTGAGGTTGGGAAACCGCCATGACCCTAGTGGGACCTGAGCCGGTCCTACCAGGTGCGGCAAAGATAACATTAATTGTTCCCAATGCTGGCCGAGATGAACTGTTCCTCTGGTTGTTTGAACCAACTTGACTGACCTGCCCAGTAGGCTGACACAAATGCTGCTTCAACTTTCCCTCACCGACGAGCTGCTCTAAATGGTTCCACAGGGTCCGACAGTTCTCAGTAGTGTGGCCCACATCCTGATGGTACTGACAGAAAAGGTTTTGATTTCTTCTCGCAGGGTCCCCTGCCATCTTGCCGGGCCATCTGAAAAAGGGCTCTTTACGAACTTTTTCTAATAGCGATGCACGGGTTCTCGGAACACAGTATTTACAGCCTGGGGTGCTGCCGAGCCGGATTGTCCGAAGTAATCCCTCCTCGGTTTGTTGTTGTGATATCTGTCCGACCTGAAATCCCTTCTCTCCTGCGGGATAACCTTCTCCTTTCCTTTTCCTTGCTGCTGGTCTTCCTCTACCCTTTTATATTCATCAATACGATCCATAAGACGGCGTACGCTGCGGACGGGCTTTTTCGTCAAAGACTTTCTTAGGTCGTGATCAGTAGGGAGGCCTACCTTAAAGGTATTAAGCGCCACCTCATCAAAGTCGCCATCTATTTCATTAAACATCTCCCGGATCCGTCGGAGTATGCTTTCAGTGTCTCCCCTTCCTTCATGACCATGGATAGCAACGAATCCAATGGCCGAGGGACTCTGCTACACGTGATGAAGCGCGAAGCAAATGCCCTAGTTAACTCCCCAAACGAGCCCACAGACCCCGATTTAAGACTGTTAAACCATCTCATAGCCACAGGTCCCAAGCTGGAGGGGAAGACTTTACACATCAAAGTCTCGTTATGAGAGTGCACTGCCATCCTTTGGTTGAAGTGACTCACGTGTTCCACCGGATCAGTCCGGCCATTATAGATGGTAAAGGTGGGCTGGGTGAACCTCCTGGGAAGCCTCCCCCTCTCAATCCTCCGTGAAAACGGAGATTTAGAGAGTTGGTGCAACGCTCTACTCATGGTATCGTTGCCTAAGCCCCTAGAACGAAGCTTCTTACGTCTGCGAGTTGATTGGTCGTCCTCCTCGCCGGAGGATGTTGCGCTAGTGGGGGAATACGACCTTGAACTGTAGCCAACTCCCCTATCCTTCTCTGAGGAAGAACTAGATGAGGACGGGGAAACCTTACGTTTAGCACGGCGTAACTTCCTCTTCAAACGATTAATTTCTTTCTGCATGGATTTAGAGCCCTCATAGTGGGTAGTGCTACCCCCTCCTTGAGTATGGCTAGCCCCTGGGTATTCTGTATGGACGCTTCCCTCACGATCCCTAAGATGTTCAAGACGTTCGACATGATCTTCCGGTTGTGATCCTTGTGACTCTGCATGGTGAGAGCCTAAACCTGCCATAATATCCCTACTACTTCTAGACTAGGTTCCCACAGACGGCGCCAATTGTAAGTGCACAATTGCACCTGGACCCAAGAACAGTTATGGGCTCAGGCCCAATGAGCCTTAAACAATAAAAATTTGTAGAGAGTGGGCTTGAAACCCAGGTTAGAAGTGAGTGAAGATTAAATGACAAACTAAAGATTGTCAGTATTTGGAAACAGCAAGAAGTAATATGAATAAGTCTCCTCGGACGTAGGCCGAGAGCTGTTCTTATATTATCTCTCTCTCTTTGTCCTTTTTCTTTTTAGGTTACAAAAAGTCCGTCCCCCCATTTCTGTTCTAGATCTCCCCTTAAATACTCTTCTTTTTAATACTTTATACACGTGTTGCCCCAACTCCTCCCTTAGCCTAGATATTTCTTTTCTTAGTGCCTTTGAATAATAACTAGAAGTTTCCCTTCCACTGTTCAAGTGTCATCTCCCCATTAATGCGGCCAGGGTGGTAGGTGCAGGGTCTTTAATGTGGAGGTAGCAGCCTTTACTTTTGACACTTTCCCAACATCGGTGCTTCTAGGACATTCAAGGGTTCACCCCCTTTAACCACTGGTCTTGACCGTGTCATTCACTAACCTGTACCATGAAGTCCCGGGTTCTCTGGTGTTAGTCCGAGGAGAAAAACATCCTCGGCTGGATCCTCGGATCCTCGGCGCATGGGCCGACCTAAAGTACCAACAAGCCCTAAACCCAAGAGCAAGTCGGCCTTCCTTAGTAAGCCCCAACGGCCCATATCCCTATTAAGATCTTTTTACCCCCCACAGGAATGATTATTCCCTATAATAAAAATATAATCAAATTACTAAATAGCTAAATTATAAGAAAAAACTATTATATTACAATGTCTATTACAATCTACTATTACATTACAATGTCTATTATCATCTACGCTAAATTTAAAGGGAAAGATGCTTTAGAAGTGCAACTTTTACAGGGTTCAAGAAGGAAAGAAGTAAAAAAGGAAAAGAGTAATACATTGGTGGAAAAGAAAAAAAGAGTGGAAAAAAAAAGAAGAAAAAAAATGGAAAAAAGAAGGAATGCAGTACGTGTGTGGAGGAGAAAAAAAGAGGGAAAGAAAAAGGAAAAAAAAGATGAAGAAGGAAATGCTATCACAATATTTTCACAATAAATTTTAAGTGGTAAGTTATTATTGGTTAATATTTTTGAGAAAAAAATCATTTTTATAGAAAGAGAAAAAAATAATTTTAATAGTACGTTCAAATTAAAATCAGTATAAATTTTTATCACAATATTTTCACAATAAATCTTAAGTGGTAAGTTATTATTAGCTAATATTGATGAGAAAAAAAATAATTTTTATAAAAAGAGAAAAAAATAATTTTAATAGTATGTTCAAGTTAAAATCAGTATCAATTTTTATCACAATATTTTCACAATGAACCTTAAGTGGTAAGTTATTATTCGCTAATATTGATGAGAAAAAAATAATTTTTATAGAAAGAGAAAAAAAAAATTTTAATAGTACGTTCAAATTAAAATTAGTATAAATTTTTATCACAATAAATCTTAAGTGGTAAGTTATTATTAGCTAATATTGATGAGAAAATAATAATTTTTATAAAAAGAGAAAAAAATAATTTTAATAGTACGTTCAAATTAAAATTAGTATCAATTTTTATCACAATATTTTCACAATAAATCTTAAGTGGTAAGTTATTATTAGCTAATATTGATGAGAAAGTAATAATTTTTATAAAAAGAGAAAAAAATAATTTTAATAGTCCGTTCAAATTAAAATCAGTATCAATTTTTATCACAATATTTTCACAATAAACCTTAAGTAATAAGTTATTATTAGATAATATTGATGAGAAAAAAATAATTTTTATAGAAAGAGAAAAAAATAATTTTAATAGTATGTTCAAATTAAAATTAGTATAAATTTTTTTCACAATTTTTTCACAATAAATCTTAAGTGGTAAGTTATTATTAGCTAATATTGATGAGAAAAAAATAATTTTTATAGAAAGAGAAAAAAATAATTTTAATAGTATGTTCAAATTAAAATTAGTATAAATTTTTTTCACAATATTTTCACAATAAATCTTAAGTGGTAAGTTATTATTAGCTAATATTGATGAGAAAAAAATAATTTTTATAAAAAGAAAAAAAAATTAATTTTAATAGTACGTTCAAATTAAAATCAGTATCAATTTTTATCACAATATTTTCACAATAAACTTTAAGTGGTAAGTTATTATTAGCTAATACTGGTGAGAAAATAATAATTTTTTTAGAAAGAGAAAAAAATAATTTTAATAGTACGTTCAAATTAAAATCAATATCAATTTTTATCACAATATATTCACAATACTTTCATAATAAATCTTAAGTAGTAGGTTATTATTAGCTAATATTGATGAGAAAAAAATAATTTAAGTATGTGAAGTAGTTGATTTAAGTATGAAATAAACTCCCTTATATATACATTGTCATTTTTGGTAATTTATCCCTCAAACTGCAACTTTTATAAGTGTTAGTCAAACACTCAGTTTTTTTAAAAAGCACTTTTTAACAGCTTTTACCAAACACTTAATTTTTTAAAAAAACACTTTTTCATTATACACTTTTTAAAAATTCAATTTTTTCATTATGCACTTTTTCAAAAAGCAGAACCAAACTCACCCTTACTTTTACTGTCATCACACGGAAACAGTTTTCCTGATGTAGTGGTCACTGGTCAGCACATTTAGGCACATAACAATTGCTGAAGCTAAGCTGTACAAGGCTCAAGCTCTCCCTTTGAGTGCAAATGTAACTATTTCCTCAATCAAATAATGTTCACTCTTGAGGGAATAGCGTATCCCAAGAGAAGTCTCTTTTGACAAAAGTTTTTGGGCATTGACCTTATTAATTACTTACTATCCCCTACCAAACTTTTACAGCAAATTAGGATTTTTTTTTCTTCTTTTTATTTGGTTAGTACTTCACTATTAAAATTTTATTTTATTAGTTCAATAAAGTATAAATTATAAAATTCCAGGTTATTTAAAATGTTAGATAACTAGATACAAGATAAATCTTATTATTTATAATATTTAATTTGAATTATGAAATAAAATAATTTCAAATGAATACGATTATTTTTGTCAACATTGGAATAATTTACACATCTCTATTGTTCTCATTTATCAATTTTACTTGAAATAGATAAATCTTTATCTTTATAATATTTAATTTGAATTATGAAATAAAATGAAATGAATACGGTTATTTTTTTCAAGATTGGAAAAATTTACATGTCTCTATTATTCTCATTTGTTGATTTCACTTGAAATAGAGAGTTTATTTTACAGTTAAGATTTATTTTTCATATTCTAATAGTATACAAAGTGTCATGCTAAGAATCCATTATATGATTAAGAATTTATTTTCAGTGTTGGGAAATTTAGACCTCGGTTGATAGATTTAACAAGTTTTAAAGTCAAGTTGTTAATTAGATTTATTATGAATAAAACTTGTTAAAACAAACAAACATGAATATCATGTCAAAAAATAAAAATGCAGCGGAAAAATAAATAAGACAAGATATGATGACCCAGGAAAACCAATGAAATCAACCAATTTCACAGTAAAAAACCTGGGGGGAAACCTTCCCGAAAAGTAATCCACTATAGTAAAGAGAAGTTTCAGATCTAGTACAAAACCTTTGTCCCTAAACTCTACAATCCCCGTAGATCAATTTACAGCAGAAACCTTCTACCGCTTCAGAACCTCTGAACTCTTCAATATATGAACGTCACCCTTTGATGCACGGATTCCAGTACGTGACTAACTCACCAACTTGAGAAAGAAGAATGTTGGCTGCAAAGTTCTTCACTTCATTAATAATGAAGATCAAGAAGCACTTAATTACAAAACCCTAAGGCGCAAAAGACACAGTAGCTTCTTTCAGA
Organism: Castanea sativa; assembly: GCF_040712315.1. Taxonomy (NCBI): domain Eukaryota; kingdom Viridiplantae; phylum Streptophyta; class Magnoliopsida; order Fagales; family Fagaceae; genus Castanea; species Castanea sativa. The sequence goes on from NC_134014.1 coordinate 13,039,588, forward strand.
GAGAATAAGGCTTTGGTCACCTTTTTGCATATGTTCTCCTTGTATTATCTTATGTGACGGCCTCTAAACTAAGCCTTATATATGTCTAGGGTTGTGAGAAAAGAAACCCTACACAAATACATAAGCATTGACTGAAAATCAGATCTGGAAATTTGAATTTCCGTAACCTCGATAGATAGTATCTGTCGAGCCTCATTAAACCTCGATAGATAGCTATCTGTCGAGAAGTTGTCGAGCTATCTGTTCGCAGGTGTCAAGTTATCTGTCCAGTTTTAGTGAACAACTTTTTTTCACTTGTTTCTTGGTCCAATCTTCATGGCTTTAATACTAGACTTGAATAACATGTTTATTGAAGTATTAAACACATCTTAGATCTACCCAAATACAAGTAAAATGCATTTTGTCAAAGGATTAGCCAACTACATAAAATATGTCCTTAACATTCAGGAATTTAAATTATTTAATATATATTAAATTATGTGGCATTGGATACATCCTAATTTAATAATTTTTAATTTGCACAATCAAATATATTCATATCAAATAAAGACCATAAGGACTCATTTCTTCAACCACCCAGAGTAATTTACCTGTCCTCTTTTCTCTTTCAAGTAAATACGTAACTCATTCTCAAAAAAAGTAGATACGTAACTAGGGCAATTGATTTCTCTTTTCTTTTTCTTTATCTTTTTTTTTTTTTTTTTTTTTTTTTTTTTAGAAACACACACATATATATATACACACACAGGGGAAAAGGGATGAGATAAGTGCAATTGATTTCTCTATTGCTTAAAATAGTATTACGGTGGGTACTTACTTATCTGCTCATAAATAGTGCAAATAGCATTTAAGTTCCCATGTGGTTTGGAGTTGGGATAACATGGATCTTAGAACTACAGTTTTAATGCTTCTTTTGTTTGTACTAAGAAATGTGCCTGAGGGGTAAGTTCTCCATTATAACTTTTATGATAACTTTTACAGCGATTTAAATTTTTTCCGGTATATTTCAAGGTTAAACTTTTATTTTATGGTTTTAATAAATTATACATTATAAAATGTCACATTATTTTATATTTTAAATTATGTGACACTAGAAAAATCTTTATATTTATAATAATTAATTTGAATCATAAAAATATATTAATCTCCAATATTTATATTTATAATATTTAATATGAATCAAGAAATAGATCTAAATAGAGACGATCATGCTTTTTTCAAGATTGGGGTAATTTATGGATCTTTATTTTTCTTGTCATCCATTTCATTTGAAATGGAGACTAGAGAGAGTCTATTTTAGAATTAAAATTTAATATTTAGAATCTAATAATGTATATAGTTCCATGTCCAGAATTCATTTCGTGGTTAGGATTCTATTTCCAGAATCTAACAACATACAGTGCCACACTTAAATGGTGTGGCAATTTGAACCATCAAATGGTGACCATTTCCAGTAGGGACCAAAGGATCCATTTCTTCAACCACACACAGTAATTAATTTGTCCATCTCCTCTTTTCCTTTTCAAATAAATACGTAACTGCTAGGACAATTGATTTCTCTATTGCTTAAGTTAGTGGTCCCGTGGTGGTTCTCTGCTTATAAATAGTGCATATCTACATTTAAGTTCCCATGTGGTTTGGGACTGGGATAACATGGATCTAACAACTACAGTTTTGATGGTTCTTTTGTTTGTACTTGGGAATGTGACTGAGGGGGAAGTTCTCCATTATAACTTTTATGATAAGTCTTGTCCACAACTTGAGAACATTGTTAGAGCTGGCCTAGTACCTCTCTTTGTCACTGATCCCACCTCACCTGCAGCTTTATTGAGGCTCATGTTTCATGATTGCCAAGTTCAGGTTCTCTCTCTCTCTCTCTCTCACACACACACACACACACACACACACACACGTACACACAACTACATTTGGTTAGACTTAATTGTGGCACTAACATATAGTTAATTGTTTCATAATTAAAAAGGGGTGTGATGCTTCAATTCTTGTTGATCCAATTGAGGGAAATGTGTCATACGAAATGGCTTCAGTGAGAAATTTCGGAATTCGAAAAAGGGAGTTAATCAGCATCGTAAAATCAATGGTGGAAGCAGCATGTCCCCAACAAGTTTCTTGTGCTGACATTCTCATATTGGCTGCTCGTGAGGCAGTTGCTATGTCCGGAGGGCCACATATAGAGGTTCCCTTGGGACGTAAGGATTCCTTCACTGCTCCAAGCTATCAACAAGCTGATGCTTGGATCCCTCCTGCCACAGCTGGAGTTGATGACATGCTTCACATTTTCACTAGTAAAGGAATGACCATTCAAGAATCGGTAGCCCTAATCGGTATATAATCAAATGATCATGAAATTTTCATTGCCATACATAATATATACATGGACGCAAACATGACACTGGACCAACAATTCTTGAAAAATTACATAGCAGTGATATGACAATTAATTAACATAATTTTAGGCATGTTTTTTAAAAAATATATATGTTTATTTCAAGATTTTAAAATATACATGTTGCCATGTTTCCATCTGTTATGCACATACTGACATACGCATTGTTGCCTATCTTGATTTTCTTACCCTATTCCTTGGAATAATTGTCTTGGATTTTTTTTTTTGTTTTACTTAAAGAGGATGGTTGTGAAATTTGCAGGTGCGCATACACTAGGAGTTACGCATTGTGCAAGTATTTTGAATCGTCTGTACAAAGCTGAAGGTGACAAGGCTCATCAAGAAATGGAACCTGGGTATGAAGCATTCTTGATGTTAAATTGTCCTGAATGGTCTTTAACCTCGAACATAAGTTTTGTTTTTAATGATCCTACTGCCTTTATATTTGATATCCTATATTACAAGAATGCAATAGGAGGCCGTGGTGTTCTGAGAATTGATGCTGAAATGGTATCAGATCCTCGAACGGCTCAAATTGTGAAACATTTTGCTAGTGATCGGGATGATTTCTTTCGTGCATTTTCCTCGGCCTTTGTTAAGCTCTCTACTTCAGGTGTTCTAAATCAAGGTGTTATTAGAAAGCGTTGTAATGTATTAGACTAAGAGGTTTTGAACTACGCACTAGAGATGACAGTTTACTATCAACTTATTTTATATTTATGTAGTCATGTGATGTGGAGAAACAAGATCCCTATATCTTAAAGTTCAAGCCTATGTTTCGAGAAGATGACAATTTTATAGTCATGACCAACTCATTATAAATTTGTCACAACGCTCCTAATTATTATAAGTAATGCTAAAAACATATCTTTTACAATTGTTTTTTTTTTTCCTTCATAATTACTAATATGGTTTGTTATGATTAGAGCAACACTAATTTTATACTTTTATATGAGTCCACAAGTAACACTATTTAATTTTATTATGCACTAATCATAATAAATTATATTAGTAATTGTAAAAAAGTTATAAAAATATTATATTCTTAAATTTGTTGAATTACTAAAGCTTTCCGACTCTTCGAAAGCTTGTTATCCACGTTTAACATGTCCATAACTTTTCTGCAAGATTTTTCTTTGGGATTTGAGCAAGCATTAAGATAGATTAGTTGCTTATAGTTAGGTTATCATGTTTAGAGTTTCATAAAGAAAAATCAATATATTATTTAATCTACCTTCTCTTAGTAGATTAAGAATGTCCAAAAGTTCAATTAAATAATTAAATGGGTTAATTCTAACTTTTTTTGAATTGTGAGGGTCTAATTTAACTGTAACGATCGAAATTTTGTGATAAGATCTAGAGTTTAGATCAAAGATTAAAAATTATCAAAATTAGCTGTAAGTAAGCTTTAAATTAGGCATTCAGTGAGAACGATAGGACAAGACATAGCGGCTAGGGCTTCAATCTTTTATCATCAGCTGGTTTTCTGACAACTTTAACTTATGAAACTTAATCCTATTACTGATTTTGAAAAAAAAAATTTTGAAGTGAAATTTTACACCAAGTTCTTATTAGGGGAATATATACGAAAGGGAATTACTTTCTTTTTTATTTTTATTTTTTTTTAGGAAACAAAAGAGGGAATTTCCAAACTTGATTTCCTTTATTAGGGTTAATATGAAAATTTAGTAGAAATGTGGATTTCAAACATCCAAATTCCAAATTCAAATTTCCTGGCGAAGTGTAATTTTATGGATTTTATCAACATTTCTTCTATCATTCACATTGTAGCTGCCACCGTCATTGTCATTATAAATTTTGTAACTTCTACAGTCACCATCAACATCGCCATTAACGTAACAGCAACTACTACCATTATGGTTGCTAGTCCTAGCAGCATCAACTATTGACTACGTTGCTAACACCACCAGCATTATAGTTGTAAGTTGTAACAAAAAACAATGATAGTAAGGTTGGGCTAAATGGTCTGAATTTCTTAAGGTTCGGGTCTTTAGATTGGTTCCAAATTAAGGCTGGGCTGAGTCTCATAAAGTTTAGATAGTTTCGAGCTGGGCTGAATTCAAGGTCACCCGCTTGGGCCAACTTTTAGTGCGTTTATAGAGTTGGGTTTGTGATTTGCATTTCTAATTTCTAACCTGCCCATTAGATTCACAGCCTTTCTAATTTATCACCAAGCCTTTTTTTTTGGAGAAACAATTTATCCCCAAGCCTAAGAGACTCATAAGGATTAGTATTTTTTTTTGGGGGGGGGGGGGTTGTTAATAAGGTGGTAAGGTGGTAATTATAATATGTTATTAACTTCACGGTTCAAATTATTTTCACTTAAACCCCAAAATACTTTGTGCATAGAGATGTGCAAATTTAGCTATAATGCCCTTGGCTTATAAGACTACATTACAAAGACTAAATAAGAGTTATTACAAATGGATAAAACTTAAGTGGGGCTAGGTGAAGGTTTTAAAAAATAAATAGATAAAATTTTCCTATGATATTAACAAAACAAAAAAAGAGGTTTGAAGATTTATTTTTTATTTTTTATGTTTCGCTGATTTGTTTTGTTTTGTTGAAAATTGAAAATAAAGAGAGAACAAAAAAAATTATTTTTTTAATATTTATTTATAAATATATTTCGGGTATTTAATTCATTGGCCTCCTTTGTTTTCTTTATTTTTTGGCTAAATTTTTGGCCTCCTTTCCCCACATTTTTTTCTCAAGTTTTACCTATTACGAATATTGACAAAATGGGTTGAAATGGTTACAGACAGTCAACTATTTGTTTCTTTCGAGAAAGTATTTCCTACGTTGGTCTCATGAGACCCATGCCTCACTAACATGTGGGTCCCACATGCATGGGACCCACATATCAATGAGACATGAGTGTCATGAGGCCAACACATACAAGATTTTTTTTTCATTTCTTTCACGATAGGACTTAATGAGCTTTCGATGGGATATCAACCTCATGAAGGATTTAGTGATTTACAGTCCCTTGTAATAAGGGTATATATATTTTTTTAGTGATAGCATGGTTTGAAAAATGTAAAACTAATTTAGCATTTGAGTTCTATTATTAAGCATTGCTAAGAGTTTTGTAACTCAATTGGTTGACACTTCTTGATATTTTCAATAGAAACATTTAGGGTTCAAATCCTCCCACTTTCAACAATCAAATTATCAAAAAAAAAAAAACAAAATCCACCATTATGTATCAAGTGAGTGAGCCCAAATGTTCTAGCAAGTAAAACTTTATCTTTAATAGAGTAAAATTGATTGAAAAAAAAAACATTAATTGGCTTCCTATCTTTAGGATTGAAAATGTGTTGAGCTAAGCCGAATATTAAAAGTTTCGGTTTGTTTATTAAATTATATTTCAAACAAGAGTCAAGCTCAAGCTCATTACCAAACAAGATTACATATTCAAACTTAGTTCATTTTCTTATCGAACAAACTTGACCTTATTTGTGTGCTACTTGATTAAATTATTTTTTTCCCCATACGTAAATAAACTATGACAAGAAAAAAAAAAAATTTACCCCTTCATCAATCCATGTGTTTTATTTTTTATTTTTACTATGAATAAATTATTTATATTATCAATAAACCATAAAAAATAATTTGTATCATATGAACTTTTTTACAAACTTATATAATCCAATCTAAAGTTTATAGGCAAATATACATAAAAAAATATAGTATTATATATAGTTAAATTTAGTCTCATATTCATGAACAAATTATTATGTTTGGGTTTGCCTCATTTAATACTCAAGCCTAAACTTGATAGGTTATATGGAGCTTGGTTTTGTGTGTTTGATTCGGTTTGGACTCTACTTGACTTGGGAGCATCATGGTTTTAAATGAGTTTTTTTGTGCCATTGTATTATTCTCTTTGATATTGTAAACTCTGTGGATGTAGTAGTAGCAGTGAACCTTAGATCTTTTATTCTACCGTAAAAAACTTAACCAGCAAAACCAACTGGAACCCATAAAATAAATTCTATAAAACTTTTGTTTTTTAGAAAGTTTCAACTTATGATATCCGCTCCTGATGATATCTCTTTATCATCAGACCAAGACACCAATCAGTTTTTAGTGTAGGCGGAGATTGAACCTTAGATCTCTTATATAACCATCAGAGACTTTACCAGTTGAGTTAACTGAAACTCACAAATTCTATAAAACTTATAAAACTTAGACATGAGCCTTAGAGCCTTAAGTATGTTTCCTAAACAAATAAAACATATACATATTTTTTTCACAAGCCGAGCTAGAACCGCCAATAAACAACCTAAACCATTTACAACCCAGCCTCTCTTGTCCCAACATTGGTTCCAAGTTCCAACAGAGTGAACTATAGGCCAGCGGGCTAGGCCGCCTGTCAGTTTCATAAAAGTCAGTTCTGCGCGGCATCATGACAACTCCCAACTGGTGCATAGATATTAATACAAGACACATGCAAACTATCACCATCGTGTTCGATCTTTACCCGTTGATTGACTGGTTGCTGACTTTCAATAGGCAGCTAATAAATCCCAATTATGCAATATTGCACCTCACCCACCACTACCAGAGTACGAGTCTATATATATCAGAGACATTATTTAATCTGGTATACTTAAGTTTGCATTCATGGGGCTGGTCCAATGGTCCTATAATGTGGGGTGCAGTGCATGTCAATGCGATTCAAGGGTATACTAAGTTTGCTTTCATTGAAGTGGTATCATGTTTAGTTCGACAGCCTTAAAGGGGGAAAATATTCAAATTCAGAAAAAATAAAGTTCTTAGTATATCAATGTGATAATGCTAAGATGGTATTAGTTGAGTATGATTGTTTGTGGGGAAATGATGCAGCGAAAGAAGGGTTAGTATATTACTAAACCCATCATCTTAAATTCATAAACCCATCATTGTTAAGGCAAAGATCTGAAATCCTATATATATATATATAGTGGGAGAGGGAGAGGTGGTGTTTACTACAAGAAAAGAGTCTATCGCAGGGACGGAGCCAAAAATTTAAGTTTAAAAGGTCAAAGTTAAAAACAAAAGAAGGGCACATAACAATGCTACTCACGTAGCATAACACTACAATCAACAAACTTTATTAAATATTAACAACTAAATATTAAAATTTCAAACCATCTCAACTAAAAAAAAAAAAAAACACACTAAAAGACAAGCACAATCATTAATTATTTGTTGCTTCTTTATTCATTGTTATTGTTGCTCCTTTATTCATACGGATATATGTCATAAAAAAAAAAAAAAACAAATAAAATCACCCAATCAACAGATGGGTAGTTCATAAAAAAAAAATATAAAAATAAAAAACACCCAATATGTGGGTGCAAACTCCAAACAGTAAAAGAGAGTTAAAGTATTGATATCGAAACAGTGATTCTTCATTTAGCAACAAAAAAAGAAGAGTTCTCCATCTTCCATTGAGAGAGAGAGAGAGAGAGAGAGAGAGAGAGAGAGAGAGAGAGAGAGAGAGAGAGAGAGAGAGAGAGAGAGAGAGAGAGAGAGAGAGAGAGAAGAGGCTCTACCTCTGCTCAGCTAAGATGAGAGAGGGAAATACCATGCGGTGCTACTGCATTTTTTGTCTCAGTCTTCATTCCCTTTGCCTCACGTAGAGAGAGAGAGAGAGAGAGAGAGAGAGAGAGAGAAGAGGCTCTACCTCTGCTCAGCTAAGATGAGAGAGGGAAATACCGTGCGGTGCTACTGCATTTTTTGTCTCAGTCTTCATTCCCTTTGCCTCACGTATCAGTAATAGTGTCTCCCTCTGGGATAGGTTTTTTTTTTGGCAATTTGATGGGATGATTTGATGTTAGATCGGTTTCGTTTCAAATTTTTTAAGGGTTGGGCTAATGTTTTTGGTAAATTGTTTGATTTTACCCAATTTTCTTTAGCCTTTCTATTTTGGTGACTTTGTTGTTGGCCTAATTTTTTGGGTTTACTGATTTTTTTTTCTTCAGATTTTAGATTTGTAAATTTTTAATCGGCTTGATTTTGCTTAGGGGGGCAAGTGTAATTGTTTTGGGCAAAATTGCTCAAATCTGTAATCTATATATACTCCTTGATTTTTTCCCTTTTTTTTGGGGGGGGGGGGGGGGGGGGGATGGCCCCCCAAAGCCAAAGAATGGCTCCTTCCTTGTCTACTAGCGAGGGTAAAATGCCCTCACAAAATTCAAATATCGTCGTAAAAGGTTATTAGCGAGGGCATATGGCCCTCGAAGGCCGTCGTATTTGCTCTTGTTGCTAAAAGAGATTTTGCGACCATACCTTTGCAAATAGATAATTTACGAGGGCAATCCACTGTCGTTATTGAACAAATCCGTCTTCACAAATATATTATCAAATGACGAAAAAAATTGACGACTTATTTTTAGCGAGGGGAAGCAGTCGTCATTAACAACTATTTGTGAGCACCTTCATACCCTCGCAATTAATTGTTTATGAATTCCAAATTGATGACATACTTTTTAGAGACGAATAGTGTCGTCGCTAAAATTTATTTGTGAGGGTTTTTAACCCCTCGCAATTAGTTAGAAACAATAGTGACAACGTTAAGCTGTTACTTAAAACGTTTTTGCAAGGGGTTAAGTGGCGTCACTATTCTATAAATTGCGAGGGACTTTGTCGTCACTATAAAGTTATTTATGACAAAATTTTTATGTCATCAGTGATAATATTTTATTATTTATTTATTTTTAAGTTATTTTATATCATTTTTGTTTAATTATCCCGTAACAATAGTATAATGATTACTAAAAAAAGATCCATCAAAACATGAAAATTCTTATAAGTTCAAATTTTAAAATATAGAATATACAAAGAAATCATGAAATTAAACCATGACATAAAATATTGTTTTAAACTTAAACAACTAGAGTTATGACAAGATCTATATTAGTTTTCCTCTAAGTCACCCTCCAAGTTGTTTTCGACCTCCATGTTGTTGTTTGAGTTTTCCTCTTCATCTCTGCTAGTCTTTAAAAAAAAGCATTAAACATGAGTTAAAATGAAACAATTAAAGTGAATTTGTATTTGTATCAATGCTTCAATAAATAAGTACACATATTACTATATCAAATATAATCATATAATATATCATAAACAACAATAATAATTTTTTTTTAATTTAACAATAATAATAACTTAATTTGATTAGTTAAACCACTATCAAAATTAAATATAAATTACAATAATATAACAATTGTGAAAAATGCAAACCACAAATAATGGTTAGAGAGAGTGCAAGAGAGATAGAGAGAATTTATGACATGTATTTCATTTATACTCACCTCCCATTCTTCATCCATCCATTTATCCACCATCGTTTTCCAAGAGGGTGTAAGAATGAAGGAAGGACCATTCTTGTAACGATCTTCATTCTTTGTGTACTTCTTAAAAATAGGATTTTTAATGTGAAACATCCAATCAGAATAGTGGTGTTTCACATATTCCACAAATGCCTTCTTCACCTGGTTGCTTATATGCTTAAAATGTTGAGCTATATAGCAAGCATATAGAGTTTTAAGCTCAGATCTTGGGTATTCAGTAAAAGTCATCCAAGCTCCATTTAGTTTTGGTGAAAAAGAATATTAATCTCTCGAGCAGCTTTGGGTGTGATGATTCTACCTTTACTTTTACCTTCCCTTGCCATGTCTACCTTTTTTTTTTTTTTTTTTTAATAAGCCCAGCCATGTTTACCTACTATTAGTTAGTATTAATATGATGAAATTATAATATAAATATGTATATTTCCAATACAATTGTGTTAAAGACATGATCCACTAGTAAAAGATGATACTAGACCTCATCCCCAATCCAACGATACTTGTTGCTACAATCAACACACAAATAATTGGTTTTCATATATTTATTTATTGAATATTTAAATGCATACTCAAGAAAATTTTCAACCCCATTAATATACTCTATGCACGATCTAGTAGAATGATGCATCCAAAATTTATCAACTGACAATTTATCCACTCCATATAAAGCCTCATATTAATCATAACTAACAATAATAATGGTTGCTAAAACATATATAATTATGCACTCTTAATAATAACTAGCATAGTTAACATTGGGTCCTATAAACATAGACATCTTTTAGTATTTTTAGTATTTCATTTTTTTTTACTATCCCATCTAGGTGAGCTTGACGGGACTGAGATGGTTGGCTTCATATTGTCATATCTTTTAATCTTACTTTTTTTAAATGAATAACTAATCATGCATAGGCTAATAAATAATAATTTAATAATATAAGAATTACTCAAGAATTGCACCAACATTCATTCATAGCTAAATTAAGTATAATTAACAATTTTTTCAGAACTACATACATGCTCATCATCCTATCACATTGATAAATTGAAACATAAATTTTCAATTGACAACTATAAAAGGTGCAAACTAATTAATATTGATCTTTATTGTGTACGTTATGAATCAATGATAATTCATAGCCACCAAAAAAATGAAAGACATGTTGATTTGATTTGTACCCCAATAAAAATCATGGATAAGATTCAAATGAAAACAAGAACGTGAAATTTTTAACATTTTATATAAAGTAATGTAAACAAAACTAAAATGTGTTCCATGGATTAGAATAAAAAAACAGTTCAACAAGAAAATACTGTCATCAAGCTTACGTTTTTCAGGAAATATTTTGCCCCTGTACCTGAAAGCTTATTCAAAGATCCTATAACCATATACAAAACCCATTAAAAATAAAATATAAAACATAAATTAGATATTGAAAAAAAAAATACTCACTCTAGCCTTGCCAAAATGATCCATAGCCTCACACAAGAATATTAAATGAAAATGCAGAAAACAATAATGAGAGAAAGAGAAATACCTCATAAACAAACAGTAAGTGTGAGAAATTTTAGGATTTAGCAGAGTGGTAACTTAAGTTACTGAACGTGTAGAAGATAATCTAGAAATAAAATGATTTTAGGGATAAGCATTAAATATTTAAATTACGTGGTAATTTTTTTTTTAAAAAAACATTAATCCATAAAAGTTTTAACTAAAAGATAAATAGTAAGAATAATTTCTTAAAAATCTCAAAGCTTTTTTATTAATCACTAAGAGCATCTCCACTAGACTAGCCAAAGTCATTTTTGGGAGAGCAAATCCAAAAAATCAGCTCCTTTCCTCTTTGTTCACTCTTTCCCTTCTCAACTGAACTCATTTCTCTCTCTCAAGTGTAATGTAACACAATCAAAACACACACATAATCTAAAATTAGAAAAATAATTAATTAGAACAACAAATCTAAAATCAGAACAAGAAGAATAGATCAAGAACAGGGAAAAAGAAAAATTTAACTAGAACAACAAATTTAAAACCAAAACAAAAACAACAGATATGCCCAGTTTTGGGAATAGATGCATATATATTTTTATTATATTAAGGTAAAGATATCATTTGCCTTTCTCAAAAAAAAAAAAAAAGATATCATTTGTCTCATGATATATACATAGGCAATTGTAGATGTACACGAGTTAAATTTTGCCAAAGGAATAGATATAAAACATTTTTATTTAGAAGGTTTTAGAAGGGCACTATGTTTCAAAAAAATTTATCGTTTGAAGAATTTAAAGTCAATCTTGTTTATAAATATTTTTGGAAGAAATCTTATTTATATATTTTTTTATGAGGGAGTTTCAATCTTATTTATACTCGACTTAAATAAAAATATATAAATACTTGGCAAAATCATTAATCCAAGATTTTAATCACAAAAGGACGTAAAGTCCAAAATTTATTGATGACATTATTAGTAGTTGCACACACTATGTAACAAGCTTTTGACTTCCAATATAAGTCATTGTACTACTATTTTTTATGTTCCTATAGTCAAAATTTGCTATGTATTTATTTAACTTTCTTTGTAAAATAACTAAAGTTTTTAATTGAAAAAAAAAATCAAATATATGGCATATCATGATTGGTGAAATTAACTTTAGTTTGTTTATTTTTCTCAAAAAAAAAAAAAAAAAACAACTTTAATTGACATGTCATGTTTTACTATTTATTCTAATGTTATTTTCGGTTTTCCTCAACCTTTTTTTGATTGCTCAACTTGAATCAACTCTCTCTTTTTTACTAGTGCATAAGCTACCCACGTATGAACATGATCAAAGCATCTCAATTCACTCTCCCTCTTTTTTTCCTCACGACGGGCCTGACCATATTCAAGACCTAATTTTGATTGTCCCTTTAAAATGTGTGCAACATAGATTAAACAAGACACTTGTCCAATCTTGAGGACATATGTCCCAGGATATCATACACACATTTAGAATAATACATGTGCTTAGATATAAATGGTTTTGATTTTAGAGGGGGAAAATGTCCTTACTTTAAATTCTTTTTAAAAAACCCAAGACTAGCGAGAGTTAATGTCGAGATAATATAAAAAGATCAATGTTTTCCATATCCCAATCACGTTTTAAGGTGGGGGAGTCCTAATCATTGCAATGGGGTTTTTTAAAAATGGAAAACCTTTGAATTGAATTAATTTTTTTTTTGAAGGAAGCACTTTGGGTTAACTTCCCTATGACTCCCATATGTGATCCACGAGAACACCTACAACTATATTGTATTTGGTAAAAAACTAGGTTTAAAACAAAATTTTAAAGGAAGTACTTTGGGCTACCTCGGTCACTCTTATGTGTGATCCATTGGATGCCTACTAGTGTCTAGTTGTTAAAAGAGATTTTTCAAAAATCAAGGTGAAAAAAATGCATTTTAAACAAAATTTTAAAGGATGTATATTGGATTTTTTTGGTCAAGGTGGTCAAAGTTTTTCCTTAGGGGATAGGTATAGGGGTGCAGAGGCGGCCCAACATAATTTGGGGCCTAAGATGAAAAATTCATGTGAAGCATTTTATATGCAAATATTAATTAAATAAAATCATTTAATACTAATCAAATTAAGGTTAATTTGATACAATATTAAATACTTAATTTGAAGAATAATACCAACTTAATTAATGTTAATTTCATACAGAGAATTTAATATCATAATTGAACCATAAATTTTAATAAAAAGAAATAAAAATATATGTCAATTAAAAAAAAAATTGGTGATTTTTAATATGACAATGTATTGGTGACAATGTATGACAAGGTATTTTGGATATATGACAATGTATAGTTAAGTAAAATTGTAACCTAATTTTTAATTTTATTACTTGTTTTTGAGAGAGAGAGAGAGAGAGAGAGAGAGAGAGAGAGAGAGAGAGAGAGAGATTAATCTATAATTGGTGATTTAACACATTTGTAACATTTTTTTTTGAAACATTTTAGGGTTTCAATTGGGTTAGGTTGCTATTGGTCTTGTATTTTGGAAGTCTTGATAGAAATGAAAAGGAAAAATGCATTAATGGTACTAAAAAATGTTAACAACATAATATGAAAATGATTATGATCGATAAACTTCAACAACCTAATTATGAATGTTTAAATTTCTTTTTGTGATAGGTAACATCTCAATTTGTAATCCTATAGTAAATTTGTTTTATCCTTAGTATTACTAATAATAATAAAAAAGGTAAACAACCATTATATATATACACACACACTCACCTACACATATATACATACATACATATACACATACACACATATATAATTTTATAAAATTTTGAGCCTTTTATAATAGGGGACAATGCATTTTTCTTAGGAGTAAAATTTTGAGCCTTTTGTGACGGAGGCCTTAGGCTAGCCTTGTAGGGGCATGGGTCTAGAATTTGACAATTTTGAAAATGGCACCAAATTCAAAGTCCAACCATTGGATGGGAAGAGCACGGTAAAGAATGGGTATTGGTGAAACTAGGGAGTGATAGGATAGTTTGATTGTGAGAGCGGACCGATCAAAGTATGGGTACACGACATATAACCTTCATGTGCCAATTTAGATTCCAATTCTTACAGTTAGATTTGCATAGCATAGTAAAATATTGGTGTTGATGAAATTTAAGCTCAATTGAACAACCAGATCGAGCTCAAATTAAACCACTTTTACATATAAGCAAACCCATCATTTGTTTTAATATTTAATAGCTGAACTATATTGTTATTTTATAGTATTTGATATAGCTCACTATGGAGATTTCATATTGTTCTTTTAACATATGACATATAATCTTTTTTATTATCTAATTTTGGGGAGCTATTCAATTTATGAATTATATCTAATTTATCTGATTTATTTCATTAATTAACCTATGTATTTCATATACATACTCCTATTTATTCTTGTTTATTATAAAAAATTATAATTGTTTAAACTTTAAACCTTATAAACTTCAAACCATATGCCGCTACATATATTCTAAAATTCAAATTAAAAAAAATTCTCATAACCCTTGGAACACTATTCCCCTTTCCCTCTAATTTTTTTTTTTTTTTTTCACTTTTCCCTCTAAAACTCCCTACTCCCAACTCCCTCGGAACACAATTCCCCTTTCCCTTTAAATTTTTTCACTTTTCCCTCTAATACTCCCAACTCACGCCAACTGACAACACGCAACTGCGCGGCAAGACACCCAAAAAAAACAAAAGAGAAAAGCGACTAAAGATCAAGACAATTGAAAAAAAGAATACCTAACTTTCTAAGTGAGACCTGGGAGAGTGAGAGGCTGGGCCTGGGCAACGGTAGTAGAGCAATAGTAGAAGCAGAAATTGGAACCCCACAGGTCTCTCAAAATTATTTTTGCTTTAAACAAACTATCTTGATAAATATGAATTTATTTAACATATTATCGGAGCTTTTTGCATTGGATTTAGAATTTTTTTTTTTTAACTTTTGGATCAAATTATCTACACATTGATTGAGAAGAGAAGCCAAGCGCAGAGCAATGCATGCGTTGATTGTTCATCACCTAACTTATGTTGTTGATATTTTTTTAAACAGTTTTAATCTGCAATCATATTGAAAACGTCCCTAACAAACCAGCCCCTTCCTTCGTAGAGCCGTGTATTGTAAGTGATCCTAATTACGATTTGGTAGATGAGGAAGATTACGATTCTAATTTGCCCCAAAATTTGAAATATAATTTGATGAAATGCAAATCTTCATTGATGCTGGTCAGTAGTACGTGATCCCATTTGGGAGTTCTGATCTTGACTCCAAGACTGGCCTTGCTACAATATATGGTAGAGTACCACATCAGGAAACAAAAAAGGAATTATTTTCCTTATGATTTTATTGATTTCTCTAATCTTATATGTGCAGTCTTTGGTGGCAGATACAAGAGTTGGAAGTTGCCCGTCCACTAACTCTGTCAGAGAGAGCGGTAGCTGTTGCTCTTGCTATATCTCTGGAACCACTATTGTTAATACATCACGAAAGTTGAAAACCGTGGAGCCATTTGTATTAGCATGTCAAGCAACTCAAGTTTACTATGTTAATGGAATAAAAGATTCCACATGGAATGTTGTGATTGAAACCAAGCCACGAAACCTTTATGAAATGCCGTCAGATAAAGAAGAGCCATACCAAGAAGAAGAAAATTTACACTATAATGCAAATGTGCTGCAAGTGAGGATGATGATATAGATTGGAGTAGGAGTGGTGTTGAGAATATGATAATCGAGTGACTTCAAAGGCTTATAGCCTCCACTCCAGATTAGTCATCCGTGTGCATAACACTAAGGATGCTTATTGAAATAGAAATTTAGTTACAGACAAGGTATGGGAGTTATCTCTCTTGCTCTCTTTCTTAATTCTCTAAGGTTATTACCCTAAAAGTATAGAATGCCCTCATTGACCCCATTGAGTTTAATATGTGATTATACTATCTATTTTGACTCTGTTTGAGTTTGAAGTTGCCTTTTTTTTTTTGAAAGAGATACTATTGCTGGCTTTATGAATGTGTCCCCTTCATGCTTATATATATATATATATATATATATATATATATATATATATATATATATATATATATATTTTTTTTGTTTCAGACATGCACTTTAGACTAGGGAGGCAAGGACAATGGAGTCATGGACACAATTTAAACCGCATATTTGAGCTTGATCAAAATCTTTGGATACATGGAGGTTAGAGTAAGTATAATATTAGCAAAAATAATATTATAATTAATATAAGGTAATGACAATGGACCATGAGGAAGGTTGCTTGACTGAAGAGTTTGTTGAAGATCCAATGGTGATTCTTAGAAGAATCTCAGGAGATTGGAAGCCTCAACTTATTAATGAACTCCTAGGCACATTTTATGGTATGAGAATTATGTTGCATAATATATACCTTGCTTACTAATGAAATTTGGTATACATTTTAAGATAATATGCCAAACTTCTGTGCTAATTGAGTTTTTAAGTTGGTTTCTTGGATGTACTATGCTCAAGCTGAAACAAAAGTGCATAGAGAATTTTTTTTTTTTGTTTATTGCAGATTCAGTAGATAACTTATTCAAACAATTTCCTCAATAACCCTCTTAATTGAAATATTGCATTAATGAATGCTAGAGATATATAAAAGTGTAAGTTTCGTTCATATTTCAATAAAGTTTCTCTCAAGGCATGTTGGCCAACCCATGGTAGGTCTCATTCATAATAGGAATTGGATACGAGGATTGTTTTTGAGAGAAGTTTATCTTGTTTTGTTGCATTAACAATGTGTGACCATTTACAGGTGATCATAATTCTTGGCTTTGATCTTTCTGTGTGTGTATCGTTTGTCAAATACCACATAATTTTTATTTGTAATTATTCTTTGGTTTGCATTTCAGCTTGCCCCAGTTCCTTTTTGTTGTTACAGTCACATCTCTTGCTGTGGCGGCTACTGTAAATGCTTTTGTTCTGCCCTAGTTAAATCAAGTAAGCTAGTCTCAAATTTTCAATTATTACCTCCCTCTCACATACTTGTCTTCATTGAGATAATCAAGTTTCTACTAAGACCTTTATTTGGCTGTCAGTTTCTTGAAGACATTAAATAGAATCTAGTTATGCATACATCTCCTTTCCTTTCCCCTTTTATTTTGTATTTGGTATCTAAAAGAAGTAGATTGAGAAGTGGGTACACAATACTCCATATTACTATAAGTCGGCAGTGAACAATGCCCAGGTTGAGTTTGTGAAGAGAGTGAAAATTTTGTTAGTGAATAGTTTTATGTTCTAATTCTTTGTAAGGGGGGTAGGGGATTGCATTTCTCTATCTTGTATGATAGCCATATTTGAGGGGTTATATTGTTTTAATATTATTAATTCGGATGACATTAATAATATTATTACACAAGTGCAACTTCAACTCTCTTTCTAACATTACCATTATTTATTATTGATGTAATTTTTACAAAGATTTGTAGCATCAACAAGCAAAAGAACCCCAATCTAGTTTACAGATCTCAAGGGAAAGAGATACTGGTTTCCTTTAACGGTAGGCTGGTTTTTTTTAAAGAATTATTTAATTTTCGTAAGGTTGTTTTCTGTTCTTTTAAACTAGAATCTTCTTTTGATGGATTACTACCAGATGCTGCAGATAGGAATTGGATTACTTGTGCTACAGCAACTCAGTGGTAATAATTGTGTTTTTTTCTATTCAAGTAACATCTTTGAAAGTGCTAGTTAGACCAACATCACTTTGGGCTTTGAACTGTTAAAAAAAATATCCCTCTGCCATTCACAGCATAGTGACATCCTAACCTGCCTATTTACTGCAGATGGGAATTTTGCAGTGAAGTCTGGATATCAGTTTTTGTCGGCATTGCAAGAAATTCCAGCACCTCAGCCGATCCCTATAGTAGCTGCTTGGCGTCCTCTAGATGCATCATGGTATAAAATAAATTTTGATGGAGCCATCTTTGTTAAAGAAAACTGTGTAGGTGTCGAGGTAGTAATAAGGAATGAGCAAGGCTAGGTGATGGCATCCCTCTCTCAAAAAATGCCTCTCCCATTCAATATCATAGAGGTGGAAGCACTTGCAGCTAGAAGGGCAGTGAAATTTGCTGCAGAACTTGATTTGGATCGGATTGTATTGGAAGGGGACTTCGAGATACTCATCAAAACCTTACAGCATGGATGTATATCATTGGCACAGTTTGGTCACTTAGATGCTGATTTGCAGCACATAGCCTCCTAGTCTTTTACTGATTATCGTTTTTCTCATGATCGTAGGCTTTGTAATACTGTTTGCACACTCACTTGCACGGAGAGCTATTCACTCCTCCCATATGGTAGTCTAGATGGAAGATGTTCCACTTGACATTGTTCCTGTTCTCCAGGCTAATTTCAATAGCCTCCCTTAATAATATAACATACCGTCTTTCTTCTCAAAAAAAAAAAAAAAAAAAAATCATTAAAGCTTTAAATTAAGAACCTGACAGATTCTTATCTTTCATGGAGACTTAAAATGTTTGAAGCATGCATTTTTTACATGATAGTATGCATTTGAGTATGATATATTTGTAGGACAAATATTATATTGGCACCTATCCAATAAGCATTTTCCACAAAATGGGGAAGAAAACACAAGTTGTTTGTTTGTAATTGCCTAAAATTTCTTCATGCTTCCTTGTTAAAAGGACTATTTAATGTAAGTGAATTTGCTATGTTAAGGTCACTAATATATTTGTAATTGCCTAAAATTATTCTTATCTTGCATGGAGACTTAAAATGTCTGAAGCATGCATTTTTTACATGATAGTATGCATTTGGGTATGATATATTTGTAGGACAAATCTGATGTTGGACATCTATCTAATAAGCATTTTCCACAAAATGGGAAAGAAACACAGGTTGTTTTTTTGTAATTGCTAAAAATTTCTTCATGCTTCCATGCTAAAAGTACTATTTAATGTAATTCTTCTTTGTTTCTAATAAAGCATTTCTCTCCTTTTTAGCTCAAAAAAAGAAAAAAGAAAAAAGAAAAAAAGAGACTTGACTTATTTGATAATGTTTATATTGTGATTGGCTTACATTTCAATTGGACAAGCTCGCTTTCCTTGATGGGAAGAAACTTTTATTCACTTTTGAGAAAGAGAGAGAGAGTATAAAAGACTACTATTTTTGAATTTTAGGCTACCATTTTGAAGTTGAAAGTGCTATCATTTTTTTATGGGTAAAATTTATTAGAAAATAAGGATAGACCTTTCATATATAGGATGTATATAAAAGACATTTTTTAAGGCTGTAAACAAAAGGTTCATCTAAAGAATACAAAATGCTATATGTTTATGTGTTTCTTTTTATTTTTCTTTGAATTTTAGAATAACTTTTATCTCCAAAGAAAATTAATATTTTCATGATTATTTGCAAAGGCCAATCGTGACCCTCACAAATAATTTAGTATTAGTGAAGTCATATTTTTAACTCACACAAAAAAATAAACTTTTTGCAAGGGATTTTTATTGTCCCTCGGAAATAATTTGGTGGGAACATTTCCCTCCAAAATTATTGACATTTTAATGATTATTTGTGAAGGCCAATCCTGGCCCTCGCAAATAATTTAGTATTAGTGACGGCTTTTTTTAACCGTCACAAATAATACACTTTTTACGAGAGATTTTTAATTGTCCCTTACAAACAATATGGAGGGAAAATTTTCCTCCAAAATATTATCATTTGTGATGGCTACAACACATAATTGCAACAACTTTTCTTGTTGGTCACAAATGTTTCACATTTTACCAGGTATTTGCGAGGACATTATTTTGCCATAAGAAATATGGTTTTTTGAGAGGGCTTTTTGGATCTGTTGAAAATTCTTCATAGCTAAAAGGCATTTTGCTTGTAGTTAATTACCACTAAATTATCATTTGAACAGTTAAACCCTATATCTAAAAGGTTCAATTCCAATGCTCTAAAAATTTATTTTTCAAGAAAAAATATATCTAAATATATTATAATTAGTATCCTACCAAATTAAAATTGAATTTTGACTAGGATATTCCTAAAAAGTAAAAACTCTTCTAAACAAAGAAAAAAAATCTTAAAAAATTGGAAAAATTAAAATAAAAACATTGTAATAAGTATGGGCATTTTATGTTAGAAAAAGAAAATTTAAGTGCATTATGTTAGTACAATTGTTACAACAAGTGGGAGGGAGAATTTACACCCTAAATTTTCTTATAAAGTAGAACCGACAACATCAAGAGTTACAACAATATTGATATGTGTAATTTCTGCCATATGTCATGCACATATGGGCATGCATATATAACAATGGGATCAATTTCCTTTGATTTTGATACGACTCATATAAGGTGTATAATCAAATGCATTTACGTCTCATTGTAGCATACGCCATATCATGTCATATGTCAGTGGTGAAAATGACAATATATAGAATGAGTAGTATAAATCAACATTAACCTTAAAAAAACAAAAGAGAGAGAGAAGATCAACATTTATGCCCTCATCATAACATACGGTTCTAAATTGGTGTTGCTGCAGGCTACAACTAAGAAATTGTTCACGCAACATATATACACACTACAAAAAACTGGGGCTATCCCAGCGTTTTTTTAAACCGTCGGGATAGCCCCAAAAAGCGTTGGTATAGGCTAAAAATACCTATTCCTGCGCTTTTTTTCTTGGCGCTTTCTACTGTTGCGCAATGAGTGTGGCAATAGGTCCGTCTGACCTACACTAGCACCTTTTCAAACCGCTGGTATAGGTTCTAGTGGTTTTGAATGGGGAGAAACTGTCTGTGATCCATGAATCTCCGATTGGGAAATCATATCCAAGCTCCGTGGCTAGTCTATGCTCTTTGGACTTTTCAAACTTAGCGAATTAAAACATCTAAGTAGCTACAGGAAGGGAAATCAACCGAGACCCCGTTAGTAGCGGCGAGTGAGAGCGGATTGGGGGTTTGAAGAAAAACAAACACGAAGCAAAGTTCCTCTCCCTATGGTCGAGCTATATAAATAACCTCAGCAAAGTTTTCACTTCTTTTTTGCCAGGTTTCATTCAATTTGTTGTGGATTGGATGGTGGAAAAACCAGCAAGCCCCTTTACTTGAGATTATATTAGTAAAGGGCGCAGTGAATTGTAATTGTGAAAAGGTTGGAAGATTTGGCCAAAGAAGGTGATAGCCCTGTAGATTCGTTCCCATGGTTATTCCGACGCTTTTTTTGTTTTGTTTGTTTGTTTTTTTTTTTTTTTTTGGTTTTTTGTTGGGACATACTTCATCAACAATTTCAAGACCTATACTAGTGCTTTTTCAAAATGAAAACTGCCGGTATAGGTGTATCTATAACAACGGATTAAAACCCCCTATAGGGTATTTACGGAAATAGAAAAACAACCTATACCAGTGGCTTTAAATTGCTGTAATAGGTATTGTCTATGCCTGCGCTTTCAAAAGTGCAGGTCATTTAAGGATATATAAATAAGGCCTATACTTGTGCTTTTAAAATGCCACAATAGGCTCTACCTATACCAGCGGTTTCAAAAACGCCACTACTAGTTATTTATGGAAATAGAATTGCATCCTATTACAGCACTTTTGAAAGCGCTGTAATAGGTCCTACCTATTCTAGCGGTTTCAAAATCGCCTGTACAGGGTGATCAATGAAATTATTGAAATACCCTATTCTAGAGGTTAAAAAGCGTTGCTATAGGTTTTGTTTTTTTTAGGCACCTGTAATAAACCTATAATACATATTTTCCAAGCACCTGTAATAAACCTATAATACATATTTTCCAAGCACCTATAATGTAATCAAAATACAATACCAAATCCTAAATACAATACCACTTTAAAGTTTAAACCAATGAACCAAATATATTTGATAATACCATATTAATAAATATATAAAAAAATAATACATTCCAACTGTGTAATATGTTATGCACAAAAAAATACATTCAAATTGTCTAGAATGTTATAATAAAGTTTCCAACTATGACATATATCAAAGTTTGAAACTTTATTATAAATATCAAAATGTAACACTAGCTACTCCAAAATACGGCCCACATCCTACATCGTCATTACCTAAGGCCTATCATTGGATGATAAGCGTTGATCACAGGGGGAATGGATATCCATTGCCAAATCATCATCACCATTCTATGAATTAATAAACACACAATGAATTAGTATAGTTAACAACAACGTTAGTAACATTTAGCGACGAAAATTAGATTTCATTGCCATATGTTGTGTTGAACTAAGAGCGCCAAACAAAAATGTAGGTGCCAAACTAAATTCATCAACAGTGACGAATTATTTCGTCGCTAAAAGTTTAAGTTTTTTGGACAAAAACTTTCGTCACTGAATTTCGAATTTGAGTCGCTAAAGGTAGCCTATAGTGACGACATACAAGTTGTCACTAAAAGTTTAATACTAAAATAACTTTCAGCCCCGTTTTTTTCACTTCTCCCACTCTTTTTTCCCTCACTCACCCGATTCTCTCTTTCCCTCACTCTCTCCCTCACAGCCGCCTCACCCAACCTGCCGTTGCCGCCGATCCAGCTTGCTGCCACCTCAGATGTAATTGACACATCCTTTGACAAAACACACTTTACTTGTATTTGGGTAAATCTAAGTAGGTTCAAGATGATCATTACAAGTGGTTAAATTGAAGACATGAAAATTACTCAAGAACTGCTCAAGAAAGGTGCAAACTGTAGGTCTCGATACCTCCTCGATAGAAACTCGATCTGTCGAGATTCATTAAAGCTCGACAGATGTCCTGATCGATCGAGCTTATGAGATTCAGTTTATAGCCAACAACGTTTTTACTCTAAAAGTCTATTTGTTTATGGGTTTGTATAATTCTTATTGGACTAGGAAAGATCAAGGTTTGTGTAAATCTATTTGGAATAGGAGAGTCCATTAAAGCTCCTATTTAAAGGAGGTGGAAAAAGATAACCCTAGAGAGCTTCATAAGGTTTTCTTTTTGAAACCCTAGCCTCCTCCTATAGAAGAAAGAGTTCTTGCTGCGTTTCTTGTACGCCTTTGGGTTTTGTAACCAAACAAAGTCTCTTGCACCAACATTGAAGATCTTATTGGTGTTTTTATGTGAAGCTGCTACAAATCAACTACAACAATCAAAAGGTTGCTATGGAGTTAGTCATGTACTGGGATTCGTGCAAAGGTGTAAGCCGCGTACTGGGATTTGCGCATCAAATTAAAGTTGCGTACTGGGATCCGCGCAATTGGTTAGTCACGTACTTGGGAGCCGTGCATCAAAAGGAGAAATTGTTACTACAGAACAAGTCCAATTGGGTATTGGGGTAAGGGTTCAACTGTAGGTTGGTAAGGTACTTGGGATTCCTTTACTTGTAACCGCTTGTTGTGATAATAGTGGAATTTCGGGAGTGTTGACCTTAAATTCACCCGGTGGGGTTTTTGCAGTGTTGGTTTTCCCTATTCGTAAACAAATCACCGTGTCATTTATTTTCCGTTACATACTTAGTTTAATTAGTGATTTGTTTGTGCTACCACGCAATTTGCATGTTAATTTGATTAATTAATAACTTGGCTAATTAATCAACTTAATCCATCACGATGGGTAATACGTTTTTGGTCTAACATATTATTTACTTTGGAATCATGCTTTCATGCATCTGCATCTTTCTTTCATGCTTTCATATTATTTGTTTGTTTTTGTTTGGTTGTTTAGTCTTTATTTTGTTTGTCTTTTGAAATAAAAAGAGAAGAATAAAAAAAAAATACAAAAATAGTGTGTGTTTGTGTACATTGGTATTTGTGTACTTTGAATGGCTAATGAAACAAAATTTTTTAAACTTTGTATCTCTTGTAGCTTAGATGAGCATCTCTATGCACAACTAAGCAAGTGAGCTTTATGGCTTGTGTTTGTGATGAGTAAGATTAAGTAATCTCTTGTACTTAACACTCATATCACTCTTTTTGACGGGAAGGACTAAAAAATCCTAAGAGAAAGGCATAAATAACCATCTCACTACTGTTGCCCGCCAATCATGAAATGAAATCTATATGCTTCAGCATATGTAAGGTTGAAATTTATCAACCATTTTGTTGGCTTTATTCCGTGCCAATTTGCTTGTAATTTAGCACTTAGAAACCCTATATTTAGGTGAGATTCATGTAAGGGTAATGTGTGAGAAAGTGTGAAGAAATGCTTAAGATTGTGCAGTGAAGTAGGGACTCAAGGCTGGCTCACGGCTTGCAAGCTGCCAGATGATGCACACTAGTGAAGTATGCAGAGAAGTCGAACAGTCATGCCAGCTAGAGCACTATAGGACAAAAAGTCCAATCTGGCCATTCTGTTTGCTTGCTGCTTGAACTCGCGACTCAGTCAAGTCGCGAGGCCAAGTCGCCAGCCAACTCTGTTTAGAAAATCCTGACTCTTCGCATTTCATTCTCACTCTAGTATAAATACCCCTTATACCCACAAAATGTAGAGAGCTTCTAGAGAGAATTTTTGAGAGAAAAATCCTAGAGAAAACCAAGATTGATTCATCCACAATATTTACATAGAGACTCTTCAAATTCCTCTATTCTCTTCCTCTCCATTGTTACATCCTTGAGAGGTACATTACCAAAACATTTTCTCATCATACCCATATTTGTGAGAAGGCTATTTGGTACTTTGGGAGGCAGTTAAGAAGGGACCAATTTCATATTGGTTGATGCTATGGGCTATAGCAGAATCCGGTAAGCTAAAGAAGAAATAGGTTTGGCGCAACCTCGTTGGAGTAGGAGCTTGGAGGGCTTAGGTACACTGGGTAGATTAGGCTTGGAGGGTCTTTTGCTGTCCATGTATCCCAACTACATTCTTTAGTGGATTATTGACCGCTTGGAGGGTGGTGGAGAGGTTTTACACCGAGGGCTTCAGTTTCCTTTTCGATAACACATCGCTGTGTTGTCCTTGTGTTTGCATCTCTCTTCCCTTAATCTTTGCCATTTAATTTGTGTTGTGGATGTGATTTTATTTGGTCTAGATTGTTTATCAATTCTGTGTTAAGCTTAAGTTCATATTCTGCACATTAATTGTTTGATATCAAGCTTGAATTGATAATTTGTTATTTTGGGTCTAAACGTTCATAGTGTTTTACACGCTATTTTGAACTTTCAGCATAGCAAAAGTGCAATGTCAAAAGCTAAACATAATTTGGTATTTCTTTTCTCTCTCTTATATGCCCATGCATGATATGCTTAATAAAAGAAAATAAGCAAAGAAAAATTAAAGCAAAAATAATCAAAATGCTTTATATATGATTGCAAGCATGTCTTGTAGGAGATGTGAGAGTTATAGGATGTACCTCGAAGGTGATAGTCCACATCAAGCATTTATGATCATGTGTGAGTTTAATTGATTTACTCATATCTCAAATCATCATAACATGTAGACACTTATGCAATTTTGCGATATTTTTTACACACAACACGCAATATTTTTTGCCACTTTTGATATATGTGCAGGTATAATGTGATTTTGCCATCACAAGGAATACATATGTTAATGTATACCCACTAAATTTTCTTGACTTGTTTTTGAAATATAAAATTGGTTAGATTTGTTAAGTGTGTGTGTGTGTGTGTGGGTTTTGGATTTAAATGCTTGACATTTTTCTTGATTGAGAGATGTTTTTTAGAGCTAAAA
This sequence comes from Castanea sativa, assembly GCF_040712315.1. Lineage (NCBI taxonomy): Eukaryota > Viridiplantae > Streptophyta > Magnoliopsida > Fagales > Fagaceae > Castanea > Castanea sativa. The sequence continues at coordinate 13,065,604 of NC_134014.1, forward strand.
TTGTTGTTTGGATCTTTGGTTAAGTAGCATGCTTGATTGCATTCATTACTGTGTTTTCTCTTTTTTGAAAAACTGTTTTTAAGCAATCTCGACAACTTCTCGATACCTCTCAACAGCTTGCTATCCATCGAGACCCTCCTGTTTCTTGTCTCGACAGAAGTTAACACAATCTCGATCCATCGAGATTTCTGGACTTTGTCTCGATAGTTTCTCGACAGATTCTCGATTCATCGAGAAAGTTTTTGCCTGCTCGATAGATGCTTGATAGCTGTTCGATCCATCGAGGTTCGCTTCTGCTTGATAGTTGCTCGATCTATCGATATCCTCTTGCATGTATTATTTTTCACATGTTTTGCATGTTTTTATTATCTTGTCATCCATAGTATCTTGTTTAATTGCATTCATGCATTTATATGGATTTCTTTTGCCCCTTTGATCATCTTTATGTTTCTTGGGTGAAGCTTTTTAGCTTCCTTTAACCTTTGTCAATTATGACAAAAAGGGGGAGAATTTGTGGTCTCTTTTTTAAGATTCTACAAGTTAGGGGGAGAAATACATGCCCTTGTAAGGGGGAGTTGTGTTTCATCTTGTTAGGGGGAGTGTTTACCTCCTTGTAGTTTTAGGAGTTTCTTTTAGCTTCTTCTTCTTGTATACTAGTTTTGTGATCATCTTTACATACATTGTACTTATCTTTGATATATATATATTATATATTGATGAGTAGTGAAGGAAAATAAAGTACTCCAGACCGTCCATGGTCATCCACACCAGTGGTCGTCCATAAGAAAGAAAGAGGACAAGGCTAACCTCCATGGTCGTCCATAGATGAAAGCACATTCACATAATCAACTTTGGCAACCGCATCTACTCGTCCTAGGGAAGCTACCAACCTCTTCCTGAAGGAACTCGTCTCATATGAGGAATGACCTCCCTTAGAAGCGAGGTATATGCAACAAGAGGATCCCTGGACGAGCCCTTGACACTTAGGAAAATTCCTAAGTTCATACCACCACTCCTTAACATGCGCATAACTTCCAGTGGCCGTTATATGAGAAAAATATTACTCCTAAACGGTTGTGGAAGTTATCCTTGAACCCTCACACCTCCTCAAATCCAGGGGAGGTTACAAGCCTAATAACTGTTTCTAGGATACTATATAAATACTTATTCAGACCAGACAAAGGTATGTTTTTACATTTTCCCGAAAAGTTGAAACTCCAAAATAAAAGAGAGAAAACTAACTTTGCCATCGGAGGGTTCTTAGCCGGTAACCTCGGTCACCTTTGATTGTTGTTATTTCTTTTTCAGGTCATCAAGACAACCAGTAGTCCTTTCGAATCTGAAGCATCCAGCCTACTAATTTTCTTCGCATCATCAGTTGGCGCCGTCTGTGGGGAAAAGAATTGTGTTCTTTTTTACTGATCATCTGTTTTCAGCAATTCGCCTTTTCCAGACAAAAGACTGAATGGTTTGGATAAGATCAAGGGCTACTAGTCCAGGCCACCAGGAGAGTAGGGATGCTTCTAGCAATCCCCACCGTGACCGTCAGTTAGTGCCTGCCATGCAACTGCCTTCCATGCAACATATAAAATCCATGGCTGCCGCTATGGCGGAATTAACCCGTTAGAACCAAGAATTGAATAGGGAGATCAATCTCAGGAGGCAACACCATGAAGTACACATGGAAGGACGAGCCCAAAGTCAGGAGCGTGGAGGAGAAAATGTTGAGTTCGAGAATCGGTTAAGGGGTATTGCTTCAAGAAGAGTGCCACACTTGGAGAGGGAGATGGACCAGATGAGAAAAGTTATGGATAAAATGAAGGAGAATATGTGGTGGGCGAACCCCGTGGATGACTTAGTTCATCGAACGGACTCCCCTTTCACGGCTACCATCAACAGTCATCCCTTACCCCCGAAATTCAAGATGCCTTCCTTGGATTCATATGATGGAAATCGAGATCCATATGATCACATTGCTACTTTCAAGACCACAATGCACCTTCAAGGGGTTTCAGACGAGATTATGTGCAGAGCATTCCCTACCACACTTAAGGGACCAGTACGGGTGTGGTTCAGCAAGATACCCCCAAACTTTGTGGGCTCATTTAAAGAGTTGAGTAAGTTGTTCATCAATAACTTTATTGGAGAGCAACGCCACAAGTGTTCTTCCTCCAATTTGTTGACTATAGAGCAAGGAGAAAATGAGAGTTTGCGGTCCTTCATTACCCGGTTTAATAGAGAGGCCCTGACGGTGGATGAAATGGACGACAAATTGTTATTGGCTGCCTTCCATAATGGGGTCAACTTTGACTTGTTCATTCATAAGCTTTACGAGCAAGAACCACAGACTATGGCTGAGCTCGTCCATTCGGCCCAAAATTTTATGAATGCTGAGGACGCGATCATAGCCAAGAAAAGAAAGAGAGCAGAGCGTTCGGAAGCAGGTCACCCGCGTCATCCCGATCAAGGTCCTCATCCCAAGAAGGCTTAGATGGAAGAAAAAAGGGATAGAGATAGTAAGAAGGCAAGTTCTTCTGCAAGAAAACAACAATACACTCCCTTGAATATGCCGCTGGAGCAAGTTCTTATGTAAATCAAGGACGATCCGTCCTTGAAGTGGCCAGAGAAAATGAAGGGAGATCCTAACAAGCGCAATAGGAACAAGTATTAACGCTTTCACAGAGACCATGGGCATGACATGGACAAGTGTTTTGATTTAAAGCAACAAAAAGAGAATCTTATCAGACAAGGAAAGTTGAGGAACTTCCTTAGACGTGACCACAAGGACGAGAAGCTGAAGGCCAAAGTAAAAGAGCCCTCACGGCCCCCACTTGGAGAAATAATCATAGGAGGAACCTCAACAGCTTAGTCATCCAAGTCTAAGAAGACATACCTGAAGGTGATGCAAAACGTACAACTGTCTGGACGACCCTCCAGGATGAAGGAAGCAGATGAACAAGCCATCACTTTTACGGATGAGGATGCTGACAGAATTCACCACCCCCACGATGATGCAATTGTCATTACCCTACTCATCACCAAGTATACGACAAGAAGGGTGTTGGTAGACAATGGTAGTTCGGCGGACATTCTGTATTACCCCGCTTTCCAATAAATGAGGCTAGGACGGGATCGACTTCGACCAGTAAATTCACCATTGGTGGGATTCGGAGGAATGAAGGTGCAGCCTGTGGGCACCATTACGTTACCTGTGGTGGTTGGAGTATATCCACAGCACATAGCCAAAGAGGTAAACTTCCTAGTTGTTGATTGTTCATCATCATATAATGCTATTATTGGAAGGCCAACCTTGAATAGTTGGAAAGCGGTAACCTCTACCTACCATTTGTCTGTCAAATTCCCGACTGAGCACGGAGTGGGCCAAGCACAAGGAGATCAGTTAGCTGCCAGGGAGTGTTACTTAGCCATGTTGGCAATGGATGAGCACGTGCAGCCGATGAGCATAGATGAGAGAAGGATTACAGTGGAGCCCACCGAGGTGTTAGAAGATGTCCCTCTGGACGAGAGCAGCCCCGAGAAGTTCAGTAGGATTGGGGCGCGAATGGAAGAGGGGGCAAAACATACTCTGGTCTAGTTTTTGATGAAAAACCTTGATGTCTTTGCATGGAGTCATGAGGACATGCCGGGTATTGATCCAAATGTCATTACTCACCGTCTGAATGTGTGTCCCTACTCCAAACCAGTACGTCAGAAGAAGAGGGTTTTGCTCCTGAGCAAGACAATGCCATCAAAGAAGAGGTCCAGAAGTTGATCACTGCAGAGTTCATCCGAGAAGTTTATTATCCGGACTGGTTGGCAAACGCAGTCATGGTAAAGAAGGCCAACGGCAAGTGGAGAATGTGCGTGGACTTTACTGACTTAAACAAGGCTTGCCCCAAGGACAGTTATCCGTTGCCATGCATTGACCAGCTGGTGGACTCGACGGCAGGTCACAGGTTGTTGAGTTTCATGGATGCCTTCTCAGGCTACAACCAAATAAAAATGGACGAGGTAGATCAAGAAAAGACCTCATTCATTACTAGCCAAGGGTTATTTTACTACAAGGTAATGCCCTTTGGTTTGAAGAATGCAGGGGGCGACTTACCGAAGATTGGTTAACTACATGTTCTGGCCTCAAATCGGGCGAAATGTGGAGGTTTATGTGGATGATATGCTGGTAAAGAGCTTGGACGAGGGGGAGCATGTAGACGACCTTCAAGAGACCTTTGATACACTTCAGCGGTATAAAATGAAATTAAATCCAAGCAAGTGTGCTTTCGGAGTTTCGTTGGGAAAGTTTTTGGGTTTAGTGGTTTCGTACAGAGAAATCGAAGCAAATCCAGAAAAAATCCAGGTGATACTAGATATGGAACCACCAAAGAACATCAAAGAAGTCCAGTCTTTTACTGGACGAGTGGCCACCCTTAACAGATTTGTTTCGAAAGCTACTGACAAGTGTTTGCCGTTCTTTAAAGTCCTCAAGAAGGCATTTGAGTGGACGGACGAGTGTTAAAAGGCCTTTCAAGACCTGAAGACTTACGTCACGATAGCTCCTTTGGTGAGCCCATCTGTACCCGGTGAAGAATTGTATTTGTATTTGTAAGTGTCCCCGCATACTGTGAGTTCGGCGTTGGTTAGAGAAGAAGGGCGAGTTCAGAAACCGGTGTACTATACAAACCGTGCTTTAAGAGGGGAAGAAGGACGATATCCAATGATGGAGAAGCTGGCCTTTGCCTTGATCACGGCTTCTAGGAAGCTAAGGCATTATTTCCAAGCTCATGTTATCAACGTCCTAACGGTCATCCCTTAAAGAGAGCAATGAACAAGTTGGAAGCTGCAGGACGACTGATTCAATGGGCAGTGGAACTTAGTGAATTTGATGTCAGATACCAGCCACGGAGCGTGATAAAGGCACAAGCGTTGGCGGATTTTATTGCAGAATTCACCCCCAGCCAGGACGAGCTGGAAAAAGACGAAGGAGTTGAAAGATGGGTTATCAATGTAGATGAGTCATCCATGCTATACGCAGGAGGGATTGGAGTCATATTGAAATCCCCGAAAGGTGACAAGTTAGAGTACGCAGCCCGTTTATAGTACCAAACCACCAACAACAAAGCTGAGTACGAAGCTCTACTCAAAGGGCTAGAGTTGGCTAAGTCCGTAGGTGCGAAGTCAATAATAGTCAAAGGAGATTCTCAGCTAGTCATTAACCAAGTGAATGGAATGTGTGAAGCTAAGGAAGATCGAATGAAGAAATACCTCAACAAAGTGAAGCGCCTCATTCAGAAATTTAAAGAAGTGAGTTTCGTTTAACTCCCGAGGGAGGAAAACATGGAAGCAGATGCCTTGGTAAGGGCGGCTTCGGTAGGAAGAGTTATGGACGAATACGACAAAGTCCAATACATTCCAAGCATAGACCTTCCAAATATACAGCAAATAGGAGGAGGAGAAAATCGGATGAGTCCAATTGTAATCTATCTTAAAGATGGAAGGCTTCTAGAAGACAGGGATGAGGCTAGCAAGCTGAGAGTCAAGGCTGCTAAGTACGTTCTCATAGACGAAGTACTATATAAGTGGGGCTTTTCTCAGCCCTACCTAAGGTGCCTAGCTCCGGACGAATCAAACTATGTTTTGAGGGAGGTTCATGAGGGAGCATGTGGAAATTACTCAGGAGCAAGATCACTTGTCCATAAGGTCGTCCGTGTAGGCTACTACTGGCCTACAATTCAGGCAGATGCTAAGGCCTATGTCAAGGTGTGTGACTAGTGTCAGCGCTATAGCAACATCCCTAGACAGCCATTGGAGTACCAAACCCTAATGATGGCCTCATGGCCATTCGCACAATAAGGATTGGATATCCTAGGTCCTTTCCCCACGAGAACCAGAAAAATGAAGTTTTTGGTAGTAGGAATTGATTACTTTACCAAGTGGGTGGAAGCCGAACCTCTTGCAAAAATCACTCAGCAAAATGTTAAGAATTTTGTTTGGAAGAATATTCTATGTAGGTTCGGAGTACCTAGGGTACTAGTGTCTGATAATAGACGTCAGTTTGACAATGCACCCTTCAGGGACTTTTGCGAGCAGTTTGGAATCAAGAATCAAGAATCACTATTCCTCACCCTTCCACCCACAGGCAAAAGGACAAGCGGAGGTAGCAAACTGATCCCTGCTGAAGATCATCAAGACTCAGCTCGAGGGGGCAAAGGGGATATGGCCAGACGAGTTACCAGGCGTTCTTTGGGCCTACAGGACGACTGTGCGGACACCGACAGGAGAAACCCCCTTCAAGCTAGCCTATGGAAGTGAAGCGGTCATACCTGCAGAAGTTCATATGGCTAACCATTGAGTGATGAAGTATCGGGAGAGAGAAAATAAGGAACAACTTCATCTTGACCTCGATCTCATTGATGAAATACGGATGAATGCGGAGCAAAGGACAGCAAGATACAAGAATTTGATGGCTAGGCAGCATGATGCCATGGTAAAATCCAGGCGCTTCAACATTGGGGACCTCGTTCTCAAAAAAGTCTCCTTGGCAACCAAGAATCCATCTCATGGAAAATTAGGACCCAATTGGGAAGGACCCTATAGGGTAATCAACTGCAAGAGGCAGGGGTCGTATTACTTGGGAGCTTTGGATGGACGAAAATTAGAGCATCCTTGGAATGTGGAGCACCTGAGGAGGTATTATCAATAATGAGCTTGGATGAAGTTACAACTTTGGTCTACGTGTTTACTTACTGTTGTGTTCTTATTACTACTATAGTGTGTTTTAAGAATAAAAGTGCACTAGTTCTTAGAATAAAAGTGCACTAGTTCTTAAACTCTTTCACCGTCTACAGACAAGTTTGAGAAAGACGAGGTTATGTATGTAAATATTTTCCTAAGGCACTAGCTTCTAAGCATGTGCCATATTTGTGGACAATGTTTATATAATAGTGTGGTTTGGATTTCTAATGTATTTAATGCATAAATCTAATTTCTATAATAGTACCCACAAGGGGGCAAAACCCTAAGACGAATGAAAATCTCTAGATGCAGGGACGTAACATTCACGAGCTTTCCTCGAAATGAGGATAAAGCAAAGAAAAATAAGCTAAGGCATACTCGTCTAAGCTTTCCTTAAAATGAGGATAAAGCGAAGAAGAATAAGCTAAGGCATACTCGTCTGAAGATATATGGACGAGGGAAGGGCATACAGTGAAGCATTAATCCATGGACGAGCATCTGGCCAAGAGGCCCAGGTGTTCTAGGATGAATGTCTTGACAAAGGATGAATGTCAGCTGCCTAGCCCAAGGACGAGCAAAAAGAATGGCAAAATCATCATTTCTAAGACGAGTCATACTTAGAAAAAAAATGGCAAACAAGACACCCATACATAATTAGGTCGTCCATAAGGAAATCGCCAGGACGACCTTTCAACACTTGGAGTGGGCAGATTAATTAGAAGCCAACAACATCAATATTAAGAAGAAACTCATCCAAGCAACTATATGTTCCATAATTAGACAAAATAATGTATATAAACATTCATAAGTCAAAAGCTTAAAGGGTAGACGGCCACCGTCCAAAAACCCTTGTAAAGTAAAAAGACCTAAAAGGCAATTGTTTATAAGCTCGTCCTAATTCTTGGACGAGAAAATTGTACTTAACTTAAAATATAGATAGTCCTAAACAATGGACCTCTTGGAAAATAAAAAGGAAATAACTTTTACTAAGAAGCCTCTTCGGTTTTAGGGATGTCTTGAGTAGGTTGGGTGGTGGCATCATCCTCGACATTGGCATCGTCTGAGCCTGTCTAGAGTAGGGAGCTTGTAGCAGCACCAATGTTGAGTTTGATAGTGCTAAAGTCAACCCCAGGGAAGCTTTCTATAGCATCCATTCTGAAATCTTCGAACCCCGCTGCATAATTGGCATCCAGTAAATTGGTAAATTCCTTGGATGCTTTGAACTCCTCAACAGCATCGTCTTTGGCCTTCTTGAGCAAGGAACCCAGCTCGTCGTTCTTCTTTTGAAGAAAGTCAAGACGTTTGTCCTTCTTGGCAGCATCAGACTTCAGCTCCCCCACCAAAGTGTTCAACCCTTTAACCTCGTCCTTGGCCTTGTTCGCCACCTCGGCCCAAGTTTTGCAGTTGTCTTTAATCTCCTCTATTCTTTTTTCAAGAAGGATCCTCGTCTTGTCCATCTTTGTGGCCTGTCTGGACGCGGCTATGAACTTCGACATTGCCTGCATCGATGATGAAAAGGTTCAAGAGAGAAAAATGACAATAGATAACATTGCTAAAGCAAGACGAGACAAAGGTGCTTACCTTAAAAAGATCGTGAACACTAGAGTGCTCAAACTCCTTCAAAGACATATCATAGCACGCAGCCACGTCCTCACTTGTTACAACCTTTTGAAATCGTTCCCAGGCTAAGTCCTTATTCTCCAATAAGTTCATAGGAATCCTTTGAAGAGGCACGGATGAGGTGGGAGCATGGGTTTTGGACGGAGTAACATCAACGGGCGTAGACGAGTCCACATCAACAACTGTGATGGACGGCAGAGAGGAAGGAGGGCCAGACTGAACAATTTCAGGCCTGGACCACCCATGCTTGGTCTTCTTCCCTCGACGTCTGGGTAAGCTTCCCAAGTCCAAGTTCTTGGACAAGCTTTTCCTTTTGTCTCCAGTATCAGGACGAGGCTGAGGTTGAACCTCAAGTCTGGTCATCTCGTCAATCACTTCCTTCCCTTTGTTTTCTTTCATGGTTGCCATTCCTAAAAAATACATATACATATATAAAAAAAAAATTCAAAATTCAAAAGTAAGAAAAGCACTCACGTCTACGGACAGTTTGCTCGTGCACAAGGGCTTCAGCAAATGGATCAGGGCCAAGCCCCTACGTGTGCAAGCGTCGAAGAGTCACCAACGAGTGAAAATTTCTCTCGGAGTGTAGACGAGCTCTGTGGATGCGGTCACAGTGGAACTTACTTAGAGAAGGACGTCTAACAGCTGAAGAAAAAGAGGAAAATTAAGGTTAAGACAACTGTATAAAGATAAAATAGAACATAACAAATAAAAAGACAATGAAGGAAAAACACAAGATACCTTCAAGACGAAGGTTCCCTAATTCACCTGTATAAAGGGCAAATGTATCCCTACCAACCTCAACAGGGTGCCCTGCCTAGAAACCAGAGACGAAGAAAAACTCCGTCTTCCAGTTCCTGTCAGACGAGACTAGGGACTTAATCAACCTACAATCATTGCCCCTAGCTGTGAATTGATAAAAACCTAAGGATTGATTGATCTCAGAGGGCTTATAGCAGTATAGGAACTCGTCCACAGTAAGAGGACGGTTCCCTTTAAAAACTTCCCTCCATAAAACTTGCATAGAGACGACGAGTCTCCATGCGTTAGGATTAAGCTGACAAACTCCTAAACCCAACTTGGTGAGCAGTTCCCTAGCAAAAGCATTAGAGACAACCTAAGCCCCCCTAGAAGGTAAGCTTCGTAGATGCCTATCCCAAAGCGAGGTTGACAACACCACTCCCCATGGATGGCTAACCTAGGATTAAGATCGTCTGGGGTATGGTACCAACTCTTAAGGACATCCAACTTCTTCTCATCCGTCTTAGAGGGAATTCCTACAGCGCAACTATACATGGCTTCTTCTTCATCCAAAGGGGAAGACGGAGGGATACTAGACGAGGTACCAACTCTAGAAGCGGTCCTCGTCCTAAGGTTTTCTTGAAGAGTCTCAAGGGGAATCCCAGGAACACCAGAGGTGTATTCCTCTGTTGTATTGCCACTATTACTACTACTATCGTCGCTAGAGGTACTACAGCCAGAAGAATCACGATACCTGTCTATGGCTTTGTCTACACTATCTCTAGACGAGGAAATAGTCACTTCGGACATTCTAAAACTTAAAAAGGAAAGCCTAAGAATTAGAGTAAGGAGAATACTTGGCTCTAGACGAAAGATACTAAGGACGCCGAGAGACTTCTAGACGAGGCGACGGATGAGAAGTGTCAAAGTAGAAAATCTGAAAAAATAAGAGGGGCATGAGAGGGAAACTACTATTTATAGGTAGAAAAGTCTCGGTATTCAAAACGACGAGACCAACAAGAAAGCGACATGTGGCACCTGCCTCAAGGAATTAAATCGACGCGACTAGTCACCTATGAAAACATGACACGTGGCGCGCTGTTTAAAAAATAAAAAATAAAATAAAATAGTAATAATAAATAAATAATACATATACAATAATAACAATGTTCTTGGAAAACTCTTCCTAAAACTTAGTGATATACTAAATGACCCCTGGACGAAGGGGCAACTGATGAGGAGTGAAGGAAAATAAAGTACTCCAGACTGTCCATGGTCATCCACACCAGTGGTCGTCCATAAGAAAAAAAGAGGATGAGGCTAACGTCCATGGTCGTCCATAGATGAAAGTTCATTTGTATAATCAAATTTGGCAACCGCATCTACTCGTCCTAGGGAAGCTACCAACCTCGTCCTGAAGGAGCTCGTCTCATATAAGGAACGACCTCCCTTAGAAGCGAGGTATATGCAACAAGAGGATCTCTGGACGAGCCCTTGACACTTAGGAAAATTCCTGAGTGCATACCACCACTCCTTAACATGCGCATAACTTCCAGTGGCCGTTATATGAGAAAAATATTACTCCTAAACGGTTGTGGAAGTTATCCTTGAACCCTCACACCTCCTCAAATCCAGGGGAGGTTACAAGCCTAATAACTGTTCCTAGGATACTATATAAATACTTATTCAGACCAGACAAAGGTATGTTTTTACATTTTCCCGAAAAGTTGAAACTCCAAAATAAAAGAGAGAAAACTAACTTTGCCATCGAAGGGTTCTTAGCCGGCAACCCCGGTCACCTTTGATCGTTGTTCTTTCTTTTTTAGGTCATCAAGACAGCCAGTAGTCCTTTCGAATCCGAAGCATCCAGCCTACTGATTTTCTTCGCATCATATATATATATATGATGTATGTCTTCTTCACCTATCTCTACATGTGTTGTTTCTTTCTATCTTTATACACATGTTTCTTTCTTGTGTGCAATCTTTTATTTGTGTTTCACACTAAGATGCCGTGATGAATTTTGTTTAAAGTATTTCAGAAATATAGGTTGTCAAAGTCTTTCATGTCATGAACTCTCTTCTTGCAAAAATTTTCGAGTGTTTGTTTTAGGATAGATTTTATTGTATTCAACAAGTGAGTATGAGTTGAGTGATTTATGACTTCTCTCATTTGTTCATTTGTTTGTTGTGGTTTTGTCACGGATTGCCAAAAGGAGAGATTGTTAGGACATATGTGAATTGTGTTAGGACATATATGAATCATGTTAGGAACATATGTCAATATAGAATTGACTAATTCTTTGACAAAACGCATTTTACTTGTAATTGGATAGATCTAGGATATGTATAATACTTCAAAGAATAAGAGTTCAAGTCTAGTATTGAAGCTATGAAAGTTTGTTCAAGAAACAAGTGAAGAAGTGCTGGTTCATTAAACCTCAACAGTTACTCAATAGATACTATCTATCGAGGCTCAACAGCTGCTCGACAGATACTATCTATCGAGAGATACGAAATCATAATTTTCAGATCTAATTTTCATTTGCTCATTTGTTCATTTGTTTGTTGTGGTTTTGTCACGGATTGCCAATGAGAGAGATTGTTAGGACATATGTGAATCATGTTAGGACATATGTGAATCATGTTAGGACATATGTGAATCATGTTAGGAACATATGTTAATATAGAATTGGCTAATCCTTTGACAAAACGCACTTTACTTGTAATTGAGTGGATCTAGGATGTGTATAATATTTCAAAGAATAAGAGTTCAAGTCTAGTATTGAAACCATGAAAATTTGTCCAAGAAACAAGTGAAGAAGTGCTGATTCATTAAAGCTCAACAGCTGCTCAGCAGATACTATCTATTGTGGCTCGATAGCTGCTCGGCAGATACTATCTATTGAGAATTACGAAATCATAATTTTCAGATCTAATTTTCGGCCCATGCTAACATATATGTGTAGGGTTTCTTTTCTTACAACCCTAGACATATATAAGGCTGATTTTAAAAGGCTGTAGCATAAGAGAATACAAGGAGAACATATGCAAAAAGTGAACGAATACCTTATTCTCTCTAAAAAATACTGCGTCTTTTGAGCTTTAGGGTTTTGTAACCAAGTGCTTCTTGATCTTCATTTTTAATGAAGTGAAGAACTTTGTAGCCAACATTCTTCTTCCTCAAGTTGGTGAGTGAGTCATGTACTGGGATTCGTGCAAAGGAGTCAGTCATGTACTAGGATTCGTGCATCATTGGTGGCTTTCATATATTGAAGAGTTCAGAGGATCTAAAGCGGTAGAAGGTTTCCACTGTAAGTTCATCTATGTAGATTGTAGAGTCTAAAGACAAAGGTTTTGTACTAGATCTTAAACTTCTCTTTACTATAGTGAATTGCTTTTCAGAGAGGTTTCCCCTTAGGTTTTTTACTGTGAAACTAGTTTGTTTCATTACTTTTCCTGGGTCATCATATCTTATCTTATTTAATTTTCTGCTATGCATGATATTAATGTTTGTGTGTTTTAACAAGTTTTATTTATAATAAATATAATTAACAACTTGGGTTTTAAACTTGTTAATTTTATCAACCGGAGTCTAAATTTCCCAATAGGATTGATAGTTTTTTCACAGAATTCCTAATCTACAGGTGGTAGGCGGAATGATGGCAACTTGTCTCGTGCATTGCTTGATACTGCTTATTGGTACTTGTTGTACAATAGTCTTGAGCTAGAGCCTTATTTAAAGAATGTGAGTTCATATGCTTGTATTGTTTAATCAATTTTTGAATATTATCTACAATACTTAGCTGAAAATAAATCACCTCATTTTTAACAGTGAACACAAAAGCACATTGCATAATCCTACAGGAGAAGCCATAACTCAAATCCAATGACAAGACTTTCCCAAGTGGTTCAGAGAACGTGTAAGACATTTGAAATTTAATCACACACTAATAAAAATTAAACATATAAATAGTTTTGTCATTGCTTGTTACTAATTAATATCACTTGTTGTATGTTATTATAGATGAATAGATTGAAAGTTAATGAGTCACTAAGAGCTACTAAATAGTTATGGTCATTAGCAAATGGTCCTAAGCCTATGGTTAATGGTGTAAAGTTCCATACAAGGGACCTAGACAATGGCTGTGTAACCCAAAATAGTGTTGTATGTACTGAAGGGGACCATGCGAGAGAAATGCACGACTTCTATGGTCATGTGTGCAAAATTTGAGAATTGGAATATGTGTTTTGCCATAAAGTTGTTTTGTTCCAGTGTGAATGGTACAATACTGGTACCAATGGTCAAATTAGAACAATAAGAATCGATGCACATTGCACAAGCATTGATGTTACAAGTCGGTGGTATGAAAATGACCCTTTTATACTTCCTAGTTAAGTGAGACAAGTTTTCTACCTTCAAGATACCAAATTGGGTGAACCTTGAAAAATTGTGCAATCCATCTAACATAGGGGAGTGTTTGATGTCCAAGAAGTCGAGGGTGGAGAATCCAATGATAATACAGAAAATAGTGACACATTCGAACAAGAAGCGATTGTTGATATTGTCTCTATCAGTGTTGAGGACAATATTATTGAGTATTGTATGGGTGATGTTGAAACTGAGGTTGTTCTTGAAGGTGGAACTTTAAGAGATGCTAATCAAAATGAAGAGCATGACATACCTGATGTTGATCTTGATATGGATTATGATATGTAGAGTTCATAACAATTGTCTTAAATGTTGTGTGCTTGTCTTAAAGTTTTATGCTAATCTAAGTAGCAATTGTATTAAAGTTTTGTGCTTATTTTGAACTTCATATGGATATTGATGTGGTCATTTGTTGAGTTGAGTTAGTAGCAATTGTGTTCAAATTTAGCACTTGTGAATTGCTTGATATGGATAATGGTGTGGACTATGATATGTAAAGTTAGTAGTAATTGTTATTGAGATGTTTTGTACTTATCTTAAACTGGATATGGATATTAATGTGGTCATTTGTTGTGTTGAGTTAGTAGTAATTCTGTTCAAATTTTGCACTTGTGAATTGCTTGATATGGATAATGGTGTGGACTATGATGTTAAGTTAGTAGCAATTGTACTTATCTTTCATGTCAATACATAGTTTCAAAAAATGCCCAAAAAGGTCAAATACACTCATAATATACCGAGGTATGAGATGACAAGATTGGATAGAATGAGGCAAAACCAAGAGAGAATTGATACTTTGGGATTGAAGCACATCTCAACTTCTCTAAAGGATTTTGCTCAGTCCAATTGTGTAAAAGGGAAAAGAAGTAGAGCTAGTGTTATGGTAGATGATGATCATGCCCTACTTATTGGTGACGATGACAATTATGATGAGTCATCTAATTCTTTAATTCATAAGATACAATAGATGTTCCATACGGTACAATAGATGATAATAACTTTGTTATTCCTTTATTTGTAATGACTTTGTTGTTCCATTATATGTATGTTTGTTAGTTACAAATGGCACCAAGACGACTCACACGCTCCTAAAGTGAGGCATCTATCCTGGTGGTCCAATCTACAGTCTAATCTACAGAAACACCTCCTAAAGCAAATCCTCCCGCCCAAAGTTCTTCTAGTGTGGAGGCGCAGGCTACCGGCGCATTAAGTAGCACGATTGGTAATTACATAGAACATACTTAATTACAACTACACCATGTCTTTACTATTGAGTTTATACTTCACTTAATTTAGCTATAATGTACATGAAATGTATAATTTTTTAACATTGATAATGTTTAAATAGGATCTACTAGTAGAAATACCCGTGGAACAATACGTGGTATAGCAGTACGGGCACTTGTTGAAAAAAGTGGTAAGCTGCCAATACGGATAACTGTAGAGTATAATGCTCCTGTTGGGAAGAATGCGTGCAAGCTTGTCAATCAAATTGGCGTACAAGTGCGAAGTAATTTGTCCAGTTACAACGTGAAAAATTGGAAAAGTGTTGATACTGCTACTAGAGATGTGGTGCTTCAAAAATATTGCGGTAAATTTACATTGATAATGTTTAACTCTTCTTTGTTGTCACTAAGCATATTAAATTCATATAATAATATTTTTATAATACATATACATTTCATTTTACAGGATCAATTTGAGCTACAAGGAGATTCCAACTTGGTGACGAAAACATTAAATACAAAATGTGGAAGATTATTAAGCTGCAGCTCCAACAAGTTGCATCAAGCTTATAAAAAGCTAGTACAATCTTATGGTGCTGACTATGCAAGAAGCCACTCACAAAAAAATGCCACACTTGAGCAGTGGACTGGACTCATTGATGGGAGATGGACCACTGAGGATTGGCTAGTAAATTATTTATACGTATATTATTATTATCTAAGGTTTACTATATTATGTTGTCAAATGATTAGATTGATACTTAGATGAAGTAAATGTATACTGTTTTATTCATGATCTAATAAATATCTTGAATGTTCTTTATTAGAAAAAATCAAGAAAGGACTCTGAAAATAGTAAGAAAACTTCAGGCAAACATAGATGCGGGACAAAGGTACTTGCTGTTAGGGTTGATGAGGAGGTGCGTGTTTTTTCATTTTCTTAAACCTTAGTATATTACATGTTATTATTAATTAACTATATCTAACACTCGAATGTTAATTAATCAGGCAAATAATAATGGCGATTAAGTTCCTGAATTGGCAAAAATCTTTAAAGATGTTCATTTCAATCCATATACAAATATGTGGATACATCTTGAGAATGAAGCGACATTTGTATTTGCATCATTCCACCCCTATCATGTTTGTAAACCTATAACATATGTAGTATTAATGTTGTGATTGTTTGTTTCTTTCTCTCTTTCAAATGATAGGAAACTATTTTCAAAGTGCAAGAGGATCATTGTCAAGATCCTAATGCAATTCCCCTTACACAAGAGGGGATCTCAAACTTGGTTTTTAAGAAGAAGTTTGGTATTATAAAAAGACTTGGCATGAGACTTTCCTCTTCTTTAGTAACCACCACCTCATCTAGTTCCCCGGTAGAATATATCCATCGGCTAGAAAGTGAGATAATTGAGCTCAAAGAGGTAAGAGCTAGGGACGAAGAGGAGCGAGCTAAGCAAGATGAGCTTCAAAAGAATATTCTTAACTTTTTGAGGAGTAAGGGTTATGATGACGCTCTTACCTATGGGAGTGGTTCATCTTTAAGTTAAAACACTTATTGGTTAGTACTTTATTTTAGCAATTGACCCGCACTACATGGTGTGACTACTTTTTTTGATGTATTATTTGAAATTAATTGTATTATATTACACTTGAAAATCTATATTTGCTTTCTATAACTTATACAGTAGGAGTTATGATTTTAATTCATCGGTGTGGCTACTCTTAATGCATTGTTAGAAATGTTTCTTATAACATAGTTAATGTTTTTACTTTACAATTTTAATGTAGTATTGCTTTTTATATTTTTGCAGATTTCTTATTAGTGGCTTTAAGGGGATTTACTTTTGGCATTACTTAAATACATATGAGGATATCTTCCATTGGTTCTAATTATATTGTGCTACACTTTTTGTATTGTTATAAAACATCTTGAGTTATTGTATGTGTTGCAAACAATTATTGTATAGAAGGAGTTTGAATTGGATACTTGTTTTATTTTTTAGTTGTGGAATGTATGGATCAATTTTTTATAAATGAGTTGTTGAAATAAATGTGTTATTCAAATGTGAGGTTTTAATAATATAATGACAGATTACAAGTTAATATCAAAGCCATGAAAAAAATAAAAACAGGAAATAAGTTTTAGTGACAAATTTTTCGTTCACAAATTTAGTAACAAAAAATTGTTTGTGGCGAAATATTTCATTGCTAAATGTAGCGGAATTTGATAAGAAATGGTTTTAGTGGAGAAAATTTTCGTCGCTATATGTGCCTGGATTTTCTTTGAAATAGTTTAGTTGCCGAAATTTTTCTTCACTATATATACCCGAAAATAGTTATAGTGACGAAATTGTTCGTCACTAAATATGATTTAATAAACTAAAATGGTTTTAGTGACGAAATATTTTCGTCTCTGAATAGTGTTTTTAGTGAGGAAAACATCTAGCGATGAAACATTTTTCTCGCTAAAAGTTTTTTTTTTAAAAACAAATCAAACTTTTAGTGACGAAATTTTTCGTCGTCAAGACTTTTAGCAACAGGGTTTCAGCTACGGAATGAGTTTCGTCGCTAATTAGTAGATTTCGTCGCTAAAGGTTCTCAGTGACGAAAAACTGGACTTTTAGTGACGAAGTTTTTCGTTACTGAAAATACATTTTAGAGTAGTGAGACTTCGAGAAGTCCATTGGTAGTACGAGCTTGGAGGGCTCAAATACATGGGGTAGACTAGGCTTGGAGGATCTTTTATTATTTGTGTACTCCAACTTTATTCTCTAGTGGATCGATTTCTATTTGGAGGGTAGTGGAGAGGTTTTTTGTTGAGTTCTTTGATTTTCTTTTTGATAACACATCTTGGTGTTATCTTGTGTTTGCATCCCTCTTCTCTAATTTTTAAGCTTTCATTACATTGTTGATGATGGATGAATATGACTTAGGGTAGTGTTATTGGTTCATTGCACACATTTACTCTTATTCCTCTCTTTGTTTAAGTTAGAGTAAAATCAATCTAGCCGTTATTTTAATTGGGGGTCAGAACAATCTCTTGTGTTTAAGCACAGATCCAAGCTTTCAATCAGTTCTGACATTTTCGCAACTGACTCAAGATGGGCCACATTTATTCTCATTTCATATTTCGTTGTTCTAGAGTATTAGGACATATGTGTTTCACTTGTTTAGAACATATGTCATTCATTACTTATGTAATTGGCTAATCCTTTGTCAAAACGCACTTTACTTGTAATTGGGTAGATTTAGGATGAGGTTAATGCTTCAAGAAACAAGGTTTTAAGATCAAGTGTCCTAGCCATGCAAGTCTGTCCAAGAAACAAGTTTAGAAGTGCTCTTCATTAAAGCTCGACAGCTGCATCTATTGAGCTTTAAGAAGCTAGTCTAGCCCCGAGGCTCGACAGATGCTCGACAGCACCTCGACACCTGTAGCTGTCTAGATTTAAGAAAAACATATTCCTAGTTCTATTTTGATTCTAATCCGTGGATGTGTCTTCGGGCCTTCTTTTCTCCTAACCCTAGACATATAAAAGGATTATTTTAAGGGCCGTCAAAGTGTAGCAAGTTGCACAAGCATTGAGAAATCCTTGGTCATGCAAATTATGACTTGAGACGAAGTTCTTGCCCTAGTTCATCTCTCTTGTGAAGAAGTTGCTGTGTCTTTGCACCGTAAGGTTTTGTAACCAAACATCTTCTTGAAATTTATCGTGTGGATGAATTGAAGAACTTTGCAGCCAACAATCTTCTCTAGTTGGTGATTGAAGTCACATACTGGGATCCGTGCAATTGGTTAGTCACGTACTTGGGAGCCGTGCATCAAAAGGAGAAATTGTCACTACAAAACAAGTCCAATTAGGTATTGGGATAAGGGTTCAACTGTAGGTTGGCAAGGTACTTGGAATTCCTTTACTTGTAACCGCTTGTTGTGATAATAGTGGAGTTTCGGGAGCGGTGACCTTAAATTCACCCGGTGGGGTTTTTGCCGTGTAGGTTTTCCACATTCGTAAACAAATCACCGTGTCATTTATTTTCCGCTGCATACTTAGTTTAATTGGTGATTTGTTTGTGCTACCACGTGCTTTGCATGTTAACTTGATTAATTAATAACTTGGCTAATTAATCAACTTAATTCATCACAAGGAGTCAATATGTTTTTGGCCTATCATAGAGGTTTCTATTGACCTTTATATTCTGAGTGCTTATGCTTAGACATGGCAAAACGGGTAGGTTGGGTTGGGTTCGGGTCGGGTCAATTGGGTTGCGAGTCAAACGGGTCACAAGTCAAAGACAAGTCATCTTAAGCGGGTTAAAAACGAGTTCGAGTCAATCGGGTTGCGAGTCGGGTCGGGTTGGGTCGGGTTGACCCGTATTTTTCACATGATTTTTTTTTATTATAAATAAAACAACATGTATTTGTCATTTGCAAAGTTATGCAACAAATTATTTGATGTAAAATGCATTATTTTGACTTCACCACTTATATCAAGAATGAATTTAGTTAAACTTATTAATACTTATTCAATAATTTAAAAATTACATAAATCCTAGCATTGCTATCTAAAACAAAATAACACAAACATAAGTAAAACAAATACACATGTTGTATTTCTACATAATATCAACATTCCAAAATATAAAACAAAATTAGAAATGATTTATTGGATAACTCATTTGATAAAGAATAAAAACATATAAGAAATTTACAATCTTGAAAATTAATTTTATAATCTATTATCAATTGGATAACTCATTTGATAAAGAATAAAAACATATAAGAAATTTACAATCTTGAAAATTAATTTTATAATCTATTATCAATTGTGGTTGTCACTCTATTTCAATTTGAGATATACATTAAAATTTGATTGGTTACATATTTATACATGGTCTCTTTTATGAATATCATATCATTGTTAAGCAACACACACTCTAGGAAATTCCATAATTTATTTTGAAAAGCCGTTTATTTTGGACATAAATTGTTAAAATTAAGTCTAAGCATTCATAATTTATGCTAATTTGATACTTTGGCTTTACTATTTTTACACTTGTAAATGTTTTTCACACATGTCTATAATTTTAAGTCTATATTTTTAACTCTATTGTAACCATATTATCTTGGCATGTACTTTGTTATTTGATATCTAAAAATCTTTACTCATTACAGAATGCTCAACCATTTATCTTCTAATTAATTTGCATATGTAAATGTATCAATTGTTTCCTTAAAACTCACAATAAACAATTAAACTACTATTGTCTTAATTTAACTTTTTTTTATTAAAAAAAAAGTTTTAAAAAAGTGATTCGGGTTCGGGTCGGGTCGCGGGTCAGGTTGACCCACAAAAAACTCGGAAAACTCGGGTCGGGTCACGGGTCAACCTGTTTTTGTTTCGGGTCAAAAAAATCGGGTTCAAATAGAGTATTTTTCGGGTTGGGTCAGGTCAGGTTAGAAAATTTTGACCCATTTACTTATGCTTACCTTCTTTACATGAAAACTTCCAACCATATAAGTAACATATTCTTTTCCTCTTTGATTGGCCTTCCAACTGAGTTTTCTTGGCTTCTTTTAATCATTACGTTTTTCAATAGCTTCTCTTGCCTCTTATATAGGAACAATCCCCAAGTTCCAAACTGCGAAGGCATATTTAGATTTATATTGTTTGTAATGGCTTTCATCTTGAATAGACAAATCATTGGCGGGATTCTGCCTGCATTGTTCACTGTCTCAATACTAGTGGAAATATGCTTCGCAAAAAATGTTCCCGCTACTTTTGTTTTCGGGGATTCCTTGGTTGATGTTGGAAATAATAACTACATTTTATCACTTGCCAAGGCTAATTATATACCTAATGGGATTGATTTTGGAATGGCAACAGGCCGATTCACAAATGGAAGAACAGTTGTTGACATTATAGGCAAGTACTAATTGTAATGTACTTTGCATACCTAGTTCTACTTTGCTTAAAGTAGAGGCTATTAAAGTATATGCAAATGTTTAATTCATCAAAATTTTCTCACCAGGTCAGGAATTCGGTGTTAATGACTACCTGCCTCCTTACTTGGCTCCCACTACAATAGGATCTGTGATTCTGTAGGGAGTCAATTATGCTTTTGCTAGAGGCGGAATTCTTAATTGATGGAAAAATGCATGTGCGCAGCGGAAAACAAACAGATCTACTTCATTCATAAAAGTTAACATGCACTATATAAGTTTGAGAATTTGAGAACAAGAGAGTGTACCTTGGAGCGGTGAATTTCAAAACCGAATATCAAAATTGCTTGGGAACACTTTCAATTTTCACTCCAATTCACTAACGCCCAAGATGTGTGGTCTCTCAATCAGTTCCAAAAGGAGAACATGTTAAAGTGTCTAACACTTCATACACCGCTTCACAATAGCGTTCTCTCAAAATCTCTACAGAAAATTCTGTATGTTTCTCCTTTTGTGTCTAACCGATTATCTAATTGGGCTAGCCTTTTGGGCTTTCCAATTGGGCTTAAGTGTGTGGCTTGAAGTGGACCAAAAGGGACCAATAAGACACTAGCTCCAATGGGTCTTGGGCTTTTCTGTCAACTTTTGACAAGTCCAAAGTTATCATTAACTATATTTAATACCACTATATAAATATAGTTGCACTCTAGGCCTTATCTATAAATTATATCTCAAGACTTTATTGTACATGCAACCCCTTCATAAAATATTTGTAGTAATACAAAATCATGAAAAAAGACTGTCGCTTTGTAGATTACTACATCTTAATTCCTTGAGTACCCGATTTAATCATTTAAAGTTATTCATTATATATATTTATGAAATCTAATTCCATAAATATATATACTTTAGTAACTCCTTACTAAAGTGGTTAGACCTAACTCTCTGAATAACAATCCCATTAAACTTATCTCAAGGAAATATTTTGTATCTCCGTTAAGAGACTATGAATTCCATCTTGAGAATATATGTTCCATCAACACTAAATGCGGTTGCCCAACATACTGAGATTTTGACCGTTACTCTAGATCTCACTCATGATATATCAAAGCAACCTATACCTTATGATCAAGTCCATTATTCTCTCAGGATTAAGGGTTTATGCAAATATAAGTCATGAGTTTATTATTCATATGACAGTCGTTGGAAGAATAATAAATCTCACACGGTCTAGTTCAATATGTTTTAACTCTTAAAACATATCAACATACCAACTAGAAATCTCCATTTCCATGATCAAGACAAATCATCTTAGTTGATATGTTATAGTCTTCGCAGATGAAATGCCCAATTTTCATTACTGACTACGAACTACATTTTGAGTTTACAAGGAACTTGTGATTTACATCTTCTGTGACTAAATCACATACAATGCATCTCATGGACTATATGATAATGTCTCAATATTCATGTTACCATTATTTTAGATAATAATAAAACAATTTTATTAAACATAACATTAAATCATACATAATGTCATAAATAATAACATATATAGCATCATGAGAAATGATATGTACACAACATTTTTACAATATTTTTACAAAAAATCCTAAGTGGCAGGATGTTACTGGTTGTTATTGTTGGGGCAAAAAAGTAATCTTAGTGTTAGGTTCAAATTTGAACCAATAACAACTAACCACTTATGATTTGTTGTAAAAATGTTGTAAAAATGTTGTGGACGTAGCACCTCTCATAGCATCATACAATAGGATTTAAGGGCACTAATCCTAACATTAATTACACTGGAAAGATCTTGGTAAGGTTTCTGCTCCACATTTATAATTTTTTTCCCAAGTAAGCACTAAAAAACATTGAAGTTCCAATGGTTATGAAGACTTCTATTTTACTTGACGTGCAAACAACCATTCTCATCAGCATTTCAATGATGTTGTGAATCACTAAACAAGATTAACTTGTATACTTTCAAGTAAATCAATATGCTTGACCCGAGCAATATTTACCCTATCTTGGATACATGTGATTTTCAAAGTCATTTTGAACAGCATTTCAGTACGTATTTTGTGTTAGGTGTACAACTATCTATAGGTTTACATAAACAAGTAAATTTGTACATAGGGAGATCAAATCAACATGGATGCGCGAATAGACAATTTTACAAACAGCAGGCAAGACATAATATCAAACATTGGTGCTCCTGCAGCACTAACATTGTTAGGAAAAGCAATCTTCTTTGTTACGATGGGCTCAAATGATTTCATCGATAACTATCTGACACCTGTCACCTCTGCTGCTGAGCAGAAGTTGATCAATCCAGAAGTATTTCAAGATTCAGACTACAACTTACGGTAATCTTTTAGTAACCTGTTATGGTAAAGCCACATTTTCTGCGTAAAATTCAAACTGAAATGTTATTGATTCTGTTACTAGAGGCTTTACAATTTGGGTGCTAGGAAGATTATTGTGGCAAATGTTGGACCTATAGGGTGTATACCTTATGCAAGGGATACCAATCCAGCTGCAGGAGACAACTGTGTTAGTTTGGCAAATCAGTTGGCTCAATTATTCAATGCTGAGCTGAAAAGCCATATCATAGACCTCAGTGCTAATCTTCCGGAATCAAAATTTGCCTATGCAGATGTTTATAGAATCGTAGAAGATATCCTGCAAAACTACATATCCTATGGTGAGTATGCTCTAGGTTTTACTGCCAGTTCACACAGGATAGGTCATAGGAGTATCTTAATTATCATGGTCATTTAAATTTATAATTCCTTAACAAATTAAGCTTTTGGTATAAGTAAAAGAATTTTGAACCATGTCTTCATTCTAAAGAGAACTTCATGCTTTATTTAACAGGTTTTGAAAATGTGAATTCCTCGTGCTGCAATCTTGCCGGGCGCTTTGGGGGTTTGATTCCATGTGGTCCTCTCTCAAAAGTTTGTAATGACAAATCCAAGTATGTGTTTTGGGATATGGCTCATCCTACTGAAGCTGCTAATATTCTCATTGCAAGGCGTCTCATTGATGGTGACACCAATGACATTACACCTATGAACCTTAGGCAATTTGCTCGATTGTGACCCAAAGTCTAACGATT
Source organism: Castanea sativa (assembly GCF_040712315.1). NCBI lineage: Eukaryota > Viridiplantae > Streptophyta > Magnoliopsida > Fagales > Fagaceae > Castanea > Castanea sativa. The sequence goes on from NC_134014.1 coordinate 13,089,419, forward strand.
GTAACCAGATGCGTTCGTAGATTGTTTTGAGAAAAAGTTAGTAGGAGATTAGTACTCATTTAATGACAATAACTGACGTAATTAATTCGTAAGAATAAATAGTGGTACTCTAAGAATAGTGACAATGAAGCTTACGGAAAACCACATAATACTATTTGAATAGGTATGTTGTACACCGTTCTAGTTTTCTCACTATCATATTATTCTTAGCGATGTGTTGGATGTAGTAATGAAGGAATTCGTTTCATTTCTATGACTAACACTAGTCAGTAGTTCATTGAATTTGTTGACTGTATTTGTAGAAAAATATGTTCTTGCTAGACGACATTATCATAAGGTGAAGGTGGCCTTCAATCTCATTCAATTAAGGGGGTTAAAGGGAAATTGGGGTGATAGTTTAGGGTGAAAAATTGTAATTTGCCTGATTAATTACAAGTTAATGTGAAATTAATAACTATTCTTTCAAAATTTTGAGAGTTAACTTTGGATCCAAAATCTAAATTAAAAAAATAAAAAAAAGTTTTTTTTGTTGATAATTCGATAGATGAGGGTTGGGGGATTTGAACCCCGAATATTTCCGTTAAAAATATTAAGAGATATCAACAAGATGAGTTTACCATTTACTTAAGTTTCAACATTTACCATTCAAAAATAAAATAAGATTAGATTCAACATTAAATGTATTATGTTTTGTGCAAAATAAATGACAGCATAATCCATTCGAAACTTTATTAAGAACAGATCTATTTAATTTACTTAGTAGATGAGTTAAATTTAACAAAAACTTTTTTGAAAAATAATAATAATAATAATAATAATTTCTTCTTTATGACCTTATGTAGCATATGAGCTTGACTTCGTCTTAAAGAAGATACGAAGAATAACAAGAAAGACAAAGGTTAATACAAAATGTGGCAAGGAAGACTGGAGCAGCTAAGCCTATTTTGTGGTGGATTATAGTTATGAAGCATGCAAAACTATATGGTGCTTGTGAAATTCCTAGGGGAAAAGAAAACACATATATACATGCTCGCATACAAAATTAAAAATAAAAATATTGAAAGAAGAGATTTATCACTTGCGCCGCGACACTAACTGCCGCATGAAGTTTTGGTATTGACATATGAGTGTACTCCCTTACCTCATCCCCCTTGCCATATATATATGCGTGTGTGTGTGTTTCTCAAATAAAAATAAATAAATAAAAACTCTTTTTGTTAATAAGTGGGATGACAATTTTGCCCCGCGTTGATAAATGTTATAATTGTAAATTTTTTATACTCTAAAACATTACTATTTAATAAACATATCAATATTAACTTATTTTATTCTATCTAATGTTAACGTGGCTTTCTGCCTTTATTTTGTTGTTTGTTATACTATGAGATTTTTTTTTTTTTTTGGTGATATTTTCTTGTTAAACACTTTAATAATATTATTCAATATTTGCTAAAAGTTAGTTTGATTTGATGGGATAAATTCAGTTGTAATTTCAAGTATATTTTTTATTAATGAAAGATGTTTTATTTTTAAAAAATTGTAATAGTTGTGGGGCAAATTAACAAAAAAAGTAAAGTCTTAAGAGGTGGAGTGGGGATGCGGGAAGTTCCCATCATGTGAGTCGGGGGCAAAGACCACATCTTTCGGCCCTACCCCACCCTTTTGCCATCTCTATTGACAAACACTAATTGCCAATGTTGAAAAATAAACTATTTTCTACCCCCCCCCCCCCCAAATATGTAGTTCTAGTACCACATAAAATACAACTTTTGTCACAACTATCTTATGTGTCAAATTATGACTGGCTGCCTATCATTTTCATATGATCCCATTCCACTGTTCACAGTCTGTCATGTGAATAATTGTAACACATGTTGTGGCATTTTATGTGGTTTTAGAATTTTTGAAAAAAAAAAAAGACTATGAATATAACAATACGAAATGGAAATTTGATCTCTATTTTTTTTTTTTTTGTGCAAACTTAATCGATGATTCACATGGATTAGCCAATCAAAATAACCAATATAAACAAAAAATTCAGCATCAATCCCCTATTCAGATATCAAATTTTTATATAGAAAACCCTCAAATTGAGAATGGAAAGAATATGAGATCTAATTCAGTAAAAACTAATTTCACTATAAAATAATGACAATCTTCTCTACAACAAATACTACAGGCTATCATTCTAAAAATAAAAAAAATAAAAAAAAATACTGCAGGCTACCGAAACACCAAAGAGCGCGCGCACACTCAAAAATAAAAAGTAAAAGTCTATAGTTGATTGTTTGTGGTTAGTTGAAGGTGAATTTGTCAGTTGATGGACAATATTAATTGCTCAATATATTTTGAGCAATTAATATTGACTATATATGAGCAATTAATATTGGCTATATATATATATATATATATATAGAGAGAGAGAGAGAGAGAGAGAGATTATTTGACTTGTGTATAATTTTTTTTTTTTAAAGTATAATTGTACTTTTGAGCCACCTTATTAATAAACTCTTCCAAGCAAGCACATGGAATCCTTTATGTTCAGTAATTGCTGGTGCAACTTACAAAAAAATGAACTTACTCAATTTAAATACAGCAATTCTTGTAGGTGGAGAAAGTCTAGAGATAACTTTTATAATACTAGCTCCCTCCGTCTCACTTAGTTTGTCCTGTTTGAAAAGTCAAACTTTTTAAGGGAATATCATTTATTGTCTTGTCTAATTTTTAAAAATGTATTAGTTTCCAAAACTACCTTTAAATAATTTTGTTGATTTTTTTTTCAAATGGAGTAGTTTTGAAAATTAAATAGGGGTATAATAGGAATATTAATAAATTAATGACTTTTATTATTAGAAATAGGACAATATTTTGAGACATCCCAAAATGGAATAGAGGACAAACTAAATGGGACGAAGGGAGTACAACTTTAAAGTGATCGACTATGAATGGTAGAGAAAGTGTAGTGAGTTCATGTAAAATTGATTCTCCACCACTCACATTAACCACATCATCAAGTTATGGCAAACTGTGTGGTCGTATAAGAACTTATAGCATTAGCCTTTAATTAGGGAAAGGAAACAACAGTGCCATCAATGATTCATGCGGCTAAGGCAATGAAGGGGAAGATTTTTGGGCTACAATCTGAAGTGCTTCACACATCCTCAAAAGATAATCTTACACGTTTGGTGCTAGTAGTGCACAATGCACATGCAATTGCACGCCGCCACACTGAATAACCCTTCGTTTCAAAGATCTCCCACATTTCTTTAGCTGTTGGACCCATCAACATTTGTAACCAAAATTGTCTGAGGTGGTGGCCACATCCAGCTGTTTATGTAGGAGACAAAACACTTTGATATAACAATTGAAACCACCATACGGTTCGCCTTAAAAAGATGGAAAAAGGGAGGAGCAACTATCTATGTAATTACGGTCTTTATAGGCCATTGTTCCAGTCAAGCAATCAATCACATGCAATTTGGATTTCAACGTGATCAACTCTCCCTTCTGTCCCCTAATAAACCAAATGGCACGATCTTTTTAAGAATAAGATCAAAGGAATGGACAAGACCTGCGCAAACAGTGGAGCATGTAGTTTAATTCGATACAATGTAACTTCACAACACATAAAAGTTATAACACATAACAGACTGATATCTTATAACGATAACTTCCAACTAGAGATATAATTCCTATGTAATCACACTGATAATTCAATCCATTTGAAATAAATTATTTTTATGCTTTATATTAAATATTGCAAATTTAAATGTATATCTAGTAACATTTCATATAAAATTTAAATGATCTGGCAATTTGTACTTTGTCACATCCAAAAATTAAAATTTTAACTATGAAATGGATTTTCTCCATTTTACTAGAGGAGGTCTTGTTTTGTATAATAGTCTTGGTAAAAAGAAAAATATTGAAAACTCACTTAGTGTATAAAACACTTGTGAATGTTTAGACCCCCAAAAACAAATATTCAAAGCAAGCTTATATTTAAAAAATATATGTGCGGAATATGAACTAAGCAATACCCAAATTATCAAACTACTCTAAGCCATATTTTAATCAAAACTCAACAGTAATTAAAAGCAAAGCGTAAGGGAAAAATGCAAACACAAGATAACACCGGCATGTGCTATCGAAGAGGAAACCAGAGAACTTGGCGAAAAACCTTTCCACCACCCTCCAAGCGGTAAATGATCCACTAGAAAATCAGTTGGGATACATGAATAACAATAGACCTTCCAAGCCTAATCTACCAGATGCACCTAAGCCCTCCAAGATTCTTGCTTCAACAAGGTTACGCCAAACCGTGTCTTCTCTAGTTTATTGGACCCCACAATTAGCCCATTGCATCAACCAATATGAATTGGTTCTCTCTTGAACTACTTCCCAAACACCAAGAACCTTCTCACTATTCTGAATTTGGTGAGGTAAGGATTTGGTTTATAATCCTCTTATGAGTATGACAATAGAGAGGGTGAGAGTAGAGGAATTTGGATAATCAAATGTATAATATTGTGGATGAATCAATCTTGTTTTTCTCTAGGGTTTCTCTCTCAAAATTCTCTTTGGAAACTCTCTACATTTCGTGGGTATAAGGGTATTTATAGTAGGGTATGAGATGGAATGTGAAAAGTCAGTTTTTAGCAAAGCAGGGTGCACTGGGGTAAGTTGCAAGTTCCAATCACTAGTTACCAGAATGGCCAGACTGTATTTTTTGTCCTGTAGTAATCTAGCTATCTTGACCCTTCAACTTCCTGCATGCTTCACACGTGTGCTACAGTTTGGCAAGTCACCACTCGCGAGTCAGTCGCGAGTTCCAGTCGTGAAACACATTTTGTTGCATACACTTGATCAAATCTTCACACTCTCTCACACACAACCCTTACATTATTCCCACCTAAGTACAGGGTTTTTAAATGCTAAATTACAAGCAAATTTGGTACGGAATAAAGCCAACACAGAGTTGAATAAATTCAACTTTACAATCTCACCCTTCGGCTATTCCGTGACAAATTCCTAAAACAAACTCTAGACTTAAAATGTGAGTTGGGAACAGTTGCTAAAACTCACTCATGCCTAATTCTAGATTCATGAAGCTCTTAAACCATACAAACAAGTCTCCTGAAAAAAATATCACAAAATGCACTCATTAAGTTCATTGTAAGCGGAAAACTTAGAATGCATAAGGAGCAAGCACAATACGATCAAGCACAATACGATCAAGCAAGTATGAATATGATAATGAAACATAACTTGTCCATACAAAAACAATCACTATTACTAGTGACTACAATGAACATTCACACGGTGAATGAACATTTGGGCATGCAAGCAAATAAGCTCAATGCGAAGTATCATTTGCATGTCCGACACTCAATTGATGCAAGAACACTAAAGCATAAAGCATTAAGTTTGAATTGCATCAAGGATACAATATTCAACAAGGGCACAAGAGTACTAAAGAAAATGCAAAACATTAACTAAAAGTACTAAACTACATAAGCAAGGGTACATAATATAGTCAAGTACACAACATAAGCTTAAAAAATGAAATATGAACATAAACTAAAAATAATAACAAGAAAATCTTGTTGTTTGATTGCTTGCTTGCTCCCCCTTCAATTTAGCTCTCCCTCCCCCCCCTATTATAGCTCTCCCCTATCATGAACACCATCTCCCCCTTTTTGTCATGGAATAGCAAGTCATCATCTTCTTCTAGCGTCCTTTGGATTTGATCCAATTGAGTTTGGAGAAAGGTAAACTTTGTCTCAAATCAAGTGTACTGAGAGTGCATGATAGATGTGAGGCCGGACATTGTTGTGCTCATGTTTTTCATAGAAGTCATGATGTTGTCCAACTTCTCATCATAGGAGTGTGAGCTAGAGCTTGTGTCACCTTGAGGAGCATTACTCTCTTGTTTGAAATTCTTTTGGACACGGCCTATTATAGCATTGATAGTGCTAATGTTGATTGGTCTTTGCTTAGGTTGAGGATACTCATCTTCCATTGTGGGTACTCCTTTTAGCTTCAATATCTTGATGACAAGGCAACAAAATGGAAGACAGTTCCTGGAGGCCGTCCTCTTAGCAATTTTGACCAAAATGTGAAAGATATGAGAGCATATATCAATTTCTTCATCGATAATCAAGTCATGAAGAAATAGAGCTCGACCAGATTCATATGTCCGGTGCTCGAGAGAGGATAGAGATTATGAAGCATAATTGCTGTGAGCAACCTCAACTCGGGAAATAAAGATGACAAACCAATTGATTTCCCATTTGAAGACACATTCAAATTTTCTTCCTAAAACTTCGTGAAAAATTTCAGGGTCCGGGTCCATCTCATCATAAACTGGTGGTTTTGCAAACATTAGCCGGTTGATGTTCAAAATGAGAGCAAGATATGAATGCATGATAGTGAAGGCCCTTCCTCATACCCAACATTGTAGCTCTTCCCCATCAAAGATAGCATTCGCATAAACTCTTTCATAAGCTCTTTATAAGGATCTTCAAGATTCGATAGAAGGTAGTTCCAATCCTTAGAAGCGAATCATTTAGGAATGTTTGTATCAAGAAGAGTAGCTTAAATACGCTTAATAAGTGGCATATGATCTAAATCTGGTGTCATCAAATACTCCAGCTGAGGATCGAGTTTTCTTTGACTTATGAGAGAAACTACTGAGGTCAATGACTAGTTACTTCCTCTTGTTACTGCTTGCTTTCATTGTCGACTTTTTGAAAGGAGACATCTTCAAGCAGAGATCATGAAATTTCAAAGAGCAAGATGAACACAAACGTCAACAAACTTGATTAGAAACATAAACTACGAATTAAACCCTAAAAACTGAAATTTAAAGAGCATTTAAAAAAAATGGCATGTGAAGATGTTAAATATCAAAGCATGACATAATCATAGCATTAGACACTCAACATGTCAAAGATTATATGTGTGTGTATCATATGAAAAAGTATGCATATAAGAGGCATGAAAACATGCAAGGGGCAAAGTGTGAAACATATAACCATTAGTTGTTCCAAACATGGAACATGATTATCCCCAAATATTGTACTCAACGGAGTCCAACATTGCACGCAAAAACATCTAAATAGACATTTTATCAACAAAATGATATGCACGCCACAACACAAAACATTGTATAAAGCATGAGCATGTAGTAGAAACATGCAAAACAAGCATTATATCATCATTCTCAACAAAACTCATATGATAATTTCATCAAACACAACAAAACTCCATGTTCATCAACAATATTTCAATATCTCAACAAAAACAAGAACTCCATGAAATATAATGCTTTAAACTTGAAATAAAGTAAAAAGGAGTGAAAACTCATACCTTTTCTTGGATTTGAAGTGAAGATTGAAGAGAAAAATGAAGGTTTTTAATGTGAACATGGTGGTTTTGAGAGAGGGAGAGGCGGAGAAGACGAAGAGACACACACGTGATGCGAAGGAAAATGAAAAGTTTTAAAAAACTGTATGATTTTTAACCATATTTTTACAAAACACGCGTTTTTCATGACTCAACTGACTCGCGAATGAGTCGCCAAAATCCCTTAAACCCAGATTTTGAAAAATTTCTCTAAGTCTTTTTCGTGACTGGGACTTACATTCACTAGTGAGTCGTGAACGCCTCTTGGATGACCTCGCTACTCGCGAATGAGTTGCCAAAAATTCTTAAATCTAGATTTTGAAACAATTTATAAGTCTTTTTTGTGACTTATGTTCTCATTCGCCAATGAGTCGCGAAAACCCTCGGGTTGAGCTCGCAAGTCACAAGTGAGTGGCCAAAAAGCAGAGTTGCAAATTTTTTGGATTTTTGTGAATTTTTTTAAAACAAAATACTTTCTAAAAACAACTAAAATACTCAAAAATATTTTTGGGTTTGATCAACAGATGCTTGAGTATGTACATCACATTTAATCAAGTACAATCACACAAATGAATAACGCATTCATTGAACATAGACATGTGTAATGTGGGTGGGTATCAAACATGAGATAGTCCTTAGTCTAATGTGAAGCTTCAATGATCAATTCAACCATGTCATACATAACTAGCACTAAGTAGAGTGACGTATCTCAATTGTAGAAATAAACATATATGACCTCTCACATAAACTTGATTACATTGAGTTAGAAGCTTTTCATTTGGCTTCTTTTCTTTTGATCATTTTGATCTTTACATCTCTCTTTGAGATAGATGCCTGGAATTTTTGATATTTCAATTTGATGATTAAGCCTTTGGCTTTTGGCATCATACATTTTAAATACATGTCGCTTTCCCTTTTTCTTAGTCAAATACTAATATGTACGACAGATTTTTCAGCTCATTATCTTTTTTGAGATTGATATTGGTTGAGCTTTTAAGCGAAAAATATGAGTGGGAAGATATATAGGCACAAGTCTAAGCATGTCTCAAGATCAACAAAACTATTGACTAATCATTCATGACAAGTTTGAAAATCTATTTACAACAAACACATAGATGTCAAGATGTTTCCCACAAAGATTCAAGTGTATAGAGAACAAGCTAAGCTCATTAATGCATAAAGCCATTAGTACGGAGGTACAAGGCTAAACATGCATGTGACTATGCACAACACCGCCGATCAAACTTTTTGGATTTTATACTTTTTATATGTTTTTGGATTTTTGACACAAAGCAAGAAAAGAATGATAAAAACCAACAAACAACCAAAGCTTTTAAACACCAAAAACAATAAAAAACATAAAGTGCTACCAACAAAGTAGTGTGTGCTTTACTCAATTAAGAACAATTCAAGATAGATATGTAAAACACACAACACACATGAGTTTCAAGGAATGATACCGACACCGATGGTCTTACGGAGCAATTTGAACTAAGGGCCATCGAGAGGTTTGGTGAAGTTGTCTGACTTTTGGTTGTCCGTGTGAATAAATTCAAGACATACAATTTTATCTTCCACCAAATCACGGATAAAGTGATAGCGAATCTAATTGTGCTTGGACTTTGAGTGATGAACAGGATTCTTGGAAAGATTTATGGCACTAGTATTGTCACAAAGCACACTCATCGTTTCTTGAGGAATCCCATAGTCATGAAGAAGTTTCTTCATCCAAAGAAATTGAGTACAACAACTCCCAACAGCTATATACTCAGTGTTGGGAAATTTAGACCCCGGCTGATAGAATTAACAAGTTTTAAACCCAAGTTGTTAATTAGATTTATTATGAATAAACCTTGTTAAAACAAACAAATATCAATATCATGTCAACATCATGCACAGAGAAAAAGTAAATAAGACAAGATATGATAACCCAAGGAAACCAATGAAACAAACTAGTTTCACATTAAAAAACTTGGGGGGAAACCATTCTCAAAAGAAATTCATTATAATAAAGAGAAGCTTCAGATCTAGTACAAAACCTTTGTCTCTAGACTCTACAATTCTCGTAGATGAACTTACAGTAGAAACCTTCTACTGCTTCAGAACCTCTGAACTCTTCAATACATGAATGCCACCATTTTGCATGAATCTCAGTACGTGACTAACCAATGATGCACGGATCCTAGTACATGACTAACTCCAACAACTTGAAAAAGATGTTGTTGGCTGCAAAGTTCTTCACTTCATTAACAATGAAGATCAAGAAGTACATGGTTACAAAATCCTAAGGCGCAAAAGACGCAGTAACTTCTTACAGAGAGAATAAGGCACATAGTCACTTTTTAATATGTTCTCTATGTACATACCCCATATGAAGACTTTTAAAATAAGCCTTATATATGTCTAGGGTTATGAGAAAAGAAACCCTATTCAAATATTTCAGCATGGGTTGAAAATCAAATCTGGAAATTATGATTTCGTAAGTCTCGATAGATTTTCGATTTGTCGAGCTTTGTTCATTAAATCTTGATAAATATGTTTTTGTCTAGCTTTTGTCCAACTTCTATCCAGTTTTAATGAACAGTTTTTTTTTACTTGTTTCATGGTCCAATCTTCATGGCTTTAACACTTGACTTGAACTATTGGAAAATCTAGTTTTACATCTCATATAAAACACATAGCGGAAGCAACAATCACGGATCTACTTCATTTATGAGAGATAACATGTAACCTTGAATTCTAGAACAAAGAATAGAAAGCGTATCTTGATGCAGTGAAAATCAAAACCAAGACTTGAGAATACCTCTAATCTTCATCTCAATTCCACATGCTACCCAAGAAGTGTGGTCTCTCAATTAGTCTTTATGTACGTTGATTCTCAAAAGAAAAATTCTTCTTCTTCTCCTTGTAGAGAAAAACGGTTTTCTTTCTTTTCATCATACATACATACTAACTACCTTGGTAGTTACTTTATTTAATAACTCTTATTAAATAAAAATTGATTATCTAATTGGGTTAGCCTTTTGGGCCTACCCAATTGGGCTTTAGTTTGTGGCTTGAGATGGGACCAAAGGGAACAAATAAGACTCTAGCTCCAATGGGCCTTAGACTTTTCTGTCAACTCTTAACAAGTCCAAAATTACCATTAATTATATTTAATACCACTATATAAATATAATTGTACTCTAGGCCTTATTAATAAATTATATCCTAAGAATCTAATGATATCATTTAACTCCTCCATGAAATATCCATAGTGAACAAAGTCATAATGAACTGTCACTTTATGAACAACTATTTTATCCTTGAGTACCTGGTTTAATCTTTTAGTTATTCACATTTATTGAAATCCAATTTTGATAAATATAAGCTTTAGTAACTCCTTACTAAAATGGGCGCCCTGAATAACCAATTTCTATTAAACTTATCTCAAGGGGATATTTCGTGTCTCTACAAAAGAGATTATGGATTTCATCTTGAGAATATGTGTTCCCTCAACACTACGTGTGGTTACCCAACATACTGAGGTTTTGACCGTGAATATTAGATCTCACTCCTGATATATCAAAGTAACCTACATTTCATGATCAGGTCCACTACTCTTTTAGGATTGAGAGTCTATGAAATTAGAAGTCCTAAGATTAATTATTCAGGTGACAGTTGTTGATTGAATAATTAATCTCATAGCGGTCTAGTTCAATATGTCATAACTCTTAAGACATATCAACACATCAACTAGAAGTCTCCACTTCCATGATCAAGACAAATCATCTTAGTTGATGTGTTATAGTCTTTGCAGATGAAACGTCCAATTTCATCATCGACTACGAACTACATTTTGAATTTACAAGGAACTTGTGATTTACATCTTCTGTGACTTTTCACATAAACCACATACACTGCAACTCATGGATTATGATAATGTCTCATTAGTTCATTTATAAACAGTTTCATATAATTAAATAATTTAATTATTTATGACATGCCAATAAATTGGATTTTAGGGCATAAACCCCAACATGAACAACATGTTTCTCGAAGTCTTAAACCATCCTAGATCTACCCAATTACAAGTAAAGTGCGTTTTGTCAAAGGATCAACCAATTTACATAACACATGTTCTAACAAGTTCCACATATGTCCTAACAGTCTCCCCTTTGGCAATCCGTGACAAAATCATAACAAGCAAATGAAGTATGAGAGAAGTCTTAAATCACTAAACTCATAAACACTTGTTGAATACAATAAAATCTAATCTTATCACAATTTCTAGAAAAACTTTGTAAGAAGAGAGTTTATGGCATGATAGATTTTGACAACCTGTCTTTCTGAAATAGTTTAAACAAAACTCATCACGGCATCTTAACGTGAAACAAAAAATAAAAGATTTCATACATAAAGAAACATGTGTATAAAGAGAGAAAAGAAACAACACATGTAGAGGTAGGTGAAGAAAACATACATCATAGATATATATCAAAGATAAGCACAATGTATGTAAAAATGATCACAAGACCGGTGTACAAGAAGCTAACAGGAGCTCCTAAAACAACAAGGAGATATACACACTCCCTCTCACAAGATGAAACACAATTTTCCCTTATAGAAGCATGTATTTCTCCCCCTAACATGTAGAATCTTAAAAATAAACCACATATTCTCCTTCTTTTTGTCATGATTGACAAAGGGTACAAGAAACTATAAAACATAACCCGAGAAACATAAATAATATGATCAAAGAGATCAAGGGGGCACAAGGAATCCATAAAAACTGCATGAATGTAATGAAATAAGATGCTATGGATGACAAGATAATAGAAAGATGCTGTTGGAAAATTTAGACCCCGGTTGATAGAATTAACAAGTTTTAAACCCAAGTTGTTAATTAGATTTATTATGCATAAAATTTGTTAAAACATACAAACATCAATATCATGTCAAAACTAAGTGCAGTGGAAAAAAATAAATAAGACAAGATATGATGACCCAGGAAAACCAATGAAACTAACCAGTTTCACAATAAAAAACCTGGGGGGAAACCTTCCTGAAAAGCAATCCACTATAGTAAAGAGAAGTTTCAGATCTAGTACAAAACCTTTATCCCTAAACTCTACAATCCCCGTAGATGAACTCAAAGCAGAAACCTTCCACCGCTTCAAAACCTCTGAACTCTTCAATATATGAACGCCACCCTTTGATGCACGAATCCCAGTACGTGACTAACTCACCAACTTGAGAAAGAAGAATGTTGGTTGCAAAGTTCTTCACTCCATTAACAATGAAGATCAAGAAGCACTTGGTTACAAAACCCGAAGGCGCAAAGACGCAGTAGCTTCTTTCAAAAAGAATAAGGTTTCAGTCACCTTTTGCATATGTTCTCCTTGAATTCTCTTATGTGACAACCTCTAAAATATTCCTTATATATGTCTAGGGTTGTGAGAAAAGAAACGCTACACAAATACAAAAGCTTGGCCCAAAAATCAGATCTGAAAATTCTGATTTTCGTAACCTCGATAGATACCTCGATAGATAGTATCTGTCGAGCCTCAGTAAATCTCGATAGATAGCTATCTGTCGAGAAGTTATCGAGCAGGTGTCCGCAGGTGTCCAGTTTTAGTAAACACATTTTCTTCACTTGTTTTTTGGTCCAATCTTCATGGCTTAAATAGTAGACTTGAACAATATGTTCTTTAAAGTATCAAACACATCCTGGATCAATCAAAATACAAGTAAAGTGCGTTTTGTCAAAGGATTAGCCAACTACATAAAATATGTCCTTAACAATCTCCCCCTTTGGCAATCCGTGACAAAACCACAACAAACAAATGAACATATGAGAGAAGTCATAAATCACTCAACTCATACTCACTTGATGAATACAATAAAATCTACCCTAACACAAACTCTTGAAAAGCTTTGCAAGAAGAGAGTTCATGGCATGGAAGACTTTGACAACCTGTATTTCTGAAACACTTTAAACAAAACTCATCAAGGCATCTTAGTGTAAGACATAAATAATAGATTGCATACAAAATAAAGAAACATGTGTATAAAGAAAGAAAAGAAACAACACATGCAGAGGTAGGTGAAGAAAACATACATCATCACATATATATCAAAGATAAGCACAATGTATGTAAACATGGTCACAAGACCTAAGGTACAAGAACAAGAAGCTAAAAGTAGCTCTTACAACAACAAGGAGGTAAACACTCCCCCTAACAAGATGAACCACAACTCCCCCTAACAAGATGAACCACAACTCCCCCTTACAAAGGAATGTATTTCTCCCCCTAACATGTAGAATCTTAAAAAGAAACCACATATTTCTACAATTTCTCCCCCTTTTTGTCATGATTGACAAAGGGTACAAGAAGCTAGAAAGCTTCACCCGAGAAACATAAAGATGATCAAGAATGATTAAGGGGGCACAAGGAATCTATAAAAATGCATGAATGTAATTAAACAATATGCTATGGATGACACGATAAAAGAAACATGTAAAACAAGAAAAAAATGCATGCAGAGGATCTCGATGGATCGAGAGGTGTCGAGAAGCTATTGAGCATACCTCGATGGATCGAACAGCTATCGAGGAGACAGAAACTTTCTCGATTGATCCACCTAGCTATCGAGAGGTGTTGAGATTGTGATAAGAGGCAATAGAAGAACTCGACAGATAAGTCAAGTATCAAGAGGTGTCGAGGAGGTGTCGAGATGGCTTAAAAACAGTTTTTCAAGAAGAGAAAAAACGTAGATATGAATGCAATCAAACATGCAACTTAGCCAATGACCCAACCAACATTTTAACCTCTCAAAACATCTCTCAAACAACAAAGAGTTAAGTATTAGAGATCCCAAAAACACACACACACACACACACTAAACAAGTCTAACCAATTTTATATTTCAAAAATAAGTTAAGACAGTTTAGTGAGTATACATCAACGCATGTAAACCTTGTGATGGCCAAATCACATTGTACTTGCACATGTATCAAGAGTAGTAAAGAATATTGCGTGTTGTGTGTCGCAAGATTGCATATGTGTCTCAAAGTTATGACGATTTGAGATATGAGAAAATCACTTTAACTCACACACAATCATAACTGTTTGATGGGGACTATCACCTTCGAGGTACATCCTATAACTCTCACATCTCCTAGAAAACACGCTTGCAATCATATTTAAAGCATTTTGATCTTTGTGCCTTTTATTTTCTTTGCATATTTTCTTTTTATTAAGCAAACCATGCATGGGTATGTAAAAGAGAGAAAAGAAATACCCAATTATGTTAAGCTTTTGACATTGCACTTTTGCTATGCCGAAGCATACAGATGTCATATTATGATTGGCGAGTAACAGTAGTGAGATGGTTATTTATGCCTTTCTCTTAGGATTTTCTAGTCCTACCCGTCAAAAAGAGTGATACGAGTGTTAAGTACAGGAGATCACTTAACCTTACTCATCACAAACAAAGAGCCACAAAGCTCACTTGCTTAGTTTGTGCATAGGAATGCTCGTCTAAGCTACAAGAGATACAAAGTTTAGAAAACTCTATTTCAATGGCCATTTTAAGGTTCACAAGAACCGATGTACACATACACCCACTGTTTTTGTATTTTTCTGATTTTTCAAATTTTTTTTATTTTGAAAACAAACAAAATAAAAACTAAACAGTCAAACAAAAACATATAAACAACATGATAGCATGAAGGAAAGATGCAGATGCATGAAGGCATGATAGAAGCATGCAGATGCATGATTTCAAAACCAGAAAATAAATCAAGCAAAGAGAGTCCTACTATAGATAGAAAGCATTAAAGCAGAGGACAGACAGAAAAGACAATTAAGTCTTAGACTCCTTTCTCACCCACACAGCACGAGTCTTTGGCCGTGAAGATGAAAAGGCACGTGTCCTAGTTTGACTACTAAAGGACATAGAAGAATTAAGATTCTCCTGAAATTGAGTCAAAAAATTCAAGACTTTTAATAACTCTCCAAACAAAGGTGTAAGTCCTTGAGAGGAAATCTGTGACCATTTGGACACTTGTTTTTTAGGATACAACTTAAAGAAATTAGGAGGAATATGTCCAGAAACACCACAATGATGACAAACATGAGATCTAACAAAGGATTTAGAATTAGCCAAAACAGTTTTGGATTTCATACCTTTATTACCTTTCTCGGATTGGGTCACAATGACAGTCCTTGATCCAGAAGCCGTGGAAGAGGAGGGGTTGGAGGAAACAGTATATCCTAAGCCAGTCTTATCTGAACTAGGCTTTTGAGCACTTAAGACCTCTTCAAGCTTTGCACTAGACATCCTTTCTATTTGAGTTCTAGCTTGACTAAGCTCCACCTTAAGATTCTTTACCTTCTCTTCTAATGAGGTGTTCTCCACAATGAGAGTCTCAACTAACCTTGTAGTCTCATCTAGTTTGACTAACAATTCAGCTTTTTATGTTTTTACCTCATTAAGCTCTTTTCTACAAAGATGAGAAGTCTTTTCAAATTTTATGAATTCAGTGCATAGCTTATCATAGGCTTCCTGAAGGGTCAACTTCTTGGATACTTCTTCATCAAAAGAATCCTCACTGTCACTTGCACTCTCCACAATCACCCTATCAGTTGAGGCAGCAAAGGCCATAACGTGACTACATTCATCTGCACACTCATCAGAAGAGTCATTCTCGGTGTCACTCTAAGTAGCAACCAACCCTTTATCTTCTGACTTCTTGGTATTTTTCCTCATAAGGTAGTTTGAGCACTCTATCCTCATATGTCCAAAACTCTTGCACTCATGGCATTTGATGAGGGGCTTCTCATTCTTACCCTTCCTAGAGGATTTAAATTTCCTAGGAGGTTTGCCCTTAGCCTTTTTCCTAAATTGAAGAAGCTTGATAATCTCATTAGTTATGAAGGTTAGATCCTCATCCTCATCCTCATCATCATCTTCATCTTTAAAGTCCTCAATCTCTTCCTCTATACTCGTAAAAGCCAAATTTTTACTCTTTCCACCTTTTCCCATTGAGCTTAATCCCATCTCATAAGTTTGAAGGTTCCCTACAAGCTCAGTCAAAAGAATTTGATCAATGTCCTTTGCTTCTTCAATGGCAGTGATCTTGGCATGGAATCTTTCGGGTAAGGACCTAAGGATTTTCCTAACAATTTTGGATTCTGGTATGGACTCTCCAAGGTTGAAGGCAGAATTCACAATATCCTTGAGTTTAGCATAAAACTCATCAAAGGTCTCATCCTCTCCATCCTTATTTCTTCAAAGCTACTAGTGAGTCTTTGAAGCTTCACAGTTTTTATAGCCATGGTACCTTCATAGGTGGTCTCAAGAATGGTCCATGCTTCCTTGGCAACTTCCATGGATGATATTTTCTTGAATTCCTCATTGGTCACCCCACAAAACAAAGCATTCAAGGCCATACTGTTGAAATTTGCTGCCATGATTATTGCATCATCCCAATCCATCGGCGATTCCTTTGGCTTAATCCAGCCAACTTCAACAGCTTGCCATACCTGTTCACCTAAAGCCTGCAAAAAGACTTTCATACGAACTTTTCAGTACGTATAATTAGTGCCATCAAATAAAGGAGAAATCAAAAGAGATTGTCCACGATCCATGACAATGGGGGTCAAGGATCACACTCAGGAAATTAATCCAATCAGAGTGTACCCGCTCTGATACCACTTGTTGAAAAATTTAGACCCCGGTTAATAGAATTAACAAGTTTTAAACCTAAGTTTTTAATTAGATTTATTATACTAAAACTTGTTAAAACATACAAACATCAATATCATGTCAAAACTAAGTGCAGCAAAAAAAAAAAAAAAAAAAGACAAGATATGATGACCTAGGAAAACCAATGAAACCAACCAGTTTCACAGTAAAAAACCTGGTGGGAAACCTTTCCGAAAAGCAATCCACTATAATAAAGAGAAGTTTCAGATCTAGTACAAAACCTTTGTCCCCAGACTCTACAATCCCCGTAGATGAACTCCCAGCAGAAACCTTCCACCGCTTCAGAACTTCTGAACTCTTCAATATATGAACGCCACCCTTTGATGCACGAATCTCAGTACGTGACTAACTCACCAACTTGAGAAAGAAGAATATTAGTTGCAAAGTTCTTCACTCGATTAACAATGAAGATCAAGAAGCACTTGGTTACAAAACCCTAAGGCGCAAAGACGCAGTAGCTTCTTTCAGAAAGAATAAGGCTTCGGTCACCTTTTGCATATGTTCTCCTTGTATTCTCTTATGTGACGGCCTCTAAAATAAGCCTTATATATGTCTAGGATTGTGAGAAAAGAAACCCTACACAAATACAAAAGCCTGGCCCAAAAATCAGATCTGAAAATTCTAACTTCCGTAACCTCGATAGATACCTCGATAGATAGTATCTGTCGAGCCTCATTAAACCTTGATAGAAAGCTATCTGTCGAGAAGCTGTTGAGCAGGTGTCCGCAGGTGTCTAGCTTTAGTAAACACCTTTTCTTCACTTGTTTCTTGGTCCAATCTTCATGGCTTTAATACTAGACTTGAACAACATGTTCTTTAAAGTATTAAACACATCCTAGATCAATCCAAATACAAGTAATGTGCGTTTTGTCAAAGGATTAACCAACTACATAAAATATGTCCTTAACAGATGCAAAACATGTGAAAAACAATGCATGCAAGAGGATCTCGACAGATCGAGAAGCTGTCGAGCTGCTATTAAGCAGAAGCTAACCTCGATGGATAGAGAATCTGTCGAGGATGTATCGGCCAAAAAAAAAGTTTCTCAATGGATTAAAAAGCTATCGAGAAGCTATCGATACAAAGTCTAGAAAGCTCGATGGATCGAGATTGTGTTAACTTCTATCGAGACAAGAAGAAAGAGGGTCTCGATAATTATGAATCTGTCGAGGATTCGTTGAGAAGCTATCGAGCTTGAAGAAAATGTGTTTTCAAAGGGAGAAAAACACAAAAAGAAGAATGCAACAAGCAATCAACTCAACAAAAGATTCAAGCAACATGTTAAGCTCTTAAAACATCTCTAAAAAAAAAAAATACAAAGCATTTAAGATCCAAAACACACACACACACACAAAACAAGTCTAACCAATTTTATATTTCAAAAACAAGTCAAGACAGTTTAGTGAATATATATTAACACATGTATTCCTTGTGATGGCCAAATCATATTGTACCTGCACATGTATTAAAAATAGTAAAGAATTTTGCGTGTTGTGTGTGAAGACATCGCAAGATTACATAAGTGTCACATGTTATGACGATTTGAGATATGAGAAAATCATTTTAACTCACACACAATCATAGCTACTTGATAGGGACTATCACCTTCGAGGTACATCCTATAACTTACACATCTCCTAGAAACACGCTTGCAACCATATTTAAAAGCATTTTAATTCTTTTTACTTTTGATTTTTCTTTGCATATTTTTTTTTTCTTTTGAGCATATCATGCATGGGCATATATAGAGAGAGAAGAAATACCCCATTATGTTAGGCTTTAAACATCATAATTTTGCTATGCCAAAGCATATCGATGTTATACATGATTGGCGGGCTTTAGTGGTGAGATGGTTATTTATGCATTTCTTTTATGATTTTTTTAGTTATTCCAGTAAAAAAGAGTGATATGAGTGTTAAGTATAAGAGATTGCTTAATCGTACTCATTACAAACACGAGCCACAAAGCTCATTTGCTTAGTTTTGTATTGAGATACTCATCTAAGCTATAAAAGATACAAAATTTAGAAAATTTTGTTTCAATGCCTATCCAAGGTACACAGGTACCAATATACACAAACACACACTGCTTTTGTATTTTTTTGTTTTTTTTTAATTTTGAAAAAAACAAAATAAAAACTAAACAACCAAACAAAAACAGACAAACAATATGAAAGCATGAAAGAAAGATGCAGATGTATGAAAGCCTAAGTCCAAAAACAAATAAGAAATCAAGCTTGAAAGTCCTACTTTAGATAGAAAGAATTGAAGCAGAGGACAACAGAAAGATAATTAAGTCTTAGGCTCCTTTCTCACTCACACAGCATGTGTCTTTGGCCGTGAAGATGAAAAGACACGTGTCCTAGTATGTTTACTAAAGGACATAAAAGAATTGAATTCTCTTGAAATTGAGTTAAAAAGCTCAAAACTTTTAATAACTCTCCAAACAAAGGTGTAGTTCCTTGAGAGGAAACCTGTGACCGTTTGGACACTTGCTTTTGAGGATACAACTTAAAGCAATTAGGACAAATGTGTCTAGAAACACCACAATGGTGACAAAAATGAGGTCTAACAAAGGATTTAGAATTAGCCAAATCAGTTTTGAATTTCATAGCTTTATCGCCTTTCTCAGATTGGGGCACATAGATAGTCTGTGATCCAGAAGCCATGGAAGAGGAGGGGCCGGAGGAAATAGCATATCCTAAGCCAGTCTTATCAAAACTAGGCTTTTGAGCATTCAAGACCTCATCAAGCTTTGCACTAGACATCCTCTCCATTTGAGTTCTAGCTTGACTAAGCTCAACCTCAAGATTCTTAACCTTCTCTTCTAATGAGGTGTTCTCCACAACAAGAGTCTCAACTAACCTTGTAGTCTTATCTAGTTTGACTAACAGTTCAGCTTTTTCAGTTTTTACCTCATTAAACTCTTTTCTACAAAAATGAGAAGTCTTTTCAAATTTTATAAATTCAGTGCATAGCTTATCATAGGCCTCCTGAAGGGTCAACTTCTTGGGTACTTCATCATCATAAGAATCCTCATTGTCACTAGCACTCTCCATAATCACCTTATCGGTTATGGTAGCAAAAGCCATAAAATAACCACATTCATCCACATACTCATCAGAAGAGTCATTATTAGTATCACTCTAGGTAGCAACCAACCCTTTATCTTTTGACTTCTTGGTCTTTTCTTTCATAAGATAGTTTGGACCCTCTATCCTCATATGACCAAAACCTTTGCACTCATGTCATTGGATGACAGGTTTCTCATTCTTCCCCTTCTTAGAGGATTTAGATTTCCTAAGAAGATTTAGATTTCCTAAGAGGTTTGTCCTTATCCTTTTTCCTATATTGAAGAAGCTTGATAATCTCATCAGCTATGAAGATTAGATCCTCATCCTCATTATCAACTTCATCTTCATCTTCATTTTCGCTTTCATCTTCATCTTCAGAGTCATCGATCTCTTCTCTATACCCATAAGAGTCAAGTTTTTACTCTTTCCACCTTTTCCCATAAAACCTAATCCTATCTCATAGGTTTGAAGGTTCCCTACAAGCTCAGTCAAAGGAATTCGATTAATGTCCTTCACTTCTTCAATGGTAGTGATCTTGGTATGGAATTTTTCAAGTAAGGACCTAAGGATTTTCTTTAAAAAAATTTGTTCCATAATAGATTCTCCAAGATTGAAGGCAGAATTCAAAATATCCTTGAGTTTAGCATAGAACTCATCAAATGTCTCATCCTCCTCCATCCTTATTTCTTCAAAACTACTAGTGAGTCTTTGAAGCTTCACAGTCTTTACTACCCTGGTACCTTCATAGGTGGCCTCACAAATGTTCAATGTTTTCTTGGTAACTTCTGTAGATGATATTTTCTTAAATTCCTCATTGGTCACCCCACAAAACAAAGCATTCAAGGCCCTACTGTTGAAATTTTCCGCTTTGATTGTTGCTTCATCCCAATTCACTGGCGCTTCCTTTGGCTTAATCCAGCCAACTTCAACAACTTGCCATACCTTTTCACCTAGAGCCTGCAAAAAAACTTTCATATGAACTTTCCAATACGCATAATTAGTGCCATCAAATAATGGAGGAATCAAAAGAGATTGTCCACGATCCATGAAAATGGGGGTCAAGGATCACACTCAGGAAATTAATCTAATCAGAGTGTACCCGCTCTAATACCACTTGTTGAAAAATTTAGACCCAAGTTGATAGAATTAACAAGTTTTAAACTCAAGTTGTTAATTAGATTTATTATGAATAAACCTTGTTGAAAAATTTAGACCCTAGTTAAAAGAATTAACAAGTTTTAAACCCAAGTTGTTAATTAGATTTATTATGTATAAAACTTGTTAAAACAAACAAACATCAGTATCATGTCAATATCATCACAGCAGAAAATTAAATAAGATAAGATATGATGACCTAGGAAAACTAATGAAACAAACTAGTTTCGTAGTAAAAAACTTGGGGGGAAACCTTCCTGAAAAGCAATTCACTATAGAAAAGAGAAGTTTTAGATCTAATAAAAAACCTTTGTCCCTAGACTCTACAATTCCCATAGATGAACTCACAGCAGAAATCTTCTACCGCTTTAGAACCTTTGAACTTTTTAATATATGAACGCCACCCTTTTTGCACGGATCCCAGTACATGACTAACCAGAGATACATGGCTCCCAGTACGTGACTAACTCACCAACTTGAAGAAAATGCTGGCTGCAAAATTCTTCACTTCATCAACAATGAAGATCAAGAAGCACTTGATTACAAAACCTTAAGGCGTAAAGACGCAATAGCTTCTTTCAGAGAGAATAATGCACTCGGTCACTTTTTCATGTGTTCTCTATGTATTCTCTTATGTGACAGCCTTTAAAATAAGTCTTATATATGTCTAGGGTTGTGAGAAAAGAAACCCTAGACATACATGTCAGCATGGACTAAAAATCAAATCTGAAAATTCTGATTTCGTAATTCTTAATAGATAGTATTTGTCGAGCAATTGTCGAGCCTCGATAGATAGTATCTGTCGAGCAGCTGTTAAGATAGGTGAAGAAGACATACATCATCATATATAGGTTTTTTTATACATACCCTTGTAAGGGGGAGTTGTGACGATGTATGTCTTCTTCACCTATCTCAACAGTTGCTTGACAAATACTATCTATCGAGAATTATGAAATTGAAATTTTCAGATCTGATTTTCGACCCATGCTGACATGTATGTGTAGGGTTTCTTTTCTCACAACCCTAAACATATATAAGGCTTATTTTAAAGGCCGTCACATAAGAGAATACATAGAGAACACATGAAAAAGTGACTGAGTGCATTATTTTCTCTTAAAGAAGCTACTGCATCTTTGCGCCTTAGAGTTTTGTAACCAAGTTCTTCTTTATTTTCATTGTTGATGAAGTGAAGAACTTTGTAGCCAACATCTTCTTCAAGTTGGTGAGTTAGTCACGTACTGAGAGCCGTGCATATTTGGTTAGTCAGGTATTGGGATCTGTGCAAAAAGGGTGGCATTCATATATTGAAGAGTTCAAAGGTTTTGAAGTGGTAGAAGGTTTCTGCTGTGAGTTCATCTACGGGGATTGTAGAGTCTAGGGACAAAGGTTTTGTATTAGATTTGAAACTTCTCTTTACTATACTGAATTACTTTTTAGGAAGGTTTCCCCCTAGGTTTTTTACTGTGAAACTAGTTTGTTTCATTGGTTTTTCTAGGTTATCATATCTTTTCTTATTTAATTTTTCATTGTGCATGATATTGACATGATATTGATGTTTGTTTGTTTTAACAAGTTTTATAAATAATAGATCTAATTAACAACTTGGGTTTAAAACTTGTTAATTCTATCAACCGGTGTCTAAATTTCCTAACAAACCTTGTTAAAACAAAAAAACATCAATGTCATGTCAATATCATGCACAACGAAAAAGTAAATAAGACAAGATATGATGACCTAAGAAGACCAATGAAACAAACTAGTTTCACAATAAAAAACCTAGGGGGAATCCACTATAATAAAGAGAAATTTCAGATCTAGTACAAAACCTTTGTCCCTAGACTCTAGAATCTTCGTAGATGAACTTACAGCAGAAACCTTCTACCGCTTCAGAACCTCTAAACTCTTCAATATATGAACGCCACCGTTTTGCATGAATCCCAGAACGTGACTAACTTCAGTAACTTGAAGAAAATGTTGTTGGCTACAAAGTTTTTCACTTCATCAACAATGAAGACCAAGAAATACTTGGTTACAAAACCCTAAGGCGCAAAAGATGCAGTAACTTCTTATAAAGAGAATAAGGAACTCGGTCACTTTTTCATATGTTCTCTATGTGCATACCCCCAATCAAGGCCTTTAAAATAAGTCTTATATATGTCTAGGGTTGTGAGAAAAGAAACTCTACCCAACTATTTCAGCATGGATCGAAATCAGATCTGAAAATTCTGATTTCGTAAGTTTCAATAGATTCTCGATCTGTCGAGATTCTGTTGAGCTTCGTTCATTAAATCTCGATAGATATGTTTCTGTCGAGTTTCTGTCGAGCTTTAATAAACAACTTTTCTTTACTTGTTTCTTGGTCCAATCTTCATGGCTTTAACATTTGACTTGAACAACATGTTTCTCGAAATCTTAAACCATCCTAGATTTATCCAATTACAAGTAAAGTGCTTTTTGTCAAAGGATTTTACATAACATATGTTCTAACAAGTTCCACATATGTCCTAACACTCGGCTTCAGCTGTAGATAGAGATACTGAGTTCTGCTTCTTACTCATCCATGATACAAGACTATTTTCGAGATAGAAACATCCGCCCAAAGTGCTCTTTTGGTCATGAACACTTCCTACCCAATCTACGTCCGAGTAATCGGCTAGAAAATCATTAGAGTCTTTTGAGTACCATATACCATACTCAGGAGTTCCATTAATATAGTGTATGATTCTCTTCACAACCGCCAAGTAAGACTCCTTAGTAGCTGCTTGATAATGAGCACATACTCCCACGCTAAACACAATATCCGGCCTGCTTGCATTGAGATATAAGAGACTTCCAATGATGCTCCTATACAAAGTTGGACTTACTTCTACCCCAGAAGAATCAAGACTAAGATTGGTAGATGAACTCATGGGAGTGGAGGCATGCTTTTTGGAATCTAGTCCAAACTCCTTGACAAGATTTCTTGCATATTTTTCTTGAGAGATGAATATACCATCCTTTCTTTGTTTAACTTGAAGACCCAAGAAAAATGCAAGTTCCTCCACCATACTCATTTCGAATTCCTTCTTCATTTCTTCGGAGACTCTATAGCACAAGCGTTTGTGGTGGCTCCAAACACTATGTTATCAACATACACTTGAGTTATAAGGAGATAGTTCTCATCTTTCTTCACAAACAATGTCTAGTCAGCATCTCCCCTTTGAAATCCTCTATCCAAGAGATAATTTGTAAGCCAATCATACCATGCTCTAGGTACTTGTTTCAATCCATAGAGTGCCTTCTTCAATCTCAAAACATGATCCGAGAAGTGAGGATCTTGGAAACCTTTAGGTTGTTCAACAAAGACTTCTCATTAAGGAGCCCATTGAGAAAAGCACATTTCACATTCATTTGGTAAAGTTTAAAGTCCATGATACATGCAATGGACAAAAGGATGCGAATAGACTCAAGTCTAGCCACAGTGGCAAAGGATTCATCAAAATCTACTCCTTCAACTTGAGTGTAACCTTGAGCCACCAACCGAGACTTATTTCTTATTATCTCACCATCCTTATTGGTCTTATTTCTAAAAATCCACTTGGTGCCAATGACATGAATGTCTCTGGGCCTTGGGACAAGTTCTCATAAGTCATTCCTCACAAATTGATTCAGTTCTTCATGTATTGAATACACCCAATTCTCATCTTGAAGAGATTCTTCTACCCTTTTTGGCTCAAACTAAGCAAAGTAGCAATGATAAGTCACATGGTTTGCAACAAGCGTCTCCTTTTTATAAGACGAAGACCTTCATCTAAAGAACCGATAATGTTACTTTCCAGATGATTTTTAACCACTCTAGATGATGGCTTCTTTGAGTTGGACGCTTTATCATTCCGGGAGTTAGGAGGATGAACTTCCGGATGGGTGAGAGGGCTTGAGGATCTAGACTATGATCTTGTCTCCAATATAGAGTTCACAAAAGTAGATTCTCTTTCCGGTGAACATTCTTCCACTTCAACATTTTGGTCTTCAATCTCAACAATAGCTTCTTTGGAGCTTGTTCCTTCTCCACAATCATCATTTGCTGCGTTTGTTATGGCATCATCAATAACCACATTGATGGACTTCATCACTGCTTTTGTTCTCTTGTTGAAAACTCTATATCCCTGGCTAGTGGTTGAGTACTCGAGAAAGATACCTTCATCACTTTTTGCATAAAATTTTCCAAAGTTCTCCCGATCATTTAGAATGTAACATTTACTTCCAAGGACTCGGAAGTATTTTACTTTTGGCTTCTTTCCATTCCAAATTTCATATACGGTCTTCTATGTTCTCGCTCGGAAGAATATTCTATTGCCAATGTGAAATGAGGTGTTCACAACTTCCCCACAAAAATTTTGAGGAATTTGCTTGTTGAGTAGCATAACTCTAGCCATTTCTTGAATCACCCGGTTCTTCCTTTCGACCAACCCATTTTGTTAAGGAGTTTTAGGAGCTAAAAACTCTTTCTTGATCCCATTCTTCTCACAAAAGGACTCAAATTTTGCATTCTCAAACTCCTTGCCAAGGTCACTTCTTATCTTGACAATTGGTACACCTTTCTCATTTTAAAGCTTCTTACAAAGAGTTTCTATCTTCTCACATGCATCTGATTTCTCTCTAAGAAATTTCACCCACGTGTATCTTGAGAAATCATCGACAATGACCATAATATACCGTTTTCCTCATAAGCTTTCCATTCTTGTGGGCCCCATTAAATCAACATGGAGAAGCTCTACGCAACGTGATGTAAAGATCATATTCACCTTTTGATGATTCGCCTTTATT
The DNA here is from genome assembly GCF_040712315.1 of Castanea sativa. Taxonomy (NCBI): domain Eukaryota; kingdom Viridiplantae; phylum Streptophyta; class Magnoliopsida; order Fagales; family Fagaceae; genus Castanea; species Castanea sativa. The sequence goes on from NC_134014.1 coordinate 13,115,613, forward strand.
TGTTTTCCCATTTGACAAGAACCACAAATAGTCTTCTCCACCTTCCCGAATTTTGGGAGCCCCATAAAGACTTCAAGTTTGGACATTTCCGCCACTTGTTTGAAGTTTTCTTGGCCAAGTCTTTGATGCCAAATTTCCAACACATTGACTCGGGCACTACTACAAGAGATATTTGGCGTAGGAACCACTCCATAACAATTTTCGGTGGTCCTATTTCCCTCCAAGACTTGAATCCCTGCTTCATTTATGATCACACACCCCTTCTTTGAGAATTGAACAAGAAATTCCTCATCACATATTTGAGTGATGCTCAAAAGATTCGCCTTAAGCCCTTTGATATATAGAACATCTTTCAATAGAGGTATCCCCAATATCTCAAAAATCCCTTTGCCAAGAACTTGAGCATGGCTTCCATCCCCAAATGTTACATAGTCACCAACCTTCTCTTTGAAAGACTTAAATAGTGATTTATCTCCTATCATATCACGAGAACATCCACTATCAAGATACCATATACAAGAATTGAATACTTTCAAAGAGGTGTGCACAAACAAGCAAGCATGAGATAAGCATTCTTGATCTTTAAAGAGAAAATCATCTTCATTTTCTATTCTCTTACTAGATTGAATTCTCTCTTTAAAGGGATCAACCTTGTTACACAATATTCTATTTCTTCTTTTATACCTCTCAATCAATGAATTTGACTCACATAGACTATTGTGTAAGACATGGTTCTTTTGTTCAAGATACTTTAGCATGTGAACAAACATTCTAGCATGTTTCTTTGTTTTTGATAACTCTAGGAGTTCATTGTTAGGAAAATCTTTAAAAATACTAATAGAGTCATTATCACAAAAATTTGCACCACAATTCAACATAGCATTTTCCATAGCTTCATCCATAGCTACAAAGGGTCTAGGATCACAATAAGGATATAGAAATACGTTAAAGTGTACCCTCTCTGATACCAATTGAAAACTCACTTAATGTATAAAATACTTGTGAATGTTTAGACCCTCGAAAACAAATATTCAAAGCAAGCTTATATTCAAACAATATATGTGCGAAATATGAACTATAAGCAATACCCAAATTATCAGACTACTCTAAGCTATATTTTAATCACAACTTAGCAGTAATTAAAAGCAAAAAGTAAGAGAAAGAGAGATGCAAAAACAGGATAACACCGGCACGTGTTATCGAAGAGGAAACCGAAGAACTCGGCAAAAAACCTCTCCGCCGCCCGCTAAGCGGTAAATGATCCACTAGAAAATCAGTTGGGATATATGAATAACAATTGACCCTCCAAGCCTAATCTACCCGATGCACCTAAGCCCTCCAAGCTTCTTTCTCCAACAAGGTTACACCAAACGTGTCTTCTCTAGCTTACCAAATCCAGCAATTAGCCCATTGCATCAACCAATATGAATTGGTTCTTTCTTGAACGGCTTTCCAAACACTAAGAACCTTCTCACTATTCTAAATTTAATAAGGTAAGGATTTGGTTTATAATCATCTCATGGGTATGACAATGGAGAAGGTGAGAGTAGAGGAATTTGGAGAATTAAATGTATAAGGTTGTGAATGAATCAATCTTGTTTTTCTCTAGGGTTTCTCTCTCAAAATTCTCTCTGGAAACTCTTTACATTTCATGGGTATAAGGGTATTTATAGTAGCATATGAGATGGAATGTGAAAAGTCATTTTTCAGCAAAACAGGATGCACTAGCGATTCACTTTGCGACTGGGATGAGTTGCGAGTTCTAGTCGCCAGTTACCAGAATGGCCAGAATGTATTTTTTGTCTTGTAGTGATCCAGCTATTCTGACCCTTCAACTTCCTGCATGCTTCACACGTGTGCTATAGTTTGGCGAGTCATCACTCGTGAGTCAGTCGTGAGTTCCAGTCGCTAAACAGATTTTGTTGCACACACTTGATCAAATCTTCTCACTCTCTCACACACAACCCTTACATTATTCTCACCTAAATACAGGGTTTCTAAATGCTAAATTACAAGTAAATTTGGCATGGAATAAAGCCAACACATAGTTAAATAAATTCAACTTTACAAATATCACTAGTAGATTGTTGAGGCTATTTTGCTAAAAGTCTTACAAGGTCACACAAAGTAAGGCCCATTATCCCTTTTGGGCCCATTATCTCTATTTGTAATTTTTTCTTATATGCGTGTCTTGAGGCTAGAGCACATTAATTTGATAGGGGTAAATGTTAGGACATATGTGATTCATGTTAGGAACATATGTCATCATGTATTGGCTAATCCTTTGACAAAATGCATTTTACTTGAAATTGGGTAGGTCTAGGATATGTTTAATGTTTCAAGGAACAAGATTTCAAGTTCAAGTGTTAAAGCCATGCAAGTCTGTTCAAGAATCAAGTGATGAAGTGCTGGTTTTTAAAACTCGACAGATAGTATCTATCAAGATTTAAAAACTGTTCTAGCTTAAAGCTCGACAGTTGCTTGACAGATAGGGTATCTATCGAGAATTATGAAAATTAGATTTTCAGTTCTGATTTCATTCAAATCTGTGAGTATGTGTTTAGGCTTTCTTTTCTCTCAACCCTAAACATATATAAGGATTATTTTAAGGGTCGTCACAGTGAGCACAGTTGCACAAGTGTGAAGCAAAGAGTTGTTCATGCAAATTGTGACTAGAAACCTAGTTTGCCCTAGTTCTTCTTGAAGAAGCTGTTGTGTTTGTACACCGTAGGGTTTTGTGACCAAGCAACTTCATGATCTTCATCATGTGATGAACTAATGAACTTTGCAGTCAACATCCTTCTCAAGTTGGTGATTAAGTCGCGTATTGGGATCCGCGCATCTATTGGTTAGTCACATATTGAGAGTTGTGCATTAAAAGCAAAAATTGTCACTACAGAACAAGTCCAATTGGGTATTGGGGTAAGGGTTCAACTGTAGATTGGTATAAGGTACTGAGATTCCTTTACTTGTAACCGCTTATTATGATAATAGTGAATTCTCAAGAGTGGTGGCCTTAAAATCACCTAGTGGGGTTTTTTCCTTGGAGGTTTTCCCCATTCGAAATCAAATCACCTTGTCAACTTTATTTTCTGCTGCATTTTATTTAGTTGGTAATTTGTTTGTGCTACCACCTACATTGCATGTTAATTTCATTAATTAATAAACTTTGCTAATTAATCAATTAATTCATCACAAGAAGTCAATACATTCTTGGCCTAACAGTAAATATTGGCCAATTTTGGAGTTTATCATGAGCTCAAAACATAGAATTTGTCAAATAGGCTGGTGACAGTGGCAAAATATGGGAGTTCATGAACAAGCCCATGTCTTGGGGTAACCACTTTAAACGAAGTGAAAGCACCTACCCAAATTCTTCTGACAAGTTTTGACAAATTTAGCAGGTTTTGTATTGTAGGTGACGTTTTTGTCCAAAAGGGTTCAAAAAATCAGGCTTAATCAACAAAGAAGAGAAAAAGAAATCATGATATATATATCACAAAGAAACACTGGAAAAAAAAAACAACAAAAACAAAACAGGAACAACAACAATCCAGAGAAAAAGAAATCATGGACTTGATGTTTTCCAAAACCAAATAATCAAACCTACATATATTTCATTTGTTATATACTCATAGAAGAGCAAAAATAATTGAAAGAGAATAAAAAGAAAAACTATATAGTAATCAAGATGGATAGGCAAAAAGATTAAAAGAATTACAATGGTCTTTAAATGTCAACTACATGAAATCCAAGAACCAAAGTGCAAACATGGCCTCAAAGGGAGTCAAACAATGAATCCATATCAGAGCTGCTACTTCAAATTCTAACAAGGGATCTTGGATCTGAAACATATATCATAAACTATTATTTAACAATAATTTCATCATACAAATATCATAATGCTAAACATAACTAAACCCCCCCCCCCCCCCCAAAAAACAATCAGCTCTGAAAATCATAAACCCTAAATCACATCAAACAACCAAAGTCAAAATTATCAAAGAAATAAATAAATCTCACACAACCAAATCAACACCAGAAAACCCATATGAAAAATGATAAGAGATCAAATATGTGTAAAAATTATGATTCATCAAAAATAAAACCTAAAACTTTGAGGTGTTTTTCCAGTAAGGAGAGTAGAGATCGAACATAAGAAGAACCAGAGAATGTCAGGTATAAAGAATAACGAATAGAAAAGGAGAAATCTAATCTAAAAAGATAGAAAACGTAAATGGGTTTCACCAGTGATGGGCAGCATTGACGGAGGCTGGAGCTTGTTGGTGGTGCCGAGTAAAGCTTGGAGCTAGTGATGGGTGCGAGAGAGGGATTAGAGGTGGGAGAGAGGGATTGGGGTGGTTGGATTATGGAGAGAACTCTGAGGGAGAGAGAGCGTGAAAGGTAGTGAGGGGGTGATAAGTATCAAGATGAGAGGGAAAGCAAATGCAAAATATTTTACCAAAATTTTAAATGTAAATTTGCCTAGGTTAATTTGATTGACTAAAATTATTTTACTTTTGACCAGATATTTTACTACAAAACAAATACTATAAAATAGAAAAATATTTTCCGTCGAACAAACTAAGCGTTAATTGTGACTTAACTAGATCACCATAAGATCCTAGCAAAAGGATATATGAAGGTTGACATCTTTCTAGAAATACAACAGTAAAATCTTGGATGCTTATTCAGAAAAAAGCACCCAGACTAGCTACAAAACCTTATTATCATTTATCAAACCTTGCATTAACAGGCCATTACAAGTTACAACTGCCTCACCAACAATACTTAGTCTACCTAAGATTTTGAACAATATATAATAAGCAAAATATTTTAAGGGTATTTTGTGCAGGTGGCAGTAAAATACTTCTCCATGTCCCTCTCTCTTATAATCTTCTCTATTTTCTTCATCCTGCTATATTTATGACTAATTAAAATTTGAAATATTCTTTTGTCTATTTTTTCATCGGTCTAGTAAAGTAGAATACAAATCCTCTGTACTACTCTATGTTCCACCAATCACAACTTGCCATTTATTGATTTTACTTTCGTTATAAAATAATTGGAGTTTAAAATTTATTTCTTAGAAAGATCAAAATAGTTTGGACTTGGACTTTATTTTTTTTAAACCTAGGTTGATTAGGCAAATATCAAATTTATTTTGCCATTCTAAAAAATCGACTCTGATATTTTGGGGGCTCCTCTAGGGAGTCAGGATGTGGAAGTCGAAGAGATCAAGCCACCAAAGCCATGAAACTCATGAAAAACCAAAAACAAACTCTTGGTAGCATGAAGGCAGAGCACAGTTGTGATGCCCCTCTCTTAACCCAAATTTGGCTTCGCTGTGCCTAACATTTAGAGGCAACAAATTATGAACCAACTTATGAAACCCGTAAGCATGTGTTGTAAAAGACATAAATTCTTGTTGGTTCACTATCCAGTAATAGTGTCTTCTTCCTTGTGAGGCACGAAAAGAAAAATGATTCCTGTGTCAATGTGCGTGCTTGGTAGAAAGATTTTTTTTTCCTGGTCAGGGTAACCATTTTAAGAGAACCTAACAATTGCAGTTAATTTACAAGGTATGTCATCACCTTGGTTTGATAACCCAAACCATCTTCTAGCTTAATTGGCAGCTGTGAACATTTATAAATGTTTACTGTATACTCCAAAGCCCCAGTAGCATAGTGTGAGCTAGAATACATAGCTGTTTTACTTTGCTTCTTTCTTCAATATAATTCACTTTGAAACTTTAAAAAGAGATAAGGTTTGGTGCTGAACGTGCAGGGCATTGAATGTTTTACATTCCATTCCATTAAATTGTTCCACACAATTTGACTGATCGAAAAGCTCATATAGCTAATAGCTTCCACACTAGTGTATTATTTTGATCTTTCTTAAATACAATCCTAATGAATCAAGATGGGCCACATCTATTCTCATTCATCGATTTCGTTGTTCTAGGGGTTTCTGTTGAACTTTATATTCTGAGTCCTAATGCTAACTCTCTTTACATGAAAACATCCAACTATATAAGTAACATATTATTTTCCTTTTTGATTGGCCTTCCAACTGAGTTTTCTCGACTTCTTTTAATCATTCTTATGGGCACAATCCCCAAGTTCCAAACTTAAAAGGCATATTTAGAATTATATTGTTTGAAATGGATTTCATCTTGAATAGACAAATCATTGGTGGGATTGTGCCTGCATTGTTGACAGTCTCAATCCTAGCGGAAATATGCTTTGCACAGAATGTTCCTGCTTTTTTTGTTTTCGGGGATTCCTTGGTTGATGCTGGAAATAATAACTACATTGCATCACTCGCCAAGGCTAATAATATTCCTAATGGGATTGATTTTGGAAAGCCTACAGGCCGGTGTACAAATGGAAGAACAGTTGTTGACATTATAGGCAAGTACTAATTCTCCTGCACTTCGCATGCCTAGTTCTATTTTGCATAAAGTAAAGGCTATTAAAGTACTAGATATGCAAATTCGAATGGTATTTTATTCATCAAAATTTTCTCACCAGGTCAGGAATTGGGTTTTAAAGGCTACCTGCCTCCTTACTTGGCTCCCACTACAGCAGGAGCTGTGATTCTGCAGGGTGTCAATTATGCTTCCGGTGGAGGTGGAATTCTTAATGACATTGGAGAGATCGTTGTAAGGTTTCTGCTCCACTTGTATATTATTTTTTCCTAGTAAGCACTAAAAAAATATTATGTTCCTGTGGTTATTAAGACTTCTATTTTGCTTGACATACACACTACTATTCTCGCAACCATTGCAATGATGTTGTGAATGAAACACTGAAAGAAGATAAAGTTGTAAACTTCCAAGTAAACTAATCAGTCTGTACGCTTGTACCCTTTGCAGTTTTTGTCCTATCTGATAAATATGGAATTCAAAATAATTTTGAGCAGAATTTCACTATCTTCATTGTGTTAGGTCTTAGGTGTACAGCTATCAATACGTTTACATAAACTGTTGAATTTGCATATGATGCATAGGGAGGTCGAATCAACTTAGACGCGCAGATAGACAATTTTGCAAACAGCAGGCAAGCCATAATCTCGAGCATTGGAGCACCTGAAGCTCTAACATTGTTTGGAAAAGCATTTTTCTCTGTTATAATAGGCTCAAATGATTTCCTTGATAACTACCTGACACCAGTCATCTCAGCCGTCAAGCAAAAGTTGGTCACCCCAGATGTATTTGTTGGTGCCATGATTTCAAGATATAGACTACAACTAATGGTAATATTTTAGAAACCTAATATTTTAAAGCCACATTATTTCAATTGTAAAAGTTCAATTCAAATGTTATTGATTTTGTTACCAGAGGCTTTACAATTTGGGTGCTAGAAAGATTATTGTGGCAAATGTTGGACCTATAGGGTGTACACCTTATCAAAGGGATATCAATCTATCTATGGGGGACGACTGTTTTAGTTTTTCAAATCAGTTGGCTCAATTATTCAACGCGGAGTTGAAAAGCCTTATCACTGATCTCAGCACTAATCTTCAGGGATCAATATATGTCTACGCAGATGCTTATAGCATCGTAGAAGATATCCTGAAAAACTACATATACTATGGTGAGTATGCTGAAGATTTTATTGCCAGGTCACATAGGAGAGGAGTATCTTAAATTGTCACGCTCATTTAAATTTACGATTTCCTAACAAATTAAGCTTTTGGTATTCGTAGACGAACTTGAACCATGTCTTCACTCTAAGGAGAACTTCATGTTTTATTTAACAGGTTTTGAGAATGCCAATTCCTCATGCTGCTATCTTGTCGGTCGCTTTGGGGGTTTGTCACCCTGTGTTCCTCTCTCATAAGGTTGTAGTGACAGATCCAAGTATGTGTTTTGGGATTCATTTCATCCTACTGAAGCTACTAATGTTCTCATTGCAAGGCGTTTCATGGATGGTGACACCAATGACATTACACCTATGAACATTAGGCAACTTGCTCAATTGTCATAAAAGCCTAATGATTAACGAGATGCGCGCATTCCAAGATTGATTTGAGCAAAAGTTAGTTGGATATTTGTACTCTTTGGATGACAATAACAGGCGTAGTTTATAAGACTTTATCAGTATGAATAAACAGGAGTACCCTGAGAATAGTGACAATGAAACTTAATGAAAACCATGTAATAATTGAGGTGTGTTCTATAATGTGCTAGTTTTCTCACTATCAAATTATTCGTAGAGATAAATTGGATGTAGTAATGAAGGAACTTGTTTAGTTTTTATGACAAATGCTAGTAGTTAGTGATGCGGGAGAAGCAAGAAGATTTTTTTTTAGTATTATTTATGTTTGCAAGTCAATTGTATTTTTATATTTTAGCTTTAGGTCCTAGTAGTTTATTAAGCTATTAATATTTTAATTTGGAAGTAAGATTATTTTGTAATAAGGCAATTAGAGTTTCCTAGCCAATTAGAATTAAGGTTTAGCAATCCTTTATAAGCAACCTATTGTACTCTTTGAATAGATAGTTGATATTTTGATGAATGAAAAAAAAAATGACCATTAGGTCTGATGCTAATTCCTAGTTGTTTACCCACTTGGTGCTTACTCAAAACAAGGCTTAGGTGCTGACTCTGAACAAGGCCGAGGTGCTAATTCCTAAATCATATCACTTTATTTTCCTATTATTTAATTTTGTTCTAAATTTCTTGATGATATGTTGAAATCGTCAGTGAGTTGTAGGCTCCAAAGTGCTCCAATGGGTACCTATGGAATAGGAACAAATGGACCAAATAGAAGGCACCGGTGTAGTACCAGCCAAAAATCCTCTGAAGGTCAAGTTAGTGAATGAGAAATCTCTAAGAACACTATAGTGAAAGAGCTAGGGATTTTCTGCGTACCTGAGAAAAATAGGAGGTCTAGTGCTTATACAGTGGCAAGTAGTGAATCGAGATCCCTCAAGAGTATGGATCTTTCCTTGTGGAAGGTATTTGGTGTTGGGGTTTCCGCGATTCCAAGGTGCCTTTCCATTAGAGAAAGATACGTGAATGTGCTAAGATCTTGGTACGTGAGGCGCAAAATATTTCCATAAATGAGCGTGCGTGGGGACCACGCGTGGCCATGTAAGACTCGTCGGTTTCATGATCCCGTTGGTTTTTATGTCTTATCGTCGCTCCAATTTCTTCGTCGGTATGCGGACACGTTTCGTCTGTTTTGGTGCCGTCGGTTGACTGAAGTGCTTCGTCATTTTTGTGAAGCTGACGACTCTGTAGAGGTCGTCAGTATCCCTTGCCTTCCGCTTTCTCAGCCAACTTTATCTGACCAAAATATCCTCATCATTTCCTATTATTTAATTTTTTTTTCTGGTTGTCCTGTGTTATATTAAGGGTTTGTTTGGGATCCGCTTATTTTGCTGAAATTGAAAACTTTTTACTGTAAATACTGTAGATAAAGGTAAAAATTTGCTGAAATAGTACTGTGAGACCCATGAATAGTACTAAAAAGTGCAATGAGATCCATAAATAGTAACAAAAATAAGCTGAATAGTTAAATAATCTAGCAAAATGAAGCCATGCCAAACGCACACTTGGTATCAAAAAAGTACTTAAAAAAAAAAACCATTCACCATATTTTTTTGTGCCACCCGAAAGTTAGCCATTAACCCAAGCTCTTAGACCCAACAACCAACAAACCCCACAGCCAGACCTGGTTAGGTTCTTTCAAGAAGTTTCTTCGCAATCCACCAAGTTCATCCATTGGAAAGCCAATGTCGCCATCCCATCAAACGATTGAAGCTCCATAACCCCATGTCGGTCAGACTGCACCACAATGAGCCCCACCATGACCCTCACTTGCCCAGCACCATGTGGCCGCAATCCCACCATCAAACTAGCGATTCCATCTCAAGGGTAACAATAACTAGCCTTTTTATTTAATTTAAAACCCCGCCACCTTCTTTTCTATTCAAACTCTTCCCCACAGTGTTTTCCCATTAAAAACAACTTGACCCAGTCCATTTGAAATAAATAAATAAATAATCCAAACCCATCAAACTACTTGACCCAGTCAAAACAACAAACTCATTGTACACTGTCACACAAGCCCTTGACTTGACCCAACAGAAAAATACCAGACGCGGTCCATTTAACATCATAGGCCCAACTGTATCAGTCTAAAAAAAAAAAAAAACAAACCACTTCAACTCAGCTTTTAACCCAACCCAAACATTCAAAAAAAAAAAGGGAAAAGAAATAAAGAAAACATGAGGCACAGTCAAGCTTCCTTGAATTTCATCAACTCAACACCCACAATATGATCAGTCTAGTGATGGGAATAGATACGAATTTCTAGACTTGTGAGATGCAAAAATAGAGAAAAAAATATACGCCAAAGAAAAATAATCACACATAAGACAGTATTTATATGGTTCGGCAATTTGTTTACGTTCACGGAATTGCAAGGATTTCACTATTCTCAAGGAAAAATACAAAGTGCGGTAGTACAGTTTTTTCTCTCTAAAAAAAGACATCAAAAACCATAATCTCCAAAACAACAATTTTTATATCCTGCACACAGGATTCATAATGGGCTACAAAAAACGGGCCAAAAAATTTTTCCCTATTGGCCCAAGCCTCCGCTCCATGGACTAAGCCTCATAAAATCTCCCATTAAAAAATGTAACAATTTTATTTCGGGTCAGGTCATAATCCGGATCAAACACAACTAGGCTCCACAAAGCCCACCATCCAGTAAACATCAGTCATTAAGATTCTTGTTCATTGACTTATTTTGATGGTTGTAAAAATAATCCATGGGATTTTGTTGACTTGATAAATGGTATGGAGCAATTCCTTGAGAAAGCAAATTTTGCAAATGACATAAAAGTTAGGTATGCAAAGTTAAAGTTAACAGGAAGCGCACAAATGTTTTGGGAGGATCTTGAATATTTCCACTATATAAAGTACGAACAGACCTGCCATTAATTCATGGGAAGATATGAAAGAAAAGATTTGTGAAGAGTATTTGTCACAATACTTTCGAGCTAAGTATCTACCCCAATCTCAATGTGGTAATTTTCAAGTTGAAGCAAATATGATGAATCCTCATCCCATTCCATGTCCTCAGTGCACTTTTGAACAATCTATCTTTTGTAGAGGCAATGAATTAAAGGAATTATCTGAAAGCTCATGAAAGGTGTTCAAGACTTGATTGCTCAGGTGAAGCAAATAAAGACTCAAACTGATTCAATTGGGAAACCAAGGATAATAGATCACAATGTAAAGAACAACATTGATTGCCCCCATAAAGCACAACATTGATGATGATATCTTGGTAGTAGAGAAACATCAAGTAACACCAAAGCCTAATGTTGACAAAGATGTACATGCCCTAACAAGTATTGCTTTAACATGCGTGCAAGAAAACGAACCTATTGAAGAGCAAAAAGGTGAAGAGATGATTTCTAAATAGAGAATTATGTTAGAGGGTGCACATGATGTGATATTGGAAGTTAATGAATCTACTTTTGATCAACCTTCAATGGTGTGTGAAGACAAACAATTTGCTAAAGTGGAGAGCGTGGATAACATGGTGCTTCCAATGATTCAAGATAAGATTGTGTAATTCCACACATTGATTTTGTTTTTCCAAAAGAGTTTGACATGGAGGAATTCAATGTTTTTCTTTTCTTTGTGCTTCCTAAGGAAATTTCAGACTTCAAGCAAGTGTTACTTGTCAGCATCCTAATCCTTCAATGCTTTAAAACTCAAGTTCGAGTTTTCTCCAACCAAAGGAGAATGATGCAAGAGAAGTAAGAAGATTTTTATTTAGTATTATTTATGTTTGCAAGTCAATTGTATTTTTATGTTTTAAGCCCTAGTATTTTATTAAGCTATTAGTATTTTAATTTGGAAGCAAAGTTATTTTTGTAATAAGGCAATTAGGGTTTCCTACCCAATTAGAATTATGGTTTAGCAATCCTTTAGAAGCAACCTATTGTACTCTTTGAGGAGATAGTTGATATTTTGATGAATTAAAAAAAAATGGTCGTTTGGTCTCTCTTTGGTCTGGTGCTAACTCTAGGTCTACCCTACGTGTTGACTCTTAGTGGTTTCCCCGCTTGGTGCTGACTCCAAGCAAGGCCTAGGTACTGACTCCTAGTCATATCCCTTTATTTTCCCGTTGTTTAATTTTGTTCTAGTTGTCTTGCGTTAGTTAGTAGCTGATTAAATTTGTTAAGGGTATTTGAAGAAAAATATGTTACTTGCTAGATGATCGGCTTCTTTTGTTTCATTCCTATGACTAACATCTTAAATGGATCACACATTCCAAAAATTGTTTCCGATTATGTCTTAATTTTAAGGTTGTGTAGTTGTGCTCAGATAGGCCATACCAAAATCTATGAAAGTTCCTTCAAAAATTGGAGCCAGCAATGATCAAACTTCTATAATAAGTTCATACAAAATTGAAGTTATAAAATATATAACTCAAACTAAAAATTCCAATTAGAGATACAATTCCTCTCCAATCATGCCAAACTAAGTAACTTCATTGTTTTGATGTGTAGTCCAGACCAACTACAACCATTCAGCACTTTGGTGAAAACTTCGATGAAAGCAACACAAACCCAAATGATAGTTTGTTGTGAAATAATATGTTTATGCAAAAATTAAAGAAGAGGAGAGAAATAAACACACAATTTATGTGGTTCGACAATGAGATTACGTTCATGGGAGATAGAGAAGCTAATAATCTACTATATGATAAAAAAAAATGTTATTACAATGTTTATATACAATAAACCCTACCTGTGCAAATTTTCCAATTCCCTTTATTGTACCGTTGGGAACTTCCTGACCTATTATATGCCCCATTCCATTCCATATGTTGCGCTCCAACTTAGTGACCTAATAACAAATATGAGCCAACTCCTATGTTGTTGTTTGGTACTTTGGTTAAATGACACAACTGTTGGAAAATCTGGTTTTTCATCTTATACAAAACACATAGCGTAAGCAACAATGACGGATCTACTTCATTCAAGAGAGATAACATGAAACCTTGAATTCTAAAGAAAAATCATTTTTCTTCTTCTTGTAGAGAAAAACTGTTTCCTTTCTTTTCATCATACGTACATACTAACTACCCTGGTAGTTACTTTATTTAATAACTCTTATTAAATAAAATCTGATTATCTAATTGGGTTAGCCTTTTGGGCCTACCCAATTGGGCTTTAGTTTGTGGCTTGAGATGGGACCAAAAGGAACAAATAAGACTTTAGCTCCAATGAGCCTTGGGCTTTTCTATCAACTCTTGACAAGTCTAAAGTTACCATTAATTATATTTACTACCACTATATAAATACAATTACACTCTAGGCCTTATTAATAAATTATATCCCAAGACTCTAATGATATCATTTGACCCCTCCATGAAATATCTATAGTGAACAAAGTCATAATAAATTGCCACTTTGTAAATAACTATTTTATCCTTGAGTACCTAGTTTAATCTTTTAGTTATTCATATTTATTGAAGTCCAATTTCAATAAATAAAGTTTTAGTAACTCCTTACTAAAGTGGGTGCCCTGAATAAACAGTTCCCATTAAACTTATCTCAAAATGATATTTTATGTCTCTACTAAAAGAGATTTTGGATTCCATCTTAAGAATATGTGTTCTCTCAACACTACGTGTGGTTACCCAACATACTGAGGTTTTGACCATGAATATTAGATCTCACTCCTGATATATCAATGTAACCTACATTTCATGATCAGGTCCACTACCCTTTCAGGATTGAAAGTCTATGAAATTAGAAGTCATGAGATTAATTATTTAGGTGACAGTTGTTAATTGAATAATTAATCTCACAGCGGTCCAGTTCAATATGTTTTGACTCTTAAGACACATCAACACATCAACTAGAAGTCTCCACTTCCATGATCAAGACAAATCATCTTAGTTGATGTGTTATAGTCTTCGCAGATAAAACGCCCAATTTCATCACCGACTACGAACAACATTTTGAGTTTACAAGGAACTTGTGATTTACATCTTCTGTAACTAAATCACATAAACCACATACAATGCATCTCATGGACTATAATAATGTCTCAATAGTTTATTTATAAATAGTCTCATATAATTAAACAATATGATTATTTATGACATGCCAATAATTTGGATTTTAGGGCACAAACCCTAACAACTCATAGCCTCACACATCTCACCTTCAAAATACATCCATTCCAACTTTGACATAGGCCTAAAATTGAAATGAGACACAACCTATAGATTTTGAGGGTATTTTTAATGTGGTAGCTATATGCCCATATGCATTGCATCTACTCTCTCACATATTGTAACTTGTTGGCCTCACAACTTGTAAGGCGCACATGTTAAGAGAGGTAGAATACATATAATCATTGCATGTGATAATTTTCTCACACATCTCAAGTTCAAACTTTAAACTACAATCACTTGGCAATAGGCCAAAACTCACAATTTTAATTTCTCAAGCCAGGAAAACAACAATTAAAATTTGGAAAATTATCTCAATGTTTAATTATATTAAGGCTATCCAACATCTGACCGAGCCTAATAAACCCTCTCGACCCAAAGTCATCCGACCTATAATCTGTCTAATCCAAGCAATGGTTTAATCGATGGTGGGTACAATCTTCCAATCTAATCAAGATCAAATTTAGTGGTAGTTCGCCCCACCAATATATTCAACTATGACCGACCCGCCATATATAGTCGTAGTTCCTCCATCTCTGGTGATTCACAACTCATTATAATGATGAAACCCACAAATCAAGAGAAGATCTCCCTAGTGTTGAGATCTCCACCAAATCTGGTAAGATCTTCGTCGATCTGAGGTGATTTGGTGTGATCTATCTTAGATTCCAACAAATCTCTACAATTCACCATGATCTCATAGAGGAGGATGTGGTGAATTCAACCAATCTGACTATTGTAAATGTGAAGCTTTTGTGGTCCACAACTTGTGATTCTATCAATCAGTAAGGGGTTTGTGATTTTATAACTCGATTTAGTTGGGTCGAGTATGGGTTGATGGACAATCCAACTAAAACCAACCCATGAACACCCCTAAGTTATATTCAAGCTAAAAATTGATATGTTGGGAAAAAATAATGAATTACTCAATCTTTAGATAATGAAATATCTAAAAGGAAAAAAAAAGTGTTGGTAGGTGGCTACTAGCTATGTGGCAACTTAGATAAGATTGGGGAGAAAAAATACAGATAGAACAAACATTCTAGAGTCTATGGTTGTAAGCCCAAATTTCCACTGGGTTTTCTCTTCGATTTGGGGAGATTGATTTGAGGTGGGCCCGGATGCAAAACCGTTGGGTCCTCTCTTTTCTCTCTTATTTTCTCTTGCAAACAACATGAGTTTCTCTCCACTTGTCTCTCATGTATTTTCCATTCCTTCAGTTTTCACTCTAATCAAATGGATTCTTGGATTGATAATATAAAAAGATAACATAGATATTGTTCATAATGACATAATTGGACTGCCACTGGCAAGGCTAGTGGCTTTATTATCATAATTATTAATTGATATTGAGTTGTGCACCCATCCACGCGATTTGATTTTTATTATTTTTTTAAATGTTAAAAAAATGGCTCAGTTGGGTTTACCTATAAAAAAACAGGTTAAGTCACAAGTCAACCCATTTTTACTCTGTATCAAAAAAGATAAGGGTTCAAGTTATGTCTTTTCTTTCAATTTTGGGTCAAGTTGTTAGGTCATAACTCATTTTGCCATGCTTATGCTCACCTGTGATTATGGTCGTCATTAATGGCGAAGCACATGCTCTATTAGTCTATAAAGATCATTTGAAATATAGATCATGTGCGTGTGTAGGGTTCCAAACGAAACGGGAATGGTGAGTGAGTGTTAAGTTTTTAGCTTAACTATTGCCTTAGAGAGAGAGAGAGAGAGAGAGAGAGAGAGAGAGAGAGAGAGAATGTTGTTAATGGGTCCAAGTTGATGTGGACAACACTTTGTTGTGAGGTCCACAGTCTTCATAAAAGTTAGGGTAATATACTATTTTGATCCCTAAATTTCAACGAAAGTTTGCTTTTTGTCCCTAGATATTAAAATTTTCCTCTTTTTTTTCCATTCCTAAACTTTTTAAATAGTTTTTTCAATAGTTTAGAAAAAAAAATAGGGATGAAAAAAAAAATTCAATAGTTTAGGGATGGAAAACAAACTTTGAGTAAAATTTATGGATATTAAAAAAAAAACATTTTCAATAATTTGGAGACAAAATATGAACTTTTCAATAATTTAGGGACCAAATTGAACTTTTTAAATGTTTAGGAATGAAAAAAAAAATATTTGGTAAAATTTAGGGACCAAAATAGTATTTTACCCTAAAAATTACTGTAAGTGCACAATTGCACCTGGCCCCAAGAACAGTTACGGGCTCAGGCCCAATGAGCCTTAAACAATATGAATTTGTAGAGTGTGGGCTTGAAACCCAGGTTAGAAGTGACTAAGGATTAAATGACAAGTCAAAAATTGCTAACACTTGAAAACAACAAGGAATATTGTAATTCAGCCTGCTCGGACGTAAGCCGAGAGATGTTCTTAAATTCTCTCTTTCTCTTTTTTCTCTTTAGATTACAAAGAAGGGATCCCTCTTTCTGTTCTAAATTTCTCCTTAAATACTCCTTTTTTTGATACTTTGTACACGTGTTGTCCCAACTCCCCCTTAGCCTAGATATTTCTTTTCTCAGTGCCTTTGAATAGTAACCAGAAGTTTCCCTTCTACTGTTCAGGTGTCACTTCCCCATAAATGCGGCCAGGGTGGTAGGTGCAGGGTCTTTAATGTGGAGGTGGCAGCCTTTATCTTTGGTATTTCTCTAACATCGGTGCTTCCAGGACATTCAAGGGTTCACCCCTTTTAACCATTGGTCTTGACCGTGTCATTCCCCAACCTTTACCATGAAGTCCCTGGTTCTCCAGTGTCCGTCCGAGGAGAAATTCACCCTCGGCAGGATCCTAGGATCCTCGGCGTATGGGCCGACCCGTAGTACTAACAAATTCTAAACCCAAGAGCAGGTCGGCCTTCTTTAGCATGGCCCAAAGGCCCACGTCTCCATCAGGGTCTTTTTACTCCCCACAATAGCCCCTCAAAACACTAATTTTCAACGTCCGAGGAGAAAAAATAGGGTTTTGATCTGACGAGAACCTACTCTACACACTTTGTGAGTGACTACACGTGCGAAAATCGTTTCGCGTCCCAAAAGATGCCACTTGCAGGTTTTATTTTAAAAAACGCGCGCATTTATGGCTATAAGCGACACTTTGTCTTCCACGTTCAACGGCGAGATGGGTATCCAACGGTCCTCGTTACTCCACGAAAATTTGGGCGGGACAAATATAATTTCGAGACCGCTTTTCCGCACATCGTGACGCTTCGGGAACCTGCGCCTTCATTTAATTCCCTAGGGGCTAATCCCATCAAAATATCAGCAATCATACTTTACCTGCAGAAAACCGTGGAAATTTGCACACCTTTAACTTTGTAAGTTCTTGCTCTCTCTATCTTTAACCTTTTCTCCTCGGATATAGTCCTCGGCTGTCCTCGTAGATATTCTCCCCTTTAGAGTTTAGCCTTTCGTTCTTTTCTGATGGGTAGGTTTAACTGTCTAGTGGATACCGCCGCTGGAATGGAAGGCTTCAGAGCCAAGTATCACATTCCCGGCGATGTAGGTTTAAAATATTGCCCGGCAGAAGCCGTGGCCGGTTCTAAAAAGGAGGGAGAGGTTATCATCCCAATGATAGCCTTTATAGAAGGTGGGATGACCCTCCCAATGAGGCCTGTAACTAGGGAGTAGCTTCGCAACCACCGGTTGTGTCCTGATCAGTGCCTCCCAAACGTTTTTAGAGTTTTGGGTAGCGTCGATGCTCTAAACGAGCAAATGGGTCTAAACCTCACCTGGCATGATGTCGTCTTTCTGTACGAGTCTCATAAACTCTCCAAAGTAGGTTACTACATTAAATCCAGCTCCAGCATCGTTAGGCTAATCTCCTGTTTGCCCAAATCCAACAAAGGCATGAAGGATGACTACCTGATCGTCTCTGGAAACTGGCACGACGGCCTCCACTGCCCAGTTGAGTGGGGAGATCCAGGTGCGACACCTTAGGATTAGCCTCCCCCCGCATGAACTCCTTTAATACTCACAAAGAATACGCACTCACATGCATTCACGTTTATTTAGGTTTATCATATGTTGTGTGAATCTGACCATGCTCGTTTGATTTGGTGTCTTCCTTCGCAGATAAGCGACACGTGCGCCCACACTTAAGCCACTGCAACGTTGCAGATCTTAACCGAGTACTGCGCTCCGAGGTGTTTGTCAGCGAGGACCTACAACTCAGAGTGGCTCATTTGATTCTAGGGTACACTCTCATCTCCTCGGACTTCCAGGAGATAGAAAATGCCATAGTAGCCAGTGACCGAAGGCGAAGGAAGATAAACGTAGCCCGGCCCCACTTTTTGGACGACCACGATCTCCCTGACGCCCCTAGCATCGTTTTATACGGACAGCCCATAGCGGCAATTCCCCTTGCCGTGCATTCTCAGGCAACTGTTGTTCCCGAAGAGCAGGTGTCTTCTTCAAATACACTAGACGAAGAGATAGATCAATTCCAACTTGAAGACACCGAAAGACCTCGAGGGAATCAGTTCGTCGTGCTTTCTGACGAGGAGGAAGAAGCCACCGAGGCCTCTGGAATTGTAGGGTTAGTCGTCGCCCAACCAGAGGACGAATCCGAGGAAGATATGGACAGAATGAAGGGTCTCTTAACTAATAGAGCTGCTAAGGTCGTGGAGAAAAAGACGGGGGGGTCCCAAGCTCTTCAAACTTTGCCACCTCCCCCTCCTCCAGCTGAGCCAAAAATTCCAGCCGAGGATCCCAAAAAGAAGAGAAAAGGGGAGGCTGAGGGGACGATCAGCAAGGACCCCAAGAAACCACGACAACAACCCCCACCGGTTCAGCAGCAGAAGCTGGATAAAGGCAAGGGTAGGGCCCGCTCAGTTGAAAGTGGGGAGATCAGGTATGAGGCCGAAGTGCGCCGAGCACCGGTCACCTGGTCCCCTGACTTAAGATTGGATGGTGCTCCCATCTCCTGCCAATCCAGTATAAGGGCGGTTCAACAAGGCCATGCCCACCACTTGGCCGAAGTGTTGGAGCGCCCTCTTCTGCTGCCCAAGGATATGGAGACCTTGGAAAAAATGAGCCAGCCACAACTATTCCTTTCTTTAAAAAGGGATCTAGCGCTGGTAAGTTTAATCCTTTTAGGAAGATCCCACTTTTAAGAATACTAGTAAGTTTTTTAGTATTCCTGATTCCATCACACTTTGTTACAGGCCATTCAAGAAGTCTTTGTAGCTGAGAAGTTCATAGAAGACACTCGGAAGAAGGCCAGAACTGAGCAAGAGATTAGGATGGAGACTGAGAAGTCCTTGGGCACAGCCCTTGCTGAAAATGAGAAGCTTACTTCGGAGGTGGCTGAGCTGAGGAGAGAGAAAAATGGGGTCGAGTCAAACTTGAAGACTATGAAGACCCAGATAGAAGGGCAGCGCAAGCTCCTTCACGAAAAAGATGATGAGCTCTCCCGAGCCCAAAGGGAACGCTCGGATTTGGAGAAGGAACTTGCACTGATGAAGGAAGAAGCCAGCTCATTCCATCGCTCTCTACAGGCTGCCAAGCAGACGAGCTACGAGGAAGGGGTAGCAAACACCGAGGAGCAGCTGACAGAGGCCTTCGCGGCTTTGTGCCGGGAGTACTGTCAGAAAGTCTGGGGGGAAGCCCTAAACGTAGCTGGAGTTCCTCTATCCTCGGATCTGAGGAAGTTCGAGAACGTTTAGCTTCCCCTGGAGATACAGGAGATTGAAGAGGCTCCTGCTGCTACTCCTACCCCTGACTCAACTCTCCCTGCTCTGCCTCCGATGGTCCCACAGCTAATTCCAGATCCTACAGAACCTTCAGGTTCCAACAAAGAAAAGGAAGGAGGCGAGGATGCAGAGAAGGACTTGAGCCAGAAAGTGGAACCCAACGTCCTTCCAACTAAGACAGCAGACAAAGGAAAGCAAGTCATGACTTCCTTCGAGCTAGAGTTGAGAGAGACCGAGGCCACCAGTACTTCTCAGCAAGACCTTCCTCCAAAAGCTTAGGACCTAGCTTTAGGACTTCTCTTTTTCTACATCTGTCTTAAATATGTAATGTACATTTAAGTAATTAATGAAGAAGTATTTTGTTTGATTCTCATTTATGTTGCATCCATTTTACTTTATTCTTGTTATATTGGTCGTAAAGATTGCCATTAGTACAGGGTCAAAAAGGGGCAGAGCAAACAAATCTAACTTCAAGTTTTGCACAATCATAACTTCCACGCAGTCATTCGCGTGTTATTAAAAACTTAATAAAAAGTGATATGGCTAATATGTTTAAACAATGCCTTGGTTAAAAAAGAGAGACCTCATATAACAATGAAGACCTTATAATGTATAACATTGTTTTTAGTAGGATGTAAGATCCGAGGACCATTCCTTACATAAATTTGCTTAACACTTAAAGACATAGAACTTTAAAATCCGATCTAACAAACAGTAAGGTACTAATTTCCAGGCACAATGAGGAATTAACTTTAATCAAGTTTGCGGTCCGAGAACAAGACTTATCCAAGTTGCTGTTTAATTATTTAGGTCAGTAATTTCAAATGTTAATTTTCCCAAAGTAGGAGGTCTGAGGACCCGGCATAACTTAGGTTCTGTTTAACAAATGAGAAGACATCAATTTCCACAAGGTTGGTGGTCCGAGGACTACACTTAACCAAGTTTCAGTTTGATTCTTTCGAACAGTAACTTCAAATGTTAATTTTCCCAAAGTAGGAGGTCCGAGGACCCGACATAACTAAGGTTCTGTTTAACAAATGATAAGATATCAATTTCCACAAGGTTTGTGGTCCGAGGACTACACTTAACCAAGTTTCTGTTTGATTCTTAAGAACAGTAACTTCAAATGTTAATTTTCCCAAAGTAGGAGGTCCGAGGACCCGACATAACTAAGGTTCTGTTTAACAAATGATAAGATATCAATTTCCACAAGGTTTGTGGTCCGAGGACTACACTTAACCAAGTTTCTGTTTGATTCTTTAGAACAGTAACTTCAAATGTTAATTTTCCCAAAGTAGGAGGTCCGAGGACCCGACATAACTAAGGTTCTGTTTAACAAATGACAAGACATCAATTTCCACAAGGTTTGTGCCCCGAAGACTGCACTTAACCAAGTTTCTGTTTGATTCTTAAGAACAGTAGCTTCAAATGTTAATTTCCCCAAAGTAGGAGGTCCGAAGACCCGGCATAACTAAGGTTCTGTTTAACAAATGACAAGACATCAATTTCCACAAGGTTCGTGGTCCGAAGACTGCACTTAACGAAGTTTCTGTTTGATTCTTAAGAATGGTAACTTCAAATGTTAATTTTCTCAAAGTAGGAGGTCCGAGGACCCGACATAACTAAGGTTCTGTTTAACAAATGATAAGATATCAATTTCCACAAGGTTTGTGGTCCGAGGACTACACTTAACCAAGTTTCTGTTTGATTCTTAAGAATAGTAGCTTCAAATGTTAATTTCCCCAAAGTAGGAGGTCCGAAGACCCGGCATAACTAAGGTTCTGTTTAACAAATGACAAGACATCAATTTCCACAAGGTTTGTGGTCCGAAGACTGCACTTAACCAAGTTTCTGTTTGATTCTTAAGAATAGTAACTTCAAATGTTAATTTTCCCAAAGTAGGAGGTCCGAGGACCCGACATAACTAAGGTTCTGTTTAACAAATGATAAGATATCAATTTCCACAAGGTTTGTGGTCCGAGGACTACACTTAACCAAGTTTCTGTTTGATTCTTAAGAACAGTAGCTTCAATTGTTAATTTCCCCAAAGTAGGAGGTCCGAAGACCCGACATAACTAAGGTTCTGTTTAACAAATGACAAGACATCAATTTCCACAAGGTTTGTGGTCCGAAGACTGCACTTAACCAAGTTTCTGTTTGATTCTTAAGAATAGTAGCTGCATGCGTCAGAGGTACTCATAACTTTGAAATGTTCACTGACAAAAGCACGTTTTATTAATAATAATATCTTCTAAGATTATTTACATTCCATGGACGTGGTACAATTCTTTCATCTAGGTCAGCTAGCCGATACGACCCTATGCCTGCTACTGAAACAATGCGATAGGGGCCTTCCCAGTTGGGTCCTAATTTACCCCAAGCTGGGTTCTTAGAGGTGCCCACAACTTTTCTTAGTACGAGATCACCAGGTACAAGTGGCCTTAGCCTCACATGGGCATCATATCCCCGTTTTAGCTTCTGTTGATAATAAGCCATTTGGACCATAGCTGCCTCGCGCCGTTCCTCAAGCAAATCTAGGCCTTTCTCCAGGACTCCCGCGTTATTCTCTGGATTAAAAGAGCTCGTCTTTAGGGTGGGAAAACCAGATTCCAGAGGTATCACCGCCTCGGCTCCATAAGTCATAGAGAATGGCGTTTCTCCAGTGGACCTGCGCGGTGTGGTCCGATACATCCACAGAACATGAGGGAGCTCTTCTACCCATCTGCCTTTCGCATCATCCAACCTTTTCTTCAGCCCACTGACAATGACCTTGTTAACGGCCTCGGCTTGCCCATTTCCTCGAGGATAAGCTGGGGTGGAATATCTATTTATGATACCCATGTCACCACAATACTTCCTAAAAGCCTTACTGTCGAACTGAACACCATTGTCTGAGATGAGTGTGTGTGGTATACCGAATCTAGTAACGATATTTTTCCAGACAAACTTCTTGGAGTCAACATCTCTAATGTTTGCTAAGGGCTCGGCCTCAACCCATTTAGTGAAATAGTCTGTTCCCACGAGAAGCCATCTTTTATTACCTGTTGCCCTCGGGAATGGCCCAACTATGTCTAGTCCCCACTGTGCGAAGGGCCAAGGACTGGAAAGGGGGTTAAGAACTCCTCCAGGTTGATGAATATTAGGGGCGAACCTCTGACACTGATCGCATTTCCTGGCATAGTCTTGAGCCTCCCTTTGCATATTGGGCCACCAATAACCCTGAGTTAGAGCTCTGTGGGCTAAGGATCTTCCCCCAGTGTGGCTGCCACAAATCCCTTCATGCAGTTCTTCCAGAAGCCCTTCCGTTGAGTCAGGGTGTACACACAACAAGTACGGTCCTGAAAAGGATCGTTTGTACAGTTTCTGGTCCTCGGACAACCAGAAACGCGGCGCCTTTCGGCGTATCTTATCTGCTTCAGATTTGTCCTCAGGAAGGACATCATTCCTAAGAAAAGGATATGACCGGGTCAATCCAACTAGGTCCAAGCCTTATTAGATGGATGCGAGGTGCGTTGGCAATGACAATAGAGGGCTCTAGTAAATCCTCAACGAGGATAACCCTAGGTAAACCTTGAGCCGAGGTAGTTGCCAGCGTGGCTAAGGAGTCTGCATGGGTGTTTCTGCTCCGAGAGATATGAGTTAAGGCGAAGGAGTCAAATTCAGGTTGCTGGCGCTTGATCTGGGCCAAATATTCCTGCATTCTGGGGTCTCTAGCCTCCATGGTCCCCATGACCTGGCCGACCACCAGTTGAGAGTCCGAGAAGACATGGACTTCCTTTCCACCCATCTTACGTACCATCTGCATGCCTACTGAGACTGCTTCATACTCGGCCTCATTGTTAGTAGCCGAGAAGGCCAATCTTAAAGATTTTTCAAAGACAATTCCTTCAGGGGACATTAGAACAAGTCCAATACCAGACCCTCTCTGATTAGCAGCCCCATCCACATACACTTCCCAAGGTGAGGGCACTGCGGCCGTGATCACTCCAACTGATTTTGCATCCATGTGTGCTTCCTTCAGAGCTTCTTCTAGCAATGGCTCGGTAAATTCCGCCACCAAGTCAGCGAGGACCTGGCCCTTCACCGAGGTGCGAGGCTTGTATTTAACATCAAAAGCCCCCAGGATGGTCCCCCACTTTGCTATCCTTCCTGAGTAGTCGGCGTTACGCAGCACTGCCTTGAGGGGCAACTGGGTCAGAACAACCACTGTGTGGGACTGAAAATAATGGGGAAGCTTTCGCGTGGCATGAACCACGGCCATGAGCGCTTTCTCTAAGGGTTGATAACGCACCTCGGCATCACCCAAAGACTTAGTAACGTAATATACCGGTCTTTGCACCCCATTATCATCTCTTATTAGGACCAGGCTGACCGCGTGGACGGCCACTGCCAGATAAGCAAACAAAATCTCATGCGCCTCCGGACGAGACAAAATGGGTGACCGAGAAAGATATTGCTTGAGCTGTTGAAAAGCTAACTCACAGTCCTCGGTCCATTGAAACCCTTTCCACTTATTCAACAGTTGGAAGAAAGGACGACACCGGTCAGCTGATCAAGATATAAACCTATTCAAGGCGGCAATCATTCCCGTTAACCTTTGAATTTCTTTTGGGTTGCGAGGGGGCTGCAAGTCCTGAATAGCCTTGACTTGCACCGGGTTTACCTCTATGCCTCTATGAGTAATCATGTATCCCAAGGACTTTCCAGACCCCACGCCGAAAAAACACTTTGAGGCGTTGAGGCGCAACTTGTACTTTCTCAGTATCTGAAAAGTGTCGGCCAAATCTTTCACGTGTGAGGGTATTGTTTTGCTTTTCACCACCATATCGTCAACATATACTTCAATGGTTTTCCCCATTTGCTGTTCAAACATTCTGGTCATCATCCTTTAATAGGTAGCCCCAGCATTCTTCAAGCCGAATGGCATGACCTTATAATGATAATTCCCCGTCGGTGTAATGAAGGCAGTCTTCTCCTGATCCTCTAATGCCAAGGGAATCTGGTGATAACCCTGGAAGGCGTCCAAAAAACTCATCCGAGAATGTCCGACAGTGGCATCCACCAGTTGATCAATACGTGGCATTGGGAACGAATCTTTAGGACAGGCCTTGTTCAGATTCGTAAAGTCCACACATACCCTCTACGTTCCATTTTTCTTTTTAACGACAACTGTATGGGCCAACCACTCGGGGTAGAAAACTTCTTTGATAGCCCCAGCCCTCTTGAGTTTATGCATCTTTTCCTTCACAGCCTCGGAATGTTCTCTGGAAGAGCGCCGAGGTGGCTGCCTTCTCGGAATAATAGCTGGGTTGACATTTAAGTGATGAAAAATGAAGCCCGGATCCACGCTTGAAGCTTCATAAGGGTCCCACGCAAAAACATCAACATTGTCCTTCAAGAATTCTAACAATTCCATCTTCTCTTGGGGTGGCAAAAGTACACCGACTTGGAAGAATCTCTCCGGGTCATTGGCTACTAGAAACTTCTCTAACCCCTCGCAATGTGTCTCATCTCCTGTCACCATTCCAGATGAATCAGGAGCCGTTAACTGCTATAAGTCTTTGGTGATTAAAGCTGAAGTCTCGGCTTCTGTCTAATGCAGTACTGCAGCCGATATGCACTGCCTGGCTACTGATTGGCTGCTGAGGATTTCCTCAACACATTCCCCCGAGGGGAATTTAACTTTAACATGTAAGGTAGAGGAGACGGCTCCAAGCGCGTGCAGCAAAGGCCTGGCGAGGATGGCTGTATATGGAGAGTACGCGTCAACCACAATGAAATCCACCTCAACCGTTTCTGAGCCGGATTGAACGGTCAAACGGATCTGTCCCTTCGGCACAACGGCTCTCCCTTCAAAGCTTATAAGAGGCGAATCATAAGGAGTAAGGTCTTCCAACTTCAACCTTAACCCCTTAAATAGATCAGGGTACATGATATCTGCACCGCTGCCCTGGTCTATCATCACCCTCCTCACATCATAGTTCCCTATTCTGAGGGTGACCACAAGAGCATCGTCATGGGGCTGGATAGTCCCCACCTTATCCTCCTCGGAGAAATCTAAGATGGGCAAAGTGTCCTTCAATCTCTTCGGCCTGCGACCCACATCCTCGACCTGAGGATGGGAAACCGCCATCACCCTAGTGGGACCTGAGCCGGTCCTACCAGGGGCAACGAAGATAACATTAATTGTTCCCAATGCTGGCCGAGATGTATTGTTCCTCTGGTTGTTTGAGCCAACTTGACTGACCTGCCCAGTGGGCTGACACAAGTGCTGCTTTAACTTTCCCTCACTGACGAGCTGCTCCAGATGGTTCCACAGGGTCCGACAGTTCTCGGTAGTGTGGCCCACATCCCGATGGTACTGGCAAAAGAGGTTATGATTCCTCTTCACAGGGTCTCCTGCCATCTTATCAGGCCATTTAAAGAAGGGTTCCTTACGAACTTTCTCCAGCAGCTGATGTACTGGTTCCCGGAATACAGTGTTCACGGCCTGAGGTGATGCCGAGGCGGACTGTCCAACGTAATCTCTCCTCGGCCTGTTATTGTGGTATCTGTCCGACCTGAAATCCCTTCTCTCCTGCGGGATAACCTTCTCCTTTCCCTTTCCTTGCTGTTGGTCTTCCTCCACTCTCTTGTACTCGTCAATACGGTCCATGAAGCGACGTACACTGCGAACAAGCTTTTTAGTCAAAGACTTTCTCAGGTCGTGATCAGTAGGGAGGCCTACCTTAAAGGTATTAAGCGCCACCTCATCAAAGTCGCCATCTATTTCATTAAACATCTCCCAATAACGATCGGAGTATGCTTTCAACGTCTCCCCCTCCCTCATGGTCATGGATAACAGCGAGTCCAATGGTTGAGGTACTCTGCTACACGTAATGAACCGTAAAACGAATGCTCTAGTGAGCTCCCCAAACGAACTTATAGACCCCGACTTAAGGCCGTTGAACCACCTCATAGCAACAGGTCCCAAGCTAGAGGGGAAAACTTTACACATCAGGGTCTCGTTCTGAGAGTGCACCGCCATCCTCTGATTAAAGTGACTCACATGCTCCACCGGATCAGTCTGGCCATTATAGATGGTGAAAGAGGGCTGGGTAAACCTTCTGGGAAGCCTTCCTTTCTCAATCCTCCGTGCAAATGGAGATTTAGAGAGCTGGTGTAACGCCCTACTCATAGCATCGTTGCCTAAGCCCCTAGAATGAGGCTTCTTACGTCTGCGAGTTGGCTGGTCGTCCTCCTCACCGGAGGATGTTGCACTGGTGGGAGAGCGCGACCTTGAGCTGTAGCCAGCTCCCCTATCCTCCTCTGAGGAAGAATTAGATGAGGATGGTGAAAACCTACGCTTGGCGCGGCGTAGCTTTCTCTTTAAACGATTGATTTCCTTCTGCATGGATTTAGAACCCTCATCGTGGGTGGTGCTACTCCCCTCATGAATATTGCTAGCACCTGGGTATTCTGTATGGACACTCCCCTCACGATCCCTTCGATGTTCAAGACGTTTGAAATGATCTTCCGGCTGTGATCCATGTAACTCTGCATGGTGAGCACCTAAGCCTGCCATAGTATCCCTGCCTCTTCTAGACTAGATTCCCCACAGACGGCGCCAATTGTAAGTGCACAATTGCACCTGGCCCCAAGAACAGTTACGGGCTCAGGCCCAATGAGCCTTAAACAATATGAATTTGTAGAGTGTGGGCTGGAAACCCAGGTTAGAAGTGTTTGAGGATTAAATGACAAGTCAAAGATTGCAAACACTTGAAAACAACAAGGAATATTGTAAATCAGCCTGCTCGGACGTAAGCCGAGAGATGTTCTTATATTCTCGCTTTCTCTTTTTTCTCTTTAGATTACCAAGAAGGGATCCCCATTTCTGTTCTAAGTTGCTCCTTAAATACTCCTCTTTTTGATACTTTGTACACGTGTTGCCCCAACTCCCCCTTAACCTAGATATTTCTTTTCTCAGTGCCTTTGAATAGTAACCAGAAGTTTCCCTTCCACTGTTCAGGTGTCACTTCCCCATTAATGCGGCCAGGGTGGTAGGTGCAGGGTCTTTAATGTGGAGGTGGCAGCCTTTATCTTTGGTATTTCTCTAACATCGATGCTTCCAGGACATTCAAGGGTTCACCCCTTTTAACCATTCGTCTTGACCGTGTCATTCCCCAACCTTTACCATGAAGTCCCTGGTTCTCCAGTGTCCGTCCGAGGAGAAATTCACCCTCGGCTGGATCCTAGGATCCTCGGCGTATGGGCCGACCCGTAGTACTAACAAATTCTAAACCCAAGAGCAGGTCGGCCTTCTTTAGCATGGCCCAAAGGCCCACGTCTTCATTAGGGTCTTTTTACTCCCCACAATTACCCTATTGCCAACCAATTTAGTTTTTTTTATTTGATTTTGATAAAACTCGCAAGATCAGAAAATTGGATTGCATATAATGAAATGTGAAGAAAATTTTTTTTTGGGGGGGGGGGACCCAAACAATAATGGTTCCCCCTATTTTCCAAGACTCCAATTGATAAATTTTAATCCAAATTACCAACTTAATTAATTAGATCAATAATTATACAGCAGACTTCAATGTTTTTAATCCAAAATTTGTACCATGATTACAGAGATCTGATTGGCATGGTTGTTGCTTTTGAATGACATAGCGTGCGTCAGAAAACGACGGATTTAGATTTTCTAGAGTTCTTACAGTATTCTACCAAATAAATTTCTTTAAAATAATAAAATAATATTGCAAACAAAACAAACAACTTAGAAACCAAGACTAACATAGTTAACTATAGCGCTTGCATAAGGGGAAAAAAATTCACCCCCTTCCCTCCCCATGGAGATCTGCCAATTTGGTTTCCACCGACAAAAAAATTATAGACGATTTTTCCTTCTTTGGCAACTTGCATTTGTGCTTCGTGCTCAACCCCTCACTTAAAAAGTTCCAATTTTTAATGTCAACGGTAATCTCTTTACCCCTAAATTCTAGATTCTTTCTTTCTTTTGGTTTTCAAAACCTTTTCTTTTGATTTCTTTTAAACTCAACCATTTTTTTCTCATTTTAAGATTTTCTGGTTTGGAAAATGAAATTAACCTACCACATTCAATTTCATTTATTCTCTTGGGACCAAACAGGGGGATGGGTTTGTAACCTTTGTTCCTATTAATTTTAATTTTTACTGTACTGAACAAAACAATCTCAATGGATCTGAATCATCTGATAAAGAGTCATGATTTCTTTTTTCTTCTTTTTAGAAACAAACGCACATGCAAGGGGGAGAGAGAGAGAGAGAGGGGGGTTTTGACACAAAGACACACCACAAACTCCACTCAAAAGCCATGGTAACTTTTAAGGAAATGTATAGCAAGTTGTACTACACATTTATTGGAATAAAATAAAATTTCTTTGATTATGGGTTTATCTTCTATGTGTGTGTGTGTGTGTGGGTGTGGGTGTGTGTGTGGGTGTGTGTGTATCTTGTGTAATAAATATCTTAAAGAGAAACTTGTTAAAACAAGTTGGATCAAAATTTTTTTTTTTGGAGATTGTAGTCTTCAACAATGTAATTTTCTAAGATGGAGTGTGGTGATTAATATATTTTCCCCCCCTTTGGAAACGTGAACGTGAGACTCTAATTGTTTTTTGGCAAAAATACACTCTTGGTCCCTATATTTTGGGCCGATTCTCGATTTGGTCCCTAAATTAATTTCGCTCATAGGTTAGTCCCTGATTTCAGATAATCATTTTTATTTTGATCCTTGCCATCAACCCAATAATAGAAAAATCTAAGGTGGCAAACAAAGTGCCCTACTTGCTGACATGGCACTAATGTGGCCATTAAAATATTATTAAAAAAATTATTTGGCATTTTTTAAATGCCACATCAAATTTAAATTAATAAAAAATTAAAACAAAAAATTTTTAATTCCTCAATTTTCATTTTAATTAAAAAAATATAAAACAAACAAAAATTTTACTTTTTTTAGTTTTAAAGATTTAATATCTGTTCACCCAAAAAAAAAAAAATTCACATCAGCAAATATGACCAAATACATTTTGGTCATTGCTCATCCACTAGATCAACTTACTAAAGCTCTCTCTCTCTCTCTCTCTCTCTCTCTCTCTCTCTCTCTCTCTCGTGGCTTTCTCTTTGGATCTGGGTTTAGAGAAAAAGATGTTGGTGGGTGTTGGGTTCAACTGGGTTTGTTGGGATCTGGGCATTCCCTTCAGCTTTGATCGTTGATCGTTGATGGGTTCGATTGGGTTTGATCAGATCTGGGTTTAAAGAAAGAGATGTTGGTAGGTGTTGGGTTCAACTAGATTCGTTGGTTGGGACTGCAGTGATTGTTGTTGTTGGTCTGATCAGTGATCATTTCTAGAGATTTGGGGTTTGGGGTTTACTGGAGATTTGGTTTTGGCATTTGCTGGGCATTTCGCATTTTGAAATTTTTTTATGTTTTGTAAGTTATCAACTTGTGTGGTATTCGAAATTATTTTGATTATGGTTTGGTTTGAAGTGGATGAGTTGGGTGCTTTGCTAGATTTTTATTCTTTGGATGGTTTGGTTTGGGAGTGGTTTCGTGTGGGTTCTCCTGTGGGTTTTTCTGTGTTTGCTCCTGTTCATGTTCATTTTTGATTCGGTGATGTTCATATTTTTTTTCCTATGGGTTTGATGTTCATGTTCTTTGATTCTAGGTTTGCTCTTTGATTCTGGGTTTGATGTCGTTGCTGGGTTTACTTCTTGGATTTAAGAACATTGAAGAACAAGTTCTTATGTTCTTACGAAAAAAATAATGAAAGTAAAAATGATAATAATAATGATGGAGAACTAAAAAATCTAACCAACTCCAACTCGTCCATAAGAGGTGTCCAGAGCAGAATGGACATCCCGCATAGGAAGGCCGTCCATAGAAGGAAAACCGTCCATGGGGACGAGGTACGTTCGCCAAGAAGGCTCGCGGACGACCCCTTAACACTTAGGGAATTCTCAAGTGTGGATTAGCCTACAAGAGCTGGCAATGAAACCACACGTTATTATCCCAAGGCATGAGTAAGATCCAGGTTCATTGCTACAACTCCTTATTGAATACTTAACTTCCAATGATAATTATATAAGAAAATATATAACTCCTATAGCGGTTATGGAAGTTATCATTGGACCCTCTGACCTCCTCAAATACAAGGGAAGTTACAAATCTAATAATCATTTCCGAGGCGCACTATATAAACTCCCATTCAGACCAGATAAAGGTACGTTTTTTGAACAATTCCTAAAAAGTTGAAACTCCAAAACTTGAGAGAGAAACTAACTTTGGCATCAGAGGGTTCTTGGCCGGTCCACCCCGGTCACCTTTGATCATTTCTTTCTTTTTCAAGCCTTCAAAACAGTCGCTAGCCCTTTGAAGCCTGAAGCATCCAGTCTACTGATTTTCTTCGCACCATCAGTTGGCGTTGTCTGTGGGAACCTAATTTTTGATTACTTGTGTTTTCACAGTTCGACTTTCCTGGACAAAAGGTTGTATGGTTCAAACAAGATCAAGGGCTACTATCCTAGGCAACCAAGAGAGTAGGGATGCTTCTAGTAATCCCCACCATGATCGTCAGTCAATTCCTATTATGCAATTGCCTTCCATTCAACATATACAGTCCGTAGCTGCCACCATGGCGGAATTAACCCGTCAGAACCAAGAGTTAACTAGGGAGATTAGTCTAATGAGGCAACACCATGAACGACATGCGGAAGGGCAAGCCCAGAGTCACGAAGGTAGAGGAGAAAATGCTGAGCCCAAAAGCCATTCAAGGGGTACCATTTCAAGAAGGGTGCCTCACTTGGAGAGGGAGATGGGACAGATGAGAAAAATTATGGATGAAATGGGGGAAAACATGAGGAGGGCAAACCCCATGGATGATTTAGTACACCGAACGGACTCTCCTTTCACGGCTTCCATCAATAGTCATCCCCTACCCCCAAAGTTCAAGATGCCTTCCTTGGATTCATATGATGGAACGCGTGACCCATGTGATCATATCACCACCTTCAAAACTACCATACACCTTCAGGGGGTTCTAGATGAGATTATGTGCAGAGCGTTCCCTACCACCCTCTAGGGGCCAGCGCGGGTGTGGTTTAGCAAGATACCCCCAAACACTGTGGGCTCATTCGAAAAGTTGAGTAAGTTGTTCGTCAACAATTTTATTGGAGGACAACGCCACAAGCGTTCCTTTTCCAGTTTGCTAACTATATAACAAGGGGAAAATAAGAGTTTGCAGTCCTTCATTACCCAGTTCAATAGAGAAGTCTTGATGGTGGACGAGATGGACGACAAGTTGCTATTGGTCGCCTTCCACAATGGGGTTAACTCCGATTTATTCATCCATAAACTTTATGAGCAAGAGCCACAAACTATGGCTGAACTCGTCCATTCAGCCCAAAATTTTATGAATGCGGAGGATGCAATCATAGCCAAGAAGAGGAAAAGAGCAGAGTGAATGGAAGCAGATATCCTGCGTCATCCTGATTAGGGTCCTCGTCCAAAGAAGGCTCAGGCAAGAGAGAAAAAATATAAAGACAGCAAGAAGGCGAGTTCTTCAGCAAGGAATAAACAATACACTCCCTTGAATACGCCACTTGAGCAAGTGCTTATGCAAATCAAGGATGACCCGTCCTTGAAGTGGCCAGAGAAAATGAAAGGAGATCCTAACAAGAGCAGTAGGAACAAGTATTGTCGCTTCTACCGAATCCATGGACATAACACGAACGAGTGTTTTGATTTGAAGCAGCAGATAGAGAATCTCATCAAGCAAAGAAAGTTGAGGAATTTTCTTAGACGAGACCACAAGGACGAGAAGATGAAGGCAAAGGTGGAGGAGTCGTCACGACCTTCACCAGGGGTAATAAGAGTTATTATAGGAGGAACTTCAACAGGTCAGTCATCCAAGTCAAGGAAGACATACCTAAAGGTGGTGCAAAACGTCCAACTGTCAGAACGATCTCCAAGGACGAGGGGAGCTGACAAGCAAGCCATTACATTCAAGGATGAGGATGTTGAAAGAGTTCACCACCCACATGACGACGCAATCGTCATTACTTTGCTCATTGCTGATTATACTACTAGAAGGGTGTTGGTAGACAATGGCAGCTCAACGGACATCTTGTATTACCCCGTCTTCCAACAAATGAGGATAGGACGAGATCAGGTCTGTCCAGTGAATTCACCGTTGGTAGGATTTGGAGAGATGAAAGTGAAACCTATGGGCACTATTACATTGTTTGTAGTAGTCGAGATATATCCACAACAAATAACCAAAGGAGTAAACTTTCTTGTTATTGATTGTTCATCATCATACAATGCTATCATTGGAAGACCAACTCTAAATAGTTGGAAGGCAGTAACTTCTTCCTACCATTTATCTGTCAAGTTCCTGACTGAGTATGGAGTGGGTCAAGTACAAGGAGATCAATTAGCCGCCAGAGAATGCTATTTAGCTATATTGGCTATGGACGAGCACGTACAGACAATGAACATAGACAAGAGAAGAATTACTGTGGACCCCACCAAAGTACTAGAAGACATTCCTCTGGATGAGAACAATTCTGAGAAGTTCACTAGAATTGAGGCGAGTATTGAAAAGAAGACAAAGCAGACCTTGGTCCAGTTTTTGAAGAAAAGCCTTGATGTGTTCGCATGGAGTCACAAGGATATGCCAGGTATCAACCCAAGCATCATTACTCATCATCTAAACGTGTATCATTCCTCCAAGCTTGTACGACAAAAGAAAAGAGTTTTTGCTCCTAAACGAGAAGAGGCCATTAAAGAGGAAGTCCAGAAGTTGACCACGACAAAATTTATCCGGGAAGTCTATTATTCAAACTGGTTGGCTAATGTAGTTATGGTCAAGAAGGCTAATGGCAAATGGAGGATGTGCGTGGACATCATTGATTTAAACAAGGCTTACCCTAAGGACAGTTATCCATTGCCACGTATTAACCAGCTGGTGGATTCAACTGCGGGTCATAAATTGCTAAGTTTCATGGACGCCTTTTCAGGCTACAATCAAATAAGGATGGACGAGGTGGATCAAGAGAAGACTTCCTTCATTACTAGCGAAGGGTTATTTTGCTACAAGGTAATGTCTTTTGGTTTAAAGAACGCGGGGGCAACTTACCAAAGCCTTGTTAACCACATGTTTCGTCCACAAATCAGATGGAATGTGGAGGTTTACGTAGATGACATGCTGGTAAAGAGTTTGGACGAGGAGAAGCATCTGGACGACCTTTAAGAAATCTTTGATACACTTAGGCGGTATAACATGAAGTTGAATCCAAGCAAATATGCTTTTGGAGTTTTGTCAGGGAATTTTTTGGGGTTCATAGTTTTACATAGAGGAATTGAGGCAAATCTCAACAAAATCCAAGCGATACTGAATATGGAGCCACCGAAGAATATCAAAGAAGTCCAATCTCTCATCGGACGGGTTGCCGCCCTCAACAGGTTCTTTTCGAAAGCTACTAACAAATGTTTGCCATTTTTTAAGATTCTCAAAAAGGCATTTGAGTGGACGGACGAGTGTCAGAAGGCCTTCTAAGACCTTAAGACCTACCTCACCATAACGCCTCTACTGAGCCCGTCCGTACCTAGTGAATAATTATATTTGTACTTGGTGGTATCCCTACACGTAGTGAGCTCGGCACTGATTAGAGAACAAGGGCGGATTCAGAAGCCGGTTTATTATACGAGTAGGGCGCTAAGAGGAGTGGAAGGACGATATCCAATGATGAAGAAGCTAGCATTTGCTTTAGTTACGGCTTCTAGGAAGCTAAGGCATTATTTTCAAGCTCATGTTATCAACGTCCTGACAGATCATCCTCTAAAGAAGGCAATGAACAAGTTGGAAGCCGTAGGACGACTAATCCAATGGGCCGTGGAGCTTAGTGAGTTTGATATCAGGTACTAACCAAGGAGCGCAATAAAAGCACAAGCATTGGCAGACTTCATTGCGGAGTTCACTCCCGGTCAGGACGAGCTGGACGAAGAGATAGGAGCTCAAAGGTGGGTTGTCAATGTAGATGGCTTGTCCACATTATACGCAAGAAGGATTGGAGTCATACTGAAGTCCCCGAAGGGAGACAAGTTGGAATACGCAGCCTGTCTACAATACCAAACCACCAACAACGAAGATGAGTATGAAGCTCTCCTCAAAGGACTGGAATTGGCTAAGTCTTTAGGGGCAGAGTCAGTAGTATTTAAAGGAGACTCTCAATTGGTTATTAATCAAGTGAATGGAATGTGTGAAACAAAGGAAGATGAATGAAGAAATACCTCAACAAAGTGAAGCGTTTCGTCCGGAAGTTTTAAGAAGCCAGTTTTGTCCAACTCCCGAGGGAGGAAAACATGGAAGCAGATGCCTTAGCGAGAGCAGCTTCGGCAGAAGGAATTATGGACAAGTATGACAAAGTCAAATACATGCTGAGCATTGACCTTCTAGAGATACAACAAATAGGAGGGAGAGAAAATTAGATGAGTCCAATAATAGTCTATCTCAAGGATAGAAGGCTTCCAGAAAACAAGGATGAGGCTAGAAAGTTGAGGGTCAGGGTTGCCAAGTACGTCATCATAGATGAAGTACTGTACAAACGAGGCTTCTCTTAGCCCTACCTAAAATGCCTAGCTCCGGATGAGTCAAACTATGTATTGAGGGAAGTCCATGAAGGAGCATGTGGGAATCACCCGGGAGCAAGATCACTAGTCCACAAAGTCGTCCATGCAGGCTACTACTAGCCAACTATCCAGGCAGATGCTAAAGCTTATGTCAAGGCGTGTGACCAGTGTCAACGCTTCAGCAACGTTCCTAGACAGCCCTCGAAGTACCTAACCCCAATGATGGTCCCATGGCCCTTTGTGCAATGGGGACTAGATATCTTAGGTCCTTTCCCGCTAGGAACCAAACAGATGAAATTCTTGGTAGTGGGCATTGACTACTTTACCAAATGGGTGAAAGATGAACCTTTGGCCAAAATTACTTAGCAAAATGTTAAAAACTTTGTTTGGAAGAACATTGTATGCAGCAACGAAGTACCTAGAGTACTAATATCTGATAATGGACGACAGTTCGACAACACACCTTTCAGAGATTTTTGTGAACAATTTGGAATCAAGAATCACTATTCCTTACCCTCCCACCCACAAGCAAACGACCAAGCAGAAGTAGCAAACCGATCCTTGCTAAAAATCATCAAGACTCGGCTTGAAGGGGCAAAGGGAGTATGGCCAGATGAATTTCCAAGTGTTCTTTGGGCTTACAGGACAACTGTGAGGACTCCAACAGGAGAAACCCCTTTTAAGCTAGCCTACGGGAGTGAAGCAGTCATACCTGCGGAAGTTCATATGGCTATAACCATCAAGTGATGAAGCATTAGGAGAAGGAAAATGAAAAACAACTTCGTCTTGACCTCGATCTCATTGATGAGATAAGGATGGATGCAGAGCAAAGGACAGCAAGATACAAAAATCTTATGACTAGGCAGTATAATGCCATGGTAAAACCCAAGCATTTCAACATTGGGGACCTCATCCTTAAAAGGGTATCTTTGGCAACCAAGAATCCAACTCATGGAAAGTTAGGACCCAATTGGGAAGGACCCTATAGGGTTATCAATTGCAAGAGGCAGGGGTCATACTACTTGGAAGCTCTGGACGGACGGAAGCTAGAACATCCTTGAAACGTGGAGCATCTAAGGAGGTACTATCAGTAAAGGGTGAGCTTGGACGAGAATTATCATGGACGAGCTTCCGTGGATGAGGTTACAACTGTGTGGTCTACATATTTACTCATATTTACTATTATTATGTATTTTTAATAATAAAAAGCGCATTAGTTTCTAACTTCTGTGCTATCTAAGAACTAATTTGTGAAGGACGAAGTTATGTACTTGGTTTGTATAAGTATTTTAATTCCCTAAAGCACTAGCCCCTAGGCATGTGCCATGCTTGTGGACGATATTCATATTATAAATACGGTTTGGATTTCTAATGTATTTGATGCATTAATCTAATCTCCATAAGAACATCCACAACAAGGCTAAAGCCTAAGGCAAATGAAAATCTCTGGACGCAGAAATATAACGTTCATAAGCTTTCCTTGAAATGAGGATAAAGCAAAGAAAAATAAGCCAAGGCATACTCGTCCAATCAATGGACGAGAAAACCCATGCTTATCCAAATGATGGGAAGAAACTGTAAATAAGCCAAGGCATACTCGTCCAATCAATGGACGAGAAGACCCATGCTCGTCCAAAGGATGGGAAGAAACTGTAAGTGTTGCGCCCAAGGGGTGGACGAAAAAAAGAATACAATGAGCATTTGAAATCCATGGATGAGCTCCTAGCCGAGACGCTCCCGTATTTTGGACGAGTGGAACACAGGAAACATCTTGCCCAAAGACAAATGCCAATTGTCCAGCCCATGGACGAGGAAAAGAACTGACTAAATCGTCGGCGCCATTCTCAGGATGAGTTGTACTTTAAACTTCAAAGAAAGGCAAACATGTTGAATATGAAGGAATGAAATGTATAGATGAGCTAAAAACCACGAGTGGAACGGACCACTCAAAAACTAGTCACATGAATGGTATAAACAAAAAGATACACTCGTCCATACCATAATGTGTTCAATAATAGACAGAATGGAAATTAACATTCATAAGTCAAAACTTTAAAGGGTAGACGACCACCGTCCAAAAACCCTTATACAGTAAAAGCCCAAAAAGGCAATTGTTTGGTAACTCGTCCTAATTTCCTGGACAAGTCAAATGTACTTAAATAAATTTCAAGTCCTAGACTATGGACCTCTTTAAAAAAAAAAAAAAAGGAGAAAAGAGAACTAAAATAAATTTTCTCTGATACAAATTTTTATGGAGTGGCATCTTCAGTCTTAAGCTCATCATGGGTAGGTTACGTAGTGGCATCGTCCTCAATGTTAACGTCTTTTGAGCTCGTCTGGAGGAGGGAGCTGGCAGAGCCACCAAGTTGAAGTTTGATGGGTCTAAAATCTACCTCGAGGAAGTGTTCAATGGCATCCATGCGGAAATCTTTGAAGCCAGCAGCATAGTTCGTGTCCAGGAGGTCAGTGAACTAGCTGGAAGCTTTGAATTCCTCCACAGCTACCTTTTTGAAGTCCTTGAGAAGGGTACTTAACTCGTAATTCCTCTTCTGAAAATGATCAAGACGAGTGTCCTTAACCTCGTCCTTAGCCTTGCCTGCTACCTCGGCCCAACCTCTGCAATCGTCCTTAACCTGCCGTAGTTTCGTCTCAAGCTTGGCCCTCTCCTTGTCTATCTCTGTGGCCTGTCTGGACAGTGCAATGAACTTTGACATTGCCTGTACAAATGATTAAAAGTCCTATTAAAAATAAAAACAATAGCCACAGTAGAATGACAGGACGAGGTAAAAGATAAAGTTACATACCTTGAAGAGATCATGAACAGCAGAGTGCTCAAACTCCTTCAAGGACATATCATAGCAAGCAGCCACATCTTCCTTAGTCACAAACTTTTCAAACCTTTCCCAAGCTAGGTCCTCATTTTCAAAGGAACCTTTGGGCGAGGCTGAGACAAAGCAGAAGTGACGGTCTTGGACGGAGTAGCGCCAACAGGGTCAAGCACTTCCACGTCAAGGACTTGGACGGGTGGCACTTGGTAGATAGGAGGGGCAATGCCTGGCTTAACAATTTCAGGCTTAGACAACCAATGTTTTGCTTCTTATACCTTCGACGATTGGGAAGATTTTCCAAATCCAGCATCTTAGACAGATTCTTCCTTTTATCCCCAATGGCAAGACGAGGCTGAGACTAAGCCTTTGGCCTAACAGCCTCGTCCACTACCTCCTTCCTTTTGTTCTCCTTCATAGTGGTCATTCTTGCAAAGAAAATTATTAAAATCATTCCAAAAGATGACATAAAAAGGAATTTTACAAAGTAAAAACTTACGTCTACGGACTGTAAGTTCGTGGGCTATGGCCTTAGGAAAGGGTTCAGGACCGAGTCCCCACATAGTGAGGCGTTGAAGAGTAACTAAGGAGTGGAAATCCCTCTCAGGGTGAAGATGAACTTTTTGAATGTGTCCAAGGTAAAACTTGTTCAAGGACGGTCATCTAACACTTGCAAAAAAGAAAGGGGGTTAAATAATTATGGAATGACATACATAGTAAAGATAACAACACAATGGTAATAAGCATACCTTCAGGACAAAGGTTCCCTATCTCTCTAGTATATGGGGCAAACGGATCCCTGCCAACCTCAACAAGGTGTCATGCCCAGAAACCAGAAACGAAGAAAAACTCCGTCTTCGAGTTCCTATTTGATGTAACCAAAGACTTTATTATCCTACAATCTCTCCCTCTAGCTGTGAATTGATAAAAGCCAAGAGATTGGTTAATTTCAAAGGGTTTATAACAATAAAGGAATTTGTCCACAGTGAGAGGACGATCCCTTTCAAACACCTCTCTCCACAAAATTTGCATAGAGACGACTAGTCTCCATGCATTGGGGTTAAATTAACATAATCCTAAACCTAACCTTGTGAGTAACTCCCTAGCAAAAGCATTAAGAGGCAACTTAAGACCTTCTAAAAGATAAGCCTCATAGACTCCTACACCAAAACGAGGCTGGCAACACCACTCCTCTTGAACGGCCCACCTAGGGTTCAACTCGTCTGGAATTTGATATCAACTCCTAAGAAATGCTAACTTCTTATCATCTGTCCTAGAGGGGACTCCCACAGCACAGCTGTATATGGTCTCAACCTTGTCTTGAAGGGTGGACGGGGAGCACTCGAAGGATCGGCTCCAGACCCAGACGATACTTTTATCCTAAGTTGTTCTTGAAGGACTTCTAGATGAACCCCAAGAACCCCAAAAGTATATTCCTCGTCCGTGGTGTTTCCGCCACTACTACTATCACTACTAAAGCCACTGTAGCTAGTTAAGTTATGGTACTCATCTATCTCATTATCAACACTATTACTAGATGAAGAAAAGACAATTTCAGACATTTCGAAAACTTACGGAAATCCTAAAGACGAGTATGAAGAAGATACCTGGCTCTAGACGAAGGAAAACTAGGGACACTGGAATACTTCTAGACGAGGCGATGGACGAGGAATGTCAAAGAAGAAAATTTGAGAAATGTAAAGGGTACGAGAGGAATTCCACTATTTATAAGCGTTGAAAATTGATACCTAGAAAGACATGACCAACCGCAAAGCGTTGCATGGCATTTCCCTTGAAAACATAAATCAACGCGACAATTCACCAATGAAACCATGACGCGTGGCGCATTCTGAAACAATAAAATTCAGCCATTAAAATTATAACACGTACTGCCTGGACACACGTCCAAAAGACGCTAGTAGATCCCCCGACGCTCTAGATGACCCTTGGATAAGGGGGCAACTGATGGTGAACTAAAAAATCTAACCAACTCTGACCCGTCCATAGGGGGCATCCAGAGCAGAATGGACATCCCGCATAGGAAGGTTTTCCATAGAGGACATCTCGCATAAGAAGGTTGTCCATAAAAGGATGATCGTCCATGGGGACGAGGTACGTTTGCCGGGAAGGCTCATGGATGACCCCTTAACACTTAGGGAATTCTCAAGTGTGGATTAGCCTACAAGAGCTGGCAATGAAACCACACGTTATTATCCTAAAGCATGAGTAAGATTCAGGTTCATTGCTACAACTCCTTATTGAATACTTAACTTCCAATGATAGTTATATAAGAAAATATATAACTCCTATAGCGGTTATGGAAGTTATCCTTGGACCCTCTAACCTCTTCAAATACATGGGAAGTTACAAATCTAATAACCGTTTCCGGGGCGCACTATATAAACTCCCATTTAGACCAGATAAAGGTACATTTTTTGAACAATTCCTAAAAAGTTGGAACTCTAGAACTTGAAAGAGAAACTAACTTTAGCATTGGAGGGTTCTTGGCCGGTCCACCCCGGTCACCTTTGATAATTTCTTTCTTTTTCAGGCCTTCAAAATAGTCGCTAGCCCTTTGAAGCCCGAAGCATCCAGTCTACTGATTTTCTTCGCATCATCAAATAATAATAATAAAATTAGATTTAAAGTTTGTTTTTTAATTCATTTTTTTTAATTTTGTTAAATTTTTTTTAGCTAGCTTTTTTATTAATGCAAAATGCTAACATGGCATTTAAAATGCTATATATATATACATATATATTTCATTAGCCATATTAGCATATAACATGCTAACAAAGCACTTCGTTTGCTACCTTAGATTTTTTTTGTTACTGACTTGACGGCAGGGACCAAAATAAAAATCAATATTCTAAAATTAAGGACTGACCTAAGAGCGAAATCAATTTAGGGACCAAATCAAGAATTGGCCCAAAATGGAGGGACTAAAAGTGTATTTTTGCCTTTTTTTGGCAATATTATTTTAAGAAAATTGTTAGTGAAATGTTGACATAGTAGAATCTAGATCCTTAAATAATAAAAGAATTATTATGATGTGTAGAAATTCACTTAATAGTGAACCCTAAAATTCTAAGAGCAACAGCATTAGAGGTTGCAAAATTGTGTAAAATACAAACAAACAAAAAAAATTGTTAATTTTACACATTTTAACCAAAAAAAACACCCGCATAGTGCTTGCAAAATTGTTCATATAAACAGAAGTGCTACAGTAACTGTGCATATATACATGATTACTGTAGCTTTGTATACGATATTTTATTACTTTCTCTCTTTCTCTCTCTTCTTTGTCTGTGTTCATCCATCCTAGTTTGCTGCAAATCCACCCAACTATCTCCGTCCCAGTTTACTTCAAATCCACCCAACACCGCTCGACCACCACTCAATCACCACAACCACAACCCATCACAACTACCGCAACCCATCACAACCCATGATATATCAATCACAAAATCAACCAAAAACAAAGGAAAATCAAACCAAAAATCAATCCAAGCCCAAAATCAAACCTTCAATGGAAAACTCAACAACTTAGAACCCAGGATCCAACTTTCAACAATAAACCCATCAACCCAAACCCAAATCGAAGCCGGTGTCGTCACCACTTCCATGGAGAGCTTACTGCTTTCTTTACTCATGGAGAGCTAGCTGCTGCCCTGAGAGAGTGGTAAACCAAAAATGTATTGACCCCTTGTAATGAATTAATTGATTAATTAGCCAAATTTATTATTTAATCAAATTAACATGCAATGTACGTGACATCACAAACAAATCACCAACTAAATAAAATGCAGTGGAAAATAAAGTTGACAAGGTGATTTGTTTTCGAATAAGGAAAACTTCCAAGACAAAAATCACACCGGGTGATTTTAAATTCACCACTCTCAAGAATTCACTATTATCACAACAAGCAGTTACTAGTAAAGGAATCCCAGTACCTTATACCAACTTACAGTTGAACCCTTACCCCAATACCCAATTGGACTTGTTCCGTAGTGACAATCTCTCATTTTAATGAACGGCTCCTAGTGCGTGACTAACCAATAGATGCGCAGATCCCAATACGCGACTTAATCACCAACTTGAGAAGGATG
This sequence comes from Castanea sativa, assembly GCF_040712315.1. NCBI lineage: Eukaryota > Viridiplantae > Streptophyta > Magnoliopsida > Fagales > Fagaceae > Castanea > Castanea sativa. The sequence continues at coordinate 13,158,120 of NC_134014.1, forward strand.
TTAACTGCAAACTTCTTCAGTTCATCACATGATGAAGATCACGAAGTTGCTTGGTCACAAAACCCTATGGTGTACAAACACAACAACTTCTTCAAGAAGAACTAGGTTTTTAGTCACAATTTGCATGAACAACTCATTGCTTCACACTTGTGCAACTATGCTCACTGTGATGGCCCTTAAAATTATCCTTATATATGTTTAGGGTTGTGAGAAAAGAAAGCCCAAACACATACTCACGGATTGGAATGAAATCAGAACTGAAAATCTGATTTTCATAATTCTCGATAAATACCCTAGCTGTCAAGCATCGGGCTTGAATAGTTTTTTAAACCTCGATAGATACCAGCTGTCGAGATTTAAAATCCAGCACTTCATCACTTAAATTTTGGACAGACTTGCATGGTTTTAACACTTGAACTTGAAACCTTGTTTCTTGAAGCATTAAACACATCCTAGATCTACCCAATTACAAGTAAAGTGCGTTTTGTCAAAAGATTAGCTAATACATGATGACATATATTCCTAACATGAATCACATATGTCCTAACAGAGAGGAGAGAAACAAGTGCTTGAGAGCTACGGCGAAGGAAAAGATTAACAAAAATGAAGAGAAAATACCGTGGCAAAGGAAGTAGATATGATAAGTTTTTGTGAGATAAAAAAGGAAAGAAAAAAAAAAAAAAACAAGATCAGATATTATGTGTTGGGGGTTAAAAGTGGGTGGGAAAGGAAACCTTTTTTAAGCTTCCTAGTTTGCAAATATGTCTACAATATGATTTAATTACAAAAGAATCATAATTGAGTTTTTTTTTTTTTCTTCCCAAACAAAGCTGATGATTTTATTTGAAATTTTATTAAAGTTTATATTAAATTTTTTAATTCAAATTAGTACTTTTTTAACTAAAATTTTATATCATTCACCATACTAATAGTAATTAATATATATATATCCAGTATGTAACCTTGAAACAACACACTAAAATATTTTATTGATGGCAGTATGATGGTCGGAGACACCGATCCGTCGGTTATTGCCAGAGCTACTATTTTGGTGGTCTAGCCATTGATGCTAGCGCTACAATGGGCGGGGGCACCAATTCGACGACGGCTGCCGAAGCCACTATTTCAGCGGTTTGACCACCAGACCTCCAACACGAGTGCCTCCACTGGCCAGGCCCAGGCCACCGGTTTTGGTAGTTTACTTGAAATATAAATTTAAATTAAAAAAGTATAACTCCTGGAGAAAATAATAAAAAATTAATGAAAAATGCATATTTTATTGAAATATTTTTTAATATAAATTGATTGATATGGGTGTTTTAGAAAACTGATTGTATAAAATAGAAAAAATTAGTTCTTATGCTAACATAAACAGAAAATTCTAAACAGACTGATGCGAATGTTTTAGGCTGCGTTTGTTTCGACGGTAAACGGTTTCAGGAAATGGTTTTCCGCGTTTTCGGGTGTTTGGCAGGTGCTGAAAATATGGTCAAACGGAAAATATTTTCTGTTGACTGTAAAACTTAGGCCTCTGACCCGGAAATTCGTTTCCACTTGTATTTTACCTTCAAATGGGAATTTTCCAGAAAATTGAGAGACAGAGCACGAAGAGAGAGAGAGAGAGAGAGAGAGCACGAAGAGAGAGTAGAGAGAGCGAGTCACGCCCCAACCCGCGCCGGCGAGTCGCGCCCCAACCCGCGCTGGCGAGTCGCGCCGTCGCTTCTCTCTTCGTCGAACCCAGTCCCGGCGAGATCGCGCCTTCACCTTTCTCTTTGTCGAACCCAGTCGCCATCGCCGATCACGATCTCGCCTTCGCCTTCACCGCACCGCGCCGGCACGATCTCCCCTTCGCCATCGCCAGTCGCCTCTCTCTCTCTCTGTCTTCGTTCTTCGTAGATCACCGATTTGGGTTTTGTTGATTTGTTAGAGAAAAATTGATGATGAGATTTTTTTATTTTTGGGTTTTGTTGAGCTGTATCGTAAGAATTTGATGAGTTTTTTTTTGTTTTGGGTTTTGTTGTTCATGATATTTGTTTGGAAGCCGAGAAAATGTGAGAAAATGTGAGCAACAAATACAAAATGCATTTTCTATAATATTTTCAAGATGACAACCAAACACCAGAAAATATTTTCCAACATATTTTTTAAAATGTTACCAAACACCTAAAAATATTTTCTTTTCCCGAAAATATTTTCTTTTCCTGAAAACATTTTCCAGAATTGCTTTACTGTTGAAACAAACGCACCCTTAAACATCCTTAATCTGAAAACGACACCCCGCTTCTATAAATGGACAATGAAGATTGAAGACAGAGTCATTATCGTTGGGGATAAGCCCCACACGCATCCCAAGGACAAATCACACCGAACCCCACCCCCCAAAAAAATCACCAAAGCCAAAATCTTAGACCCATCACCGTACAATTTCGATAAACCAAAAAAAAAAGATGGAGCGTTCCGAATCGGAAAAGCTTATACTGGTAAATCGCGAACCGAACGGGATCGCATACGTGACGATAAACCGTCCGAAGTCACTGAACTCGTTGACCAAGTCGATGATGACGGACATGGCCCAAGCGTTCAAGTCCCTAGACCGTGACGGTTCGGTCCGGGTCATAATTCTATCCGGGGCGGGTCGAGCTTTCTGTTCTGGCGTGGACCTGACATCGGCTGAGGAAGTTTTCAAGGGGGACGTGAAGGATTTAGAGGCCGACCCGGTGGTCCAGATGGAGCGGGCCCGTAAGCCCATAATCGGAGCCATTGGTGGGTTCGCGGTCACTGCTGGGTTCGAAATCGCGCTTGCTTGTGATATTGTGGTCGCTGCTAAAGGTGCCAAGTTCATTGACACGCATGCAAGGTTAGTTAATTAGCTCAACCTCAGCTTTTCCTTTTCCTTTTCCTTTTTCTTTTTTGAATATTTGGAATTCGAATCTGTATATGTGTAGGGTGGGTTTGGTTAGTCCCGATATTATGTTAAGGTTGTCATGTTACGTTATTGTAATTTTATATTAATTTAAATACAAGAATTCAATACAAAAATACAACGTTATATTATTTAGATTAAGTGATCACCACATACCCTTTTGCGATGGTTATTCCACCGGTATAAGTATATTTGTGGAGTGTGAGGGAGGCAAGGCTGGGTTCAAGCGTCAAAGAGAGAGTTTCACATACATATCTTATTTTGCTGGTCAAAGAGGTAGTGGGTTCTGTATAGACAACATCCCAGCACTTCTCAATAAAATAAAAAAAGAAGAAGAAGGAAAACGCAAACACAAATGCAGCACCAGAAATGCGTATCCAAACGCAAGATGACGTGATTTATAATTTTAAATTATAGTAATGTTTGAAAAAATAAAATAAATTAAAATTTTAATGTCACATCATCTTAATATGCATATTACAGTGAACCAAACGCCTTCTTTATATTTTGCTATAAGGTTTGGGATGTAAAGAGCAAAAACGGACCCATAAAACTCTATAAAAAAAAAAATTCTAATTCTAACTTAGTTTCACTAGATTTTTAGTTCGTTTGGGAACTTATTTAGTTAAAACTGAAAATTTTTCGCTGAAAATACTATAAATAAAGCCAAAAGTTAGCTAAAATCTAGAAAGCACATATGCGGCTCCAGGGCCGCCACACCCTCACCCAATGCGGTGTGCAGCGCATGATACCACTGACCACGCATCCGTGCTGCTTTTTTTTATTTTTTTATTTTAGGATTCGCACCGATTCTGGCAGAAATGGGCGACAATATTGCCCGATTCCAACCGAAACGGATGCTGAAATGGGCCTCCACCATGTACCCGACCTCTTTTCTTCTGCTTCATGTGGCCTTGTGAGAGGCCTTGTGAGAGAAGGAAAAAATAAATAAATAAAAAAAGAGAAGGAAGAAGAGATAAGGACAAAATAGTGGATAGAAAGTGGATAGATTTTTGAATAGGTGTATTGGTATAAGAGATAAGGACTTGAAATGTCAAAAAAGATAGAAAAGGTTGGAACTTGTGAAAAGAGTAAAAATACAGGTTTTGATTATTTGATTTTATTACCTTTACCCATCAGTTTTTATTATTCTTTAATATTTTGATTTTATCACCTTATTACTTTTTTTTTTGAAGGAAAATAATTTAATATTACAAATATGTTATTGGGCTAAAATTGGGGTTGTGTAAACATTATATCAATATATATAAATATGCTTTTAAATATATTAATATATGTTTACCATTACTCTTAAATTGGTATATGTTTACTATTATATAAAAAAATATGCTTAGTAATATATAGAAAATATGAATAAAAATATTTGAAATAATTTTTTAATCGCCGCACCTGCATTCTACTTTTTAAAAAATTGCTGGGTGAAAAATTGCTGAGTCCCGCACCTGCATCTACACCCACACCCACACCCACACCCACACCCGAATCTGAATCTGCACCCATGCTTCCTAAGCTAAAATAGTACAGCGAAATCCATGAATAATACAAAACAATACAATGGGATCCATGAATAGTAGCAAAAATAAGCTGAATAGTAGTAAAAATAAGTTAAATAGTAAAAAAAGCCATCTCTTTCAACCAATGCCAAACGCAACCTTTATGTTTCAATTAAATCACAGCATGCCACATTAGCAATTGTGAAAAATTTTGTGTTAGAAGAGTTTAGAGTAAAATGCTATTTTGCCTCTTAAACTTCGCCAAAAGTTTGTTTTTCATTCATAAAATTAAAAAAGTTCTTTTTTTCGTCCTTAAGTTTTGTAAAGAGATTTTTTCATAGTTTAGTGACAAAAATAGGGATGAAAAATAAAATTTTGGTAAAGTTCAAAGACAGAATGTAAAACATTTTCTATAGTTTAGGAATGAAACATGAACTTTTCAATAGTTTAGGGACAGAAAATAAACTTTTAAAAGTTTAGGATGTAAAACAAACTTTTGGTAAAGTTTAGAAATCAAAATAGGATTTTACCCTAGATTTTATTGCTCAATAAGGCTTAAGAGTCAAGACAATTTTTTTCATAACTGCTAACATAGGTCCGTGCTAACATAAGGCTTAAGGATCATAGTGGCATGCTATGTTAGCAATTGTGGAAAAATTTGTAGAAATTTATGTATCAATAGATATAAGGATAGAGAACATTTTCATACTACCGAAATGGCCTATTATGAGTAGCGCATAATAAAAGTGTAGTTGACCTAGATGAAACTGATGTTACTCTAATCACAATAGTAGTTGTGAAATAAATTTGTCTTCCAACCATTACTCTTTATATTTATTGAATTATAGTAGCTAGGTAAAAGTGCACTATATGAGACGGGACTTCTTGTTGACATTTGCAGTTGATATGATTCCACAAAATCCATTTTTTGATGAATTTTATTGGGCATGATTTGTTTATTGCTTGGTAGAGTTGATGTTTGAGTACATTCTTTTTGTTATGGGCAAGACTTAGGTACAGTACTTAAATGTTGTTCCTTAGGCTCCCTTCATAAGATTCTGTCATGTGGATTTTTGCTCATGGAATGGAAGTGTATGTTTTAGTTAAGTAGTCACGAGGCTAAATCTTTAAAAGTTAACCTAAAGAACAACACTTAAGGTATTATACTTAAGTTTTGTCCTTTTGTTATATACAGTATTTCTTTTTGTTACACTTCATTTTGGATATATTAGATCATACGGGTTGCTATCTCAAGTGGTACGCTAGTACCAAAAGCAAAAAACTGATAACACAAGAAACAATTGCGTAATTACAATGAATATAGTCCAATGACAATTTCCTTTATAGTAGGTGCTGCTAGTGCATTGTATTGATTGTAAGGGACTCAAGCCCTTGTTGATTGAGAGGAAATAATTACTTAATAAGCCTCTTGGGCCTCGGCTACTAATGTTATAATATAAGGCGCTTCATTCTCAAAGACAAAATTTGTGCTTCTGGGAAATGAGATACCTAGATATGATTTTATTTTAATTATTATAAATGAGATGCTTAGACGTGTAAATGAATGTGTATATGCAAAATTGTTCCTTGCAGGTTTGGAATATTTCCTTCATGGGGCCTCTCTCAGAAGCTTTCACGCATAATTGGTCCCAACAAAGCACGTGAGGTTTCCCTAACAGCTATGCCACTAACTGCAGAAGTAGCTGAGAGGTTGGGCTTTGTCAACTATGTTGTTGAAGAAGGTGAATTGTTGAAGAAAGCCAGAGAAATTGGTGAAGGCATTTTGAAAAATAATCAAGACTTGGTGTTGAGGTACAAATCAGTCATAAATGATGGCCTCAAGCTGGATTTGGGTCATGCTCTTGCATTGGAAAAGGTGATATGTCTATTTCATTGGTATACGTTTAAGAATGATATTATATAATGCATCAATATCAAATTGGTGTTATTCTTATGATGATTTACATGGCTCCTATCTAGCCTCTCTCTCTCCTTGGTCCTTTTTCCTTTCTATACTAATAAACTGTTTTTGAAATTGATGATCTTAAAGTTGTTTTCATAGTTGGAGGCCTTCACCAAAATTTTCTAAGGTGCTGTGGTCTGCATTTACCCTGTTCTGAAGCATGGGCTTAATTACATGCATTTTCTGTTTACTGTATTTTAAAAGATCATGTTTCTTGTAATGTACTGCTTTTTTGGTGGCGCGTGCAAGCTTATCAAATTTATGTTGGTGTAGCTATTTCAGGCTAATAGATGTTGTGCACAGAGCTCATGTTTCTTGTGACATCACTTTTTATCTGTGGTGTCTACAATAATATCAAAACAGTGTCAGACTAATAGATGATATGTATGGAACTCATATTGCTTGTAACATCACATTTTCATGGCTGTGAGCATTTCAATTTTGCGTTATTTTAGGTGGAATGAACAACCATTGCATTAATTAGAAGAAGAGCCTATTCAGCTCTGGATTTGTATTTAGCTGAGCAAGGGAGATGTACTCAGTTTCAGTATGTCATTATATCCCCCCAGATCCTCAAAGAGTAGGCAAGAAGAGTTAAATTACACATCACATAGAATAATATGAGCTGTAAATAGGTTACTCTACTTCTATTAAGTATTTGTTTTCTGTTCTGCACGGCTATATTTGAAAAATTCTTATGTTTCTGTCTTCTTTGTTCGTGACTAGTTGGAATGTTGTATCTGTTAAGAACCTGGTTTGCAATTTATTATTTCTCCTACTGTATTATAACTTATTTGTGTGCACTACTGTTATTTTCAGGAGAGGGCTCATGACTATTACAACGGAATGACCAAGGAGCAGTTTGAGAAGATGCAGCAATTCATAGCAGGTCGGAGCTCAAAGAAACCTTCTTCAAAGCTGTAGATGTTCTGATGTGCACATCCTCTGTTGCAAAATAACTCCCAAAAGATGGGAAATTATGCAAGTTGCCTCTCTTTTAGGTAGCAATACTGCACATATCAGCCGTGGGATGCTATTTGGTAACAATGGTGAAGTGAATCCTTAATTGCAGTTTCTTTTCCTCCAAATTCTCAAAACTTCAAAGTTTTTTGTATCAATAAATGTTTGGTCCAATTGTGAACTTCAATATATGATGCGCACAAAGCTGACCTACCCTATTCAAAAAATAGGAAAGAAAAAGAAGGCAGTATAACTCTTTAGAAAGAAGAAAAGAGAAAAAGAAAGAGATGGTACAACTATGTAAGTAAACCAATGGTGTTTATTGTTAATAAAATTGTTCAAATTTACAACTATCATTTTTACTCAGTAGTTTGACAACATTATTATTACTTGCTGGGGAAATCGGATGGTATATACCAAAATTAAAAATTATTGAAAATTCGATGCATAAAAGTCATAACAAATATTAAATCCACTTAAGTGATTTGATTTTTTTTTTTTTTTTTTTAAATGGGAAGACTGAATATTATTCAGAAATAGAAAATGAAATTACATCATGGAGAACTTTCTTTTTTTAAAAAAATCATTATGGAGAAGAGTTTATTCTAGAAAACAATGACTTTTTTCAATCAAGAGAAATTGACAATGCCTAAAATATATTTTACTAGCAAAGGGGCAGGTTTGTTATCTTGATTGTGAACATTGGGAAATTCAACTCTATGAAAATCATGTAATGTGGATAGTATGCCATGGATAAGTGGTGGATAGTATGCCATGGATAAGTGGGCCACAGATGAAGGAGGTGAGGATTGTTATCTTATAGTATCTAAAAGTTGAAGCGTGGCATATATTATTGCTACGCTCTTATTAAGCCACATCAACGGTCACATCATCCACCAATTTTCAACATTCTCTCTCTTTTTTTAAACTCTCTTATTTTCTTATTAATTTCCAAACTTATTATTATACTTACTCTAACTTTTCTCTTTCTTTTAAACTTTTTATCTTCCCACTACTATCTATCTTAATATCACTTTTCATCTATCCCTTTATCTTCCTTTAATTTTTGCTTTTCTTATTTTTCTCATCTCACTATAAATTTATAACTCTCTTTTCCATTCTATACATATTTTTCCCGTACACAAAATATTATTTCTCTCTCTCTCTCTCTCTCTCTCTCTCTCTCTCTCATTTTTTCCTCTTTTTTGGTTGATTATTTTTTAAAAAAATTTCTTGTATCTGTACTTTAGTTTGATGAATTTTTGTATTATTTATAACTTCACTTTAGGTTGATGTGATTAAATTTTGTGTTTTTAAGTTGTCATCTTTTTTACTCTCTTTGATTTGATAAATGTTCTTATCTTGCATTATAGAGACAGTATATAATAATTTTCCTAAAACAAATAGTGTGGGATGCAGAAATTTAACAAGGTAACAGTACCACGTGTCATATCCAATGCTGAGGAAGCCGATGCAGTTCCGAGAAGACCATACCCTCGGATGGCAAGGCCAGGGAGGCAAGCCTTGGCCACATTGATGGCACATTACCAGAGGAAGTTGCACTGTAGGGGAAGGGCTTCAGAGAAGGGGTTAATCCTGGTGTGTCTGAAAGGATGGTAGCTGCCACCACATTTATTGCACCCCACCAAACCCTCTAGCCGCATTTATGTGGAGAAGACCCTTGAACAGTGCTGTCTTAGTTGCCGCAACTCATAAAAGATTTGGGAATGCGTCTGATGGGACAAGCACTCAAGTAGTGGCCTACATGATCAACAAATGGAGAGCCAAGATTAGCTAAAAGAGACTATATAATAAAAGAAATCCTCAAAGAGAAGAGGAGGTTCATCTGTAAATCTGTGAAGAAAATACTGTAATAATAAGAACAAAAATTGTAACCAAATCTAAAAAATATATATTAAAAAACTACTCTCCTCGAACTTTGCCAAGAAAGGATTTCTTTGCATAAAGCTTGTTTTTCATTACTTTCTTACCATCTTTAATCCACTATGAGCGTTGTTCAATTCATTGAAACCTAGTTTTTAACTCATTCTCTACAAATTTATTGTGTTAGGCTCTTTGGACTTTAATCCTATTACTTCTTGAGCTTAGAATCCAAATTGCGCCCTTACAATTGGCCCTGTTTGTGGGAACTACTTGAGCTTTAATGAGATCAACGTTCAACTATGGTATATTCAGGGCTTAATCGAGAAAAGTCTGTTGGTTCCCAACCTCAAGATCATTTTCTCAATCTTGAACGAAGAAGGGACCAGGAGGTTAGTGTGCATACCACACACACTAGTGGGAGCCAATCTCGAAGTTGAAGTCACATCTCTCATGAAGAAAATACTAGAAGCCTGCAACTGGAGATAGACCGTTTGCAAAGGAGGTTATGCCACCAACGACGTAGAGGAACTCCTTCGAGTTTTGACCATTCTTCTGGTGATGATAGTGATAATAGCTACCGGCCTAGGTCAAGGACTCCTCCCAGTGAGTTTTTTTCGTGTGATGAGGAGTGCCATGGTAGGCGGGGAAGGAAGAGTCTGTCTCACAAAGGCCTGGGCAATGATTCTATGAGTAGGGCTTTGAATCAGATTTCTAAGTCACCTTTTACCCGTAGGATTGAGAGAGGAAGACTTCCTCGGTGGTTTACTCAGCCAACGTTCACCATGTATAATGGCAGAACGGACCATGTGGAGCATGTTAGCCACTCCAACCAAAGAATGGCTGTTCACTCGAAGAATGAGACCTTAATGTGCAAGGTGTTCCCATCTAGTTTAGGGCCCGTGACGATGAGATAGTTCGATGGTTTGAAGGAAGATTCTATTAACTCCTTTAAGGAGCTTACAAGGGCCTTTGGTTCTCGTTTTGTAACTTGAAGATGTATTCTGACAGATACTGGGAGATGTTTAATGAGATAGATGGGTACTTTGATGATGTGGCTATAAGGACTTTCAAGGTCAGCCTACTTATCGAGCATGATTTGAGAAAGTCGTTGACCAGGAAACTTGTTAGGAGTGTGCATCAGCTCATAGACCATATTAACGAGTATAAGCGGGTCGAGGATGATCAACAACAAGGGAAAGGGAAGGCTAAGTTGGTTCCTTAGGATAAAGGGATTTTAGGTCGAACAGATACAACAATAACCGTACTCAAAGAGATTTTGCTGGGCAATTTGGATCTACAGCTACTCAAGTGTTTAACACAGTGTTCCGAGGGCCTTTACATCAAATCCTAGAAAAAATTAAGAATGAGCCATACTTTAAATGGCCAAATAAGATGGGAGAAGGCCCCACGAAGTGCAACCAAAGCTATCATTGCTAATACCACCAGGAGTGAGGACACACCACAAAAGATTACAGGACTTTGTGGAGTCACCTAGAGCAACTAGTCCGAAGTGAAAAGTTAAAGCAATTCCTGTATCAACCTAGCGGACAGGGTAGTCAGGCAGGGTTAGGAGCTTAAAGAGATGCTTCTACAAGACCACCTTTAGGTACAATTAGTGTCATTTTTGCTGCTCCAGGAAAAACTGGTTCTCAGCCATCCCAGGTGATGTCTATAGCTCGACCATCTATAGAGGACTTGCCCCCTGATTCGAAGAGGAGTAGATTGTAGGCCCGACCAACTTTGAGCTTTTCTGATGAGGATAAAGTTGGAATCTTGCAGCCACATGATGATGCCCTGGTAGTTACTCTCAGAATGGGAGGGTATGACATGAAGAGGGTGTTAGTAGATCAGGGCAACGGTGTAGAAATTATGTACCCCAACCTATATAAAAGGATAAAACTGAGGCCTGAGGACCTGGCCTACTGTGACTCCCCTCTGATAGGGTTTAATGGGAAGATTGTCTTTTCGAATGGCCAAATCAGGCTACCTGTTCAGATAGGGTCAGAAGTCGTGAAAGTAAACTTCATCGTGGTAGATGCATACTTCCCCATTACTAATATTATGGCAAGACCTTGGCTTCATGCCATGGAGGCTGTGTCTTCCACCCTGCACTTGAAGGTGAAGTATCCATTGAGGGATTGGGTCAAGGAGCTGGTTGGAAGCTAGTCTATGGTCAGGCAGTGCTTGGTGGCTGCAATCAAACATCAGGCCAGAGGTGAGTCCTCGGCTGTTGCTGAGTATTGTTTATAGCAATCAAGGGTGCCAGCATGGTCTGCAGACGTGGTGGTAGGAAAGGCAACATGTGAGGAGTTAGAAAAAGTTGTTATTGATGATGATGAGGGTAAGTTCTTCTAGGTTGGAGTTTAGTTGCCTCCTCAGGAGAATGAGGAGTTGGTAGTATTTCTTAGGAGAAACATCGATGTTTTTGCGTGGAGTGCTTATAAAGCTCCTAGGGTGGATCCAAATTTCATTTTCCATCATTTAAATTCCAATCCATCTGCCATCCCCAAAAAGCAACAACCTCGACACTCATCTAAGGAGCATTCTGATTCTGTCAGGGAGGAAATGATCAAGCTTAAGCGGGCCAGGGCTATTAAAGAGGTGTTTTACCCTAAGTGGTTGGCCCATACAGTGGCGGTGAAGAAGAAAAAACGGGAAGTGGCAAGTATGGTGGACTTCATGGATTTAAATAAGGCCTACCCAAAGGACCTCTTCCCCATGCCTCAAATAGATCAGTTAGTGGATGCTATTGTGGGCCATCCTCAAATGAGCTTTATAGATGCCTTTCAAGGGTACCATCAAATACTATTAACTTTGGATGATCAGGAGAAGGCATCTTTTGTTATGCCTACTAGAAATTACAACAATAAGGTAATGCCCTTTGGATTAAAGAATGCAGGGTCCACTTATCAGAGGATGATGACTAGGATATTCGAGCCATAACTAGGCAAAAATATTGAGGTTTATATAGATGATATGGTGGTGAAAAGTAAGGTAGTATCCAAGCACGTGGGTGACCTTGGGAATATTTTTGAAATACTAAGGAGGCACAAACTGCGCCTCAATGCTTCCAAGTGTTCTTTTGGCGTTGGCTCAGGTAAATTTCTAGGCTACATGGTCACTCATCATGGAATCAAAGTCAACCCTGATCAGATTAAGGCAATTAACAATTTGCAACCTCCTTAGAATCCTAAAGAGGTCCAAAAGTTGATAGGGATAACTGCTACTCTATACTAATTCATATCTCGGTCAGCAGACAGGTGTAGGCCTTTCTTCTAGTTGTTGCATAAGTGAAAAGGATTTGAATGGACCAAGGAGTGTGCCCTGGCATTCTAGTAGCTGAAGGAATACCTTTCTTGGCCACCTATAATGTCCAAGCTCGAGGAAGAGGAAGTTCTGTTTACTTATGTTGTTGTAGCCTCCCATGCAGTGAGCTTAGTACTGATACGAGTTGACAATAGAGTGTAGAGACCAGTTTATTATGTGAGCAAGTCATTGCATGAAGCAGAGGTACGTTACCTATCACTGGAGAATGCCATTTTGGTAGTGGTGCATGCTACACGTAAGCTCCCTCATTGCTTCCAAGTTCACACAGTTATGGTTTTAACCCAACTTCCTCTTCAATCCCTACTTCAAAGAGCTGACTACACGGGAAGGATTGCCAAATGGGGTATGATCCAAGGGTCTTTTAGTATCAAGTATATGCCTCGTACCTCTATTAAGGGTCAAGTCCTCACAAATTTGGTGGCTGAGTTTGCTAAATCTCCACTAGAAGAGGAGGGAGGAAAGTAGAACATGGACGGAAAATCAGTTGGGATGATGTCCTTGCAAGAACCTCTAACTTGGAGAGTATACGTTGATGGTGCAACTAATCAAAGAGGATTTAGAGTGGGGCCAGTTGTGGTATCTCCTAAGAAGATCACTATTGAGAAATCTTGAGGTTGGGCTTCTCGACCACAAATAATGAAACGAAGTATGAGGCTTTGTTGGTTGGGATGGATATGGTTCAAAAAATGGGAGGAAGAACAATAGAGGTATTTTCAGATTCAAGGTTAGTTGTTGGCCAGATAAATGAAGAATTGGAAGCTAGGGATTTGAGGATGCAAGGATATTTGAGTCAAGTTAGGCACCTACAATCAAGGTTTAAGTCTTTCACCTTACAGAAAATCCCTAGAAACAAAAACACACATGCAGATTCTCTTGCCACTCTCACAACCTCCTCGGCACAAAGTTTACCTCAGGTTATCCTGGTCAAGGATTTTTGTAAGCCCACTGAGATGAAGAGGGAGAAGGCTCAGATTCATCAAATTAGGGTAGGGCCTAGTTGGATGGATCCCATTATGCTGTTCCTTAAGGATGACATCTTGTTTGAGAAGAAGGGGAAGGCCAATAAAGTGCGGAGAAAAGCTCCTTGGTTTTGGTTGTTTGAGGATCAGAATTTGTACAAGTGCTCTTTCTCTAGACCATATTTGCTATGCATCCATCTTGAAGTAGTAGAGCCACTCCTAGAAGAGCTACATAAGGGGATTTGTGGAGGCCATATGGGAGGCAGATCATTGTCTCACAAGGCCCTCACTCAGGGATATTGGTGCAAATATGCAAAAGGGAGTACAAGAATACGTGAAGAAGTGTGACCAATGCCAGAGATTTGCTCCAAACATTCATCAGCCAAGAGGTGTGCTTAACTCTCTATCTAGTCCCTAGCCTTTTGCTTAATGGGGCTTGGATATTGTAAGGCCCTTCCCTAAAGTAGTAGGAAATAGGAGATGACTTTTGGTCGGCACTAACTACTTCACCAAGTGAGTTGAAGCGGAGCCACTGAAAAATATTAGGTACGTGGATGCCAAGAGGTTTGTGTGGAAGAATATTGTCACTCAATTTGGGATTCCTCATACCCTCATCTCAAACAATGAACTTCAATTTGATAGCAAAGCTTTCGGGAGGTACTGTTATGAATTGGGTATCAAGAATAGGTACTCAACTCCGGCTTATCCACAAGGGAATAGACATGTCGAAACTGTCAATAAAGTCATAGTGAATGGACTCAAGAAGACGTTGGATGATGAAAAGGGTAAATGGGTGAAAGAGCTGCTACATATTCTTTGGACATATCGGACTACCCCCCGTAGGTCCACAGGCGAAACACCTTTTTCAATAACTTATGGGGCCGAGGCTGTGATTCCTCTAGAGACTAGATTCCCAACGTTGAGGACAAGCTTATTCGCTCCAAATAGCAATGACAACCTACTTGAAAAGAGCCTGGATTTAATTGAAGAACGGAGAGAAAATTCCATGGTTCAATTAACATATTATCAACAAAAACTCAATCAGGGTATGACTTAAGTGTGAAGTTAAGACAGTTAGCCCCTGGGGACTTGGTATTAAGGAAGGTTGTGGGAACTACAAAAACTCAGCATGGGGAAAGTTGGGGCCCAATTGGGAACGAACATACTGTATCACCTTGGTAGCTGGTATAGGTGCATACCTCCGAGAAGATCTAGACAAAAATGTTGTACCATGTCCCTGGAATGTAAATAACCTGCGAATGTATTATTATTAATAAAAGGCAGTTCTGCCATGTTTTTATTTGTGACGTTATGTGTCATCTTGATTACTTGTTTAAGTATTAAATATAACCTCGATCATGCCTGGCTCCTCAAACCACATGCCTTAGGTAAATTAATACTCTTCATTACTTGTTTGAATATCAAACAGAACATCGGTCATACCTGGCTCCTTGGACTGCATACCTTAGATAAATTAATATTCTTGACTACTTGTTTGAATGTTAAACAGAACATTGATCATGCCTGGCTCCTCGGACCACATACCTTGGATAAATTAATATTCTTGATTACTTGTTTAAGTATTAAACAGAACCTTAGTCATGCCTGGCTCCTCAAACCACATACCTTAGGTAATTTAATACTCTTCATTACTTGTTTGAATATTAAACAGAACATCGGTCATGCCTGGCTCCTCAGACCACATAACTTGGGGTAAATTAATATTCTTGGCTACTTGTTTAAGTATTAAATAGAACCTCGATCATGCCTAGCTCCTCAGACCACATACCTTGGGTAAATTAATACTCTTCATTATTTGTTCAAGTGTTAAACAGAACCTTGGTTATTTCTGATTCCTCAGACCACATGCCTTAGGTAAATTAGCACTGCTAAGCATCTGACTAAGTGTTAAATAGAACTTTGATTATGTCTAGTTCCTCGAACCACATGCCTTGGGTAAATTAGTACTGTTAAGCATCTGACTAAGTGTTAAGCAGAACCATGGCTATGCCTGGTTCTTTGGACTACATGCCTTGGGTAAATTAATATTTCTTTAATTATGAGAATACTAAATAAAACCTTGGCCATGTTAGGTTCCTTGAATCACATGCCTTGGGTAAATTAGTAACCAGCCTAGCTATGGTGAATAACCAAGACTCTCATTGTAGTAACTTAATTGAAAGGACACTCTTGAGCATCACTTAAAGCATTTGCAAGTATATCCATGATCTGTTCGTGAGCTAATTGTCACCTACAACTTCGTAGATCTACTATTAAATGGAAGGTTATGTGGAGTCTTGAATGGATAGATGTTTCACCATTATTTGAAGTTAAAGGAGAATCCAGCAATGTACAGGATCCTTGGAGTTAACTATACTTAAGGTATGTCTTGAAGTTTAATTACACTTTGTTGAACATCATGGGCTGGGAGAAATTAGCCCAAGGTGTTGGCATTTGCATAGGGTGCAACAGCCAGACTCCCACTTGCTTAAGTAATTGTTAAAATTAAGAGTGTAGAAACATTTCAAATCAGATTGTGTTTAGGCCAGTTAAGCATTGAATAAAAGAGACATCATATGTAACTTCGCACAAACATAGTTAAGTATGAAAGAATGTAATGTTTTTCATCAAAGTTCAATCTTGAAAAAGGCAAAGTAGATACATCTTAAGGAAGATAAACAACAAACTAAGTAGAAAGAAAAATACATTAAAAAAAAAAAAAGGAAATCCTAAGCTAAGTCTGGGCTGAAGGAGGAGGATCTTCTTGGCTAGCCGGCTAGGAGACAGGAGGATCAGTAGCCTTACCCGAGGTGGCCTTCTTCTCTTGGGTTACCGCTTGAGGCTTGACCGGCTCAGGCTCCTTTGTCTTGGAGTAGCATCCTTAGCTTGGTCAGCCTCTGGGCACTTAGTCTTTGGTAGAGTTTTAGCTTCCTTGCCTTTGCCCTTATCCTCTAGCCGAATTCTACCCTAGGCAATCTCCTTGCCCTTTGCCACCTCCACTCGTTGGCCTAGGTCACCAGCCTTGCCAGTCCATTTAGAGGTCTCAAGAGGGGGGGGGGGGGGAAGAGGGGAATGGGTGTTGGGAGGCTATGCCGGTGTTATTGTAGCAAGGGTAATATCCGTCTCAAAGCCTGAGCTTGCTTCAGGAGCTTCTAGGAGGTTTTTTGGATAGTACACATTTTCAGCCCTCCTCCACTCCGAGGTAGTAGGAACTCTAGCTAGGTTCAATGCCTCGGTCCACACCTTGAGGCGGTAGTCCCTACAGACCCTGACCAACTCATCAGTCAAGTGGGCCTCAGTCTCCTGCACTCCAAGATCATAGAACTTTTGCTCTGAAGCATCCGCATTTGCCTAAGTTGCTCAAGTAGCATCTTTAGCCTTCTCCAGCTCTACCTTCAAATCCACGACCTGCTGGTTAGCCGTGGCCAGCTCTATCTCAGTGTAGTTGAGCTTTTTACACTACTCCTCAGCCTGCATCTGAGCATTCTTAAGGCCAGCCTCAGCGCTCTTCCTCCCCTCTGTCCTCAACGGCCAATTTCGTGGTAAGTTCCTTATTCTTCTACTTGACGGTGGTCAAAGCCTCGCTAGTCTCTACGCGAAGATTGTTAGTGAGCCTAGCCTCAAATCGAGCATCTTTCACCCACTATTCGGCCATGAAAACCTCCTAGATTTCCTACAAAAAAAAAAAAAAGACAAAGGAACACCTTATCAAATAAGAAAAGGATACCTTATCATAAAGTTAGTAAGGCGTGTCGAAAAACTTACCAAGGCCAAGTCCCTCTTCAGGGACAGAAATAGATCTTGTTGCTTCACATTTTTCAGAGCAACCATATCCTTCGGCAACAAAAGGGGCTGCTCTAGAGCGTTGGCAAGGTAATGGGCGTTCTCTCTCTAGAACTCCCTGATGGTGAAGTTCCATGGTATCGCTACTCTGTCTAGCTTCAGCCGAGGGTTCCACAGCGGGTTTAGAGGGCACACCTCGACCACGTGCTCAACCTCCTTACCCTCAGTCAAGGAAGCCCTTCCCTTGCCCTTGGCTGTCTTGGACATCTTTGGAGGAACCCTCTCATTGTAGGGGACCAACTCCCCCTCCTCGGCCACCTCATTGTCCTTCTTCCTCTTCTTCAAATTGGCAGGCGCTAAGGGGTTAGTTGAAGGAGGAGGAGGAAGCTCGGAGCTCGAAGCATCCATAGACGCCGACCCCTAGAACCTTCCCGCGAGGAGTTCACGAAGACCTAACCCCTTCTTCCTTTCCAATGGCATTTCTTCTTCTTCTTCTTCCAAATTGCTAGTTATGCATGCAACGACGAATTTGGAGAATCAAACGCTTGAAGATCTGTCAAGTTCGTCTTCCAAGTCCGAGACTTGAATCATGGGCTCTTCCTGCTCCTCCCTTTCTTCCTCAAGTCGAAACTAGTCTATCTCCTCCTCGAGTGACAGACGCGAGGAAGTTGTTTCTTCCTTCGGAACTGCTTCTTCACGGGGAGAATGATAGGAAGGCAACTCGACCTATATGGTACCTTCTCGAGCTAGGAATCCAGGCACTAAGACGTCAATCCGAGCCAGTCAAGGATCACCTACTCTGATCGCATTGCCCACGTCCTGAAATATATCGGACAGGGGCTTGAAATCAAGGATGAGATGGACAGCTCTTAATTGCATGTCCTTGCTCACAAACACCTCGGATATCAGCACCCTGTTAAGATCTGGCACGTTGGTAAAGTTAAGGTTAGGGGCCACGAATCTTTTATCTGAAAAAAAATAGCCGAGAAGCAAAACCATAATTAGGAAGGCAAGTCATCAGTTAGAAAGAAACAAACTACTAAAGAAAAGAAGAAAGAAGCAAACTACAAAACTAGTTCCTGTGTTAAAGGACCTAAATAGGGTACCCCACTTGATGCTCCCTCCTAGGTTAGGCAATGAAGACCGTCATGCCATTCACCCGAGACGATCAAAAGTCATTTTTCATGCCCTTGTTTGATTTGGAGAGACACAAGATAAGCCTAATTTCAGAAGACCTAGACTTAAGATAGTAGCTAAAGTCTGCAAGCAGATGACACTCGTACATCCAGAAAATGTCATGCCTGGTGAGGACCAACTCCATTTTCTTGTTAAGAGCATCTACGCTACCTAAGACTCTAAACAAGTTAGACGTGCATTGATGAGGGCGAATCCTATAGGTGATCAAATAGTCCCTGGTCACTCTACCCATGGGAAGCCTCATTCTCCCTTCTATGAAGGCAATCATAGGAATAACAACCGCCCCCTCTCTTCTAAGGGTGTGCCACCCATCCAGAGGCCAATACAGCAAACAGACACCCCGGGGGATATGATACAAGGCCTTAAACCCCTCCATACCTGCAGGGGTATCTACCAAGTGAGCAAACCTACTCATTTAAACAAGCTAAGGTGAAAGGAAAGAACTTTTTTGAAGAAATAAATAGGAAACATAAGGTCGAGGAGATTGGCCGAGGAGAAAGGAACTTCAGAGTAAGATTAGGATAAACAGGGAACTTACGAAAATAATGACTAGAGTCACCTCAAGAGCTTCTTGAAAGTTTGAAAATTTGGAAAATGGGAGAAATGAGTCCCCCAAGCGCCCTATATAGGAAGTAGAATTAGGCGAGAGTTACTTCGCCCAAATTTCGAGGAAAAATACTAACCCTAGGATCTCCATCTCACCGTAGGACGTGGGGGACAGGGTACCACATGGAGCATTTAATGAGACGTTTCGGACTCTGAAGCGTCAGGAACGGTTACAAGACATGCAAGGCGACATTCTCACGTGGGAAAATCAAAGAAGCATGTTGAGTCAATCACTCAGGATCAAAACCCCACTTTTCTCCTCGGACAAGAGGGAAAAAGTGGAGTTTTGAGGGGTTATTATAAGATGTAGAAATTTAATAAGGTAATAATGCCACGTGTCATATCCGATACTGAGGAGGCCAATGCAATTCCGAGAAGACCATACCCTTGAATGGCAAGACCAAAGAGGCGAGCCTTGGCCATTCGATAGCACATTACCAGAGGAGGTTGCACTGTAGGGGAACGGCTTCAGAAAGGGGGTTAGTCCTAGCGTGTCTAAGGGAGTGGTAGCTGCCACCACGTTTATTGCACCCTACCAAACCCTCTAGCCACATTTATGTAGAGAAGACCCTTAAACAGTACTGTCTTCGTTGCCGCAACTCACAGAAGATTTGGGAAGGCGTCTGATGGGACAAGCACTCGAGTAGTGGCCTACATGATCAACAAATGGAGGATCAAGATCAGCTGAAAGAGGCTATATAATGAAAGAAATCCTCTAGGAGAAGAGGAGGTTCATCTGCAAATCTGTGAAAAAAACACCGTAGCAACAAAAATTGAAATTGTAACCGAGTCTAAAAGAAATATATTCAAGAAGTACTCTCCTTGGACTTTGCCAAGGAAGGATTTCTTTGCATAAAGCTTGTTTTTCTTTACTTTCTTACCATATTTAATCCACTATGAGCATTGTTCAATTCATTGAAGCCTAGTTTTTAGCTCACTCTCTACAAATTCATTGGGTTGGGCTCTTTGGGCCTCAATCCTATTACTTCTTGGGCTTAGGATCCAAATCGCGCCCTTACAAATAGTATATAATAATATAATCTTATTTTATTACATAATACGACTTGAATAATTTGATTTTTGTTACTATTTTTTTTTCTCATATTATTTTCTATAAATTTCTTATTATTCTTTCTCACATTCTCTTGAAAAAGTGGTTATTCTCTTTCTCTTAATTTTTTATTATTTCTTGCAAATCTACTTTATATTGATGAATCATTATGATTTTTAAAACTCTATTTGGGTTCATACGTTGTAATTTTTAAAACTCTATTTGTAGACAAAATATGATTAATGTAGACTGAAATGGACTAAATAAGACTGAATGGACCAAAGTGGACCAAATATAACTTTAGTGGACAACATAGACTAAACAGGGCCAAATTGGACTGAAGATGACAGAATGGACCGAATAGAACCAATGTAGACCGAATAATACTGTTGAATATTTATCATTTTTATTGCATTTTTAGGGTTCATATTTCTAATTTCTAATGTTTATTTTCTTTGTATTTTCTAATTCAAAAAGAAAGAGTTTAACCCAAATATAATAAAATTGCATACTTTTCAACTCAAAAATTAAGGAAAAAAATGAAATTTTGAGAAAAACTTGAAAAGAAAACTTACAAAAAGAATCAACTCATGGCCCAATTAGTCTAAAATGAACTGAAGGGGACTAAAATTGACCAAGTGGACCAAATTGGACTAAAGTAGACTTAATTGGACCGAATTGAGATTGTGTAATTTTTAGGAAGAACAAATTATCTTCAACAAATTTTAGAAAAAAAAAATACATTATATTACTGTACAAAATAATTATTTATTCCCAAGTATTGTATGAATCTCAGACTAGTGAGAAATAAACAATGAGTCTCACCTACCCAAAAAAAATTGAAGTATAAAAAAGAAAATTAATTTGAAAATAAGGCACTAATGCAAGATTAAAAAAAGAGGGAAGAAAAATAGACACAGGGAATTTACTTCCACCTGTGGCGACAGAGAAAGTTCCACCATAAAATAAGGAGATTATAATATTAACGCAACAACACTCTCACAAGACCCAAGCTCTCACACAAAGAATAGAGCATCCCTTTGTATTTGCACTAATCTTGTAGTGCTACACTTTTTCACACACAATACAATTAAACAAAACTAGATCATAGTGTATGTATATACTAACCAAGTCGGCTAATCAATTACTTACCAAAAAACAGTCGGCTAATCAATCCTAATACTAGCACGAAACCAAAACCAAGTAGGACTTGATGTCCTTGGTTTCCACGGCTGAAACAATCCTAACATAGAGTTTTGGTCGTGGTGATGTCCTTACTCCGAAGGACACTTTGGAGGTAGTATAAACATAGTATAATTCTAATCATTAGGTCATTGCACAGCCAAAAACACAACAAATCTTATCTGATCCTATCCCATATATAAGAATATGATGAGGAAGGACGAATTTTAGGTTGAGAACGGGTTTTAGCCTTACAAAAGAAAGTGCAAGAGAGCAAACATTTTGAGGAAAGGCATAATATAATGTCTTCAGGTATGTGATTTCTAAGTTTTCATTAAACTCTGTGAACCCTTTGGATGCTTATTGTTATATTATAACCTGTAAAGATGATTAAAACTGAGTTAGCTGAATATGCATGGTAGAAGAGACTTCTGCTTCTAAAAAAAAAAAAAAAAGTTTCAACCTTAACTAGGCCTTGTAGTGTATATATACCATATATGCAGTGTCTGTGTGTGTTTTTCCCTTGAAACTGAGATTAACTAGTCTATGTGTGCGTTCTGTATTTTTAATATAATTTTTACTGGATTTTTTCTTCGGTTATTAGTGAAAATTACAAATATATATCTTCATCCAATGAAAAACAATTTACATATATACTTTGTTGCTATAGAGAATGGAATTTATCGTGCTATTAATAAAACTGTATAATTAGTATTGACCACACTTTGATGTAACAAACAATTTATTATTATTATTATTTTTATTATTGGTCTTTTGTTTTATTTCGGTAAGGGTACGGTCATTCACAAAAATTGAAAACCAAATAATGATCTTTTTATACAATGGAGAAAGAAATTTATAATGCCCGTAATAAAATTATATAATTTGTATTAGCCACACTTTAATGTAACACTTCATAACTTATGCTTTGAATGTACCTTTCTTTCTATTTCTGCGTCTTAAAATCACAAGGGTCACCCAAAAAAATTGAAAACCAAATAACAATTTTTTCCATAGTCTCAACCAACACATACGGCGAAATCAAAGAGGCAGCTGCCACCACCAATGTAGCATCAGCAGAGAGAATGAAAGAGTTCAAACAATTTGACATTGTCTCTGACTATTCGGATCATTACTTTGCCTCCTCAAATTTGAGCTTGTTTGGCAAGAAGAAAGACTGCTTCACAAATGCTAATTGTAGCGTCCTCAAGAGGATCATGCAAGAATGGAAAATCCTAGAGAACAATCTGCCAGAAACTATCTATGTTCGAGTCTATGACCAAAGAATGGATTTGCTACGAGCAGTTATTGTTGGGGCTGCTGGAACACCCTATCATGATGGCCTTTTCTTCTTCGACTTTTCGTTTCCTCCTGACTACCCCAATAGCCCTCCAAATGCACATTATCATGCACATGGCATGAGGCTGAATCCAAATCTGTATAGCAATGGAAAAGTCTGTCTGAGCCTCCTCAACACATGGATTGGTGAGAAGGAAGCAAGGTGGAACCCTCGTAGTTCCACAATTCTCCAGGTTCTAGTGTCACTCCAAGGACTTGTTCTTAATAGGAAACCCTTCTACAATGAGCCGGGTCGTCCTATATTTCCTAATGAAAAGCTATCAAGGAGCTATAACAAGAAGATTTTTCTTTTGTCTTGTAAGACAATGTTGGCCTTGTTGAAAAAACCTCCAAAGAGTTTTGAGGGTTTTGTCCATCAACATTTTTGCACTCGTGCAAACTTTATATTACAAGCTTGCAAGGCATATATGGAGGGTCGTGCAATAGTTGGCTACTATCGAGATTATGGATCTCGTTCCTCCTCTACCATTGAAGATTCAGCAGAATTTAAGGCACAAATGGTAAAACTCTATCCGGACCTTAAAACCGCCTTGACTTCAGTGATCACTACATGGGCTTTGATCACTAATGACATGAAGATTGCAGCTCTAGTCTTTTACAAGAACAAAAATATTTTCAAGGATTTTTTGTGGGGAATCGGGCTGAGTACTATGATTTGTTTTGCAGTAAGACTTTTAAGATACTATGAACCAGGTTTCGTAGCAAATGTTCTTGACGGAGCTAGCAAGTGGTTTATGGGACACTGGCTGGAGGGTGGTTGAATAATTTAGAGGATTATGAAGACATATTCAGGTCTAGAACTTTTTTTAAAATTATTTTATTATGATTGTTACCTTTTCTTGCCTTTTGATTTTTTTTAAAAAATTATAATTAAATAGTTATAACAAGGGATGGAGATTTGACTCCGGAATATCATGGACATATTAAGAGATTTTAGAGTTTATTTTGGATTTGATGAAAAGTTTAATTTATTTGAATTTTTAGATTCTTTTTGGTACTATTTATGAGTCTCATTGCATTTTTTTAGTACTATTTATGAGTTCCATTCTACTATTCAGTTAACTTTTAACTTTTTTTTTTTACACTTTCAGTAAAAAAAAAAATTCAGTTTTAGCTAAATAAGCTGTTCCCAAATTAACCATTTAGTTACTTACATCCAGTTTAGACATTTAAAAGTTTCTTTATTTTGGACATATAAAAACTTTTTTCTTTTATTTAGTTTAAATAACAACGTTTATAATACACCTACATTCTATTTTCTTATCTTCTATCATATTCAATTATTCCCTAATATATTTATATCCACTCCACTGAATTTACTTAATGAAATTGTAAGAATATTTACGTTGTGAGTGTTGAATTAATTGTGTAGCTAAATCCAACATTGGATAATAACAAATTTTACATTTTATAAACAAATTATCCCTTTCGGTTTGACCAAATCAAAATTTAGTCTCACAAACCTTTTTATTTTTCCCACATATTAAAATGAAATCATTTGGAATACTTTGGAACCCTAACTATCTCATTTTAGTCCAAATCTTAGGAGGCCAAAATTAGCAATTGAAAATTTGTGCATTAAATTGTGATATTGTTAAATCACTTGGAGATAAAATGTAATTTTTTTAAATTAATTATACATCAATTTGTAAACTTCTATAATAAAATTTGTTGTTAAATCACTTGGAGGTAAAATATAATTTTTATGTTTTTGTAATTAATTACACATCAATTTGTAAACTTCTATAGTAAAATTTTTTGTATGCCTTGCTAAGAATAATAAGAGTAGTCAAAAGTCTTGTAACTCAATTATATACTCGGCTAGTTAGGCTCCCCTCCCATTGAAAATCATCTCATTATCTCCCATTTTTATTTAAATTGAGAATACATGGCATATAAAAAAAAAGTGACACATCCACAATATTTTCACAACAAATCATATATAAGTGGTAAATTGTTATTGGTTCTAATTTGAATTTACAACTTAAATCATATATAAGTGGTAAATTGTTATTGGTTCTAATTGCCCACCTATATCAACCTGCCACTTAATATTTGTTAAGAAAATGTTTTGGGCATAGCATTCTCATAAAAAAATATAACTGTAAAAAGCATACAATGTCACAAACCCACAGCCCATGCACCAATTCCCTTGGCAGAGAATAGCAAGGAGCTGTCGGAAATTATGCCAAAGATGCCAACGGAATCTGAGAAGTGTTGCCAGGGCTGACAAAGTTGCCGCCCGTATAAACCTCGAATTTATTGGATTTTCTCACACAGTGCACCAACAAAAACAGTACGCTCCAAGCTCCATATATATTAGGTGCAAGAGGTACTAGAAATAAGCAAAACCATGATAAGGATGATGGAACCTATTGGAGAAGCCTACTAGAATGAGGAACCAAAGCCGAAGAGGATTCAAAAACTGAAGGATTTATGGCTAATTCTAAGGACTCAAATGAAAGGGAAATTTTTGACTTTATCCGTAAGTCATCATCTTTCTTCTTCAAAATGTTGTGCTAACTGAACCTTAGCATCACCTTTAGGTACTCAGGTCCAAATCACCCCTCCTCCCTCCCACACCCCCCCCCCCCCCCCAAAAATAAAAACCACCCTTCTTTCAAAAATTAAAATTATACCATATCATTTTTTAAATTTAAATTGTTATTCATAATACAATTTTTTCCCTATTGTCTTATTGTGCAGCTTGAAGCCTATTGCAATGATAAGAACAAGGGTTACCGGAGCAATATTGAAATATTACTAAATAACTATGTAAAATCCTCTTGGTTATTATTAAACTAGTCGTTAACCTGTGCAATACATAGATAGTTAAATAAAAAGATAATTAATCTACCTCACGATAAAAAATTAAAAAAAGCTAAAAGAATCGATGAGAGGTTGATTTCCCCCCATTAAGAAAAAGATAAAAGACAATAAGAAAAAAACAACAACATTAAAGACAATATGAAAACTAATCGCAAAGAATTGCAACTGTTGTATGTTTACTTGGCTCAAAGCCAGAATTAAAATTCAATTTTACAACAATAAAAACATACAACTTCATATTAACTAAAAATCAACCTCATTACAAAAATCCAATGTTTGCTATAATGTATTTTGTACATCATGCATCTAAAAACACTCATTGTGTCAAGAATTTCAATAAACACTATTACCACTTTTATCTTTGTTTTAGACATTTAATTTACACGAAAGTCAATAGCAACCGCTATTAGCTATAACGATTTTTCAATGCTATGACAATCTTGACCTCATCTATTTCCTTTAAACTTGCATGTGAAAATTGATTTCAAGTAAAAATTACATTTTACACAAAATCTAAGCAACCTAACTTGCCTTACATCTTATAATTAAGTTAATAACATCTTATAATCTTACAACCATAGCTTCTTTCTCATTAAAAGGTCATAGTCAATGCACAAAGCTCCTACTCATTAGACTTTATTGGATTTCGAAAAGTTATAAAATTGCACATCATCAAACAACATAAGCATGAGATGATACTATTTCAATGAAGTGAACAAATCAGAAACAAAATCAATGCATATAACTCTAAATAGTTGCATGCAAAATATATATATATACACATATACATATATTCAAAAGCAAAATTGAAAGCTTTTTGTCATATAAGCAAAATCATAAATTATATTTTAAATAGCCTGCATTCCAATCAATAGCTTTTGAGTGTACCTCCAAGAAAATAGAGTGATATACAAGGAGCAATCTTTAGAAGGTAAACTAATAGCTCATTCCCACAATAGAATGACATTAAATGAATTGTGCATAGCATGACTATTAATATGTGTCTTTCATGCTCAAAATAGAACCTAATATGTGCAATGGAGCATTAATTATTTGACATGGCATTATCATCTAACTATCAAGTCTCAAGCTGATGCTATATATTGAATTGAATATCAATAACCATTAAAACATAGAAATGTTAAACATCAAGTGCTTTCAAGTCGCAATTTCTTAACATCTTTCACTTTTAAATTTTACATGTTAAGTTGACCAATAATACTCAGAACCTTATAATATATATCAAAAGTACAAATAAAGTAAATTAATAATAGGGTAGGATTGAACCTCAGTAAGCCACTACATGGATATATCATTGTAGAAAATATGGAATGAGACAAATAATCAGCTTGTGAGGATGATCCTCTAATAAATTGCTAAATAAGAACTTTCTACACTGATGACCATATATAATCAAGTGAAGATTATGAAACATTATGCCAAAAAAATGAGTGAAAATATTACAGTATATAAATGCGGAACTGATATAGGAAGGCAATATTTCTAACATGTTCCCAATTGTCTTGAAGTTCCAAACAATGTTGATAATATATAAGGCACAAAACATGATATACAACAACTAAATTTCTTTCATCAAGGCATTCGTTTTAATAAATTCCGAAAATTTTGGCATTTGTGAGATATAGAAAACGATGACCATAAGTCAGGTTAAATAGCAAAGAAAGAAGTCTGGCCTAAAGTTGAACATTACGCTCTCTGCAAAACTTACTGCAAAACTTGGAAAATAGAAAGAGCGAAAACTTACCCAACCTGTTTAGTGGGTGCCTACTCTGGAGGTTCAGTACGCTCTCTGTAAACAATTCTAAGGCATGGAACCATGCCTCAATTCAGTTTCCCTCAGACAAATAATCAATTTTGAGGTTCAGTACGTTTTGTAGAAAGCCATGCCTCAATTCATTTTCTCTCATAGAAAATAGAAAGAGTGAAAACCCACTGGTTAACACAGAAGGCCGGCAAAGGTGGAAGTTTTGGAGACAAAGACTGGATGTAGAGAGAAGAGAGCAATTGAAGCGTTAATTTTCTAGCTATGGTAGGGTTTTTCAGTTAGGAGTTTTTATGCATATGAGTGTTGTTAGGGGTGGTAATTCGTGTTAGCGTGTCGGGTTCGTGTCGGGTTGGGATGTGACTATTATGGTATATGGGTCAAACCGAACCCGACCTGTTTAGTAAACGGGTCAGGATTCCTCAATCCTAACACGACCTATTTATTAAACGGGTAACCCGACACGACACGTTCAACCCGTTTAATTAGTAGGTCAAGTTAAGATCGACACACCTGTTAATAACCTATTTGATTATGACCCGAACAACCTATTTAATTAAACTTAACCCAAATAACCTGCTATCAACTCCCACGTATCTAAATTTATAATTCAACCATAAATCAAGTAATAAAAATTCAAATAATAACAGTAGCAAATAATTCTTTCATTCCTTCAAAATAAAATTACTAGTCCAAAAGGTTCCAACCCCCATACAATCAAATTCAAATTCAATAATATGTCAATGTTCCATAATAAAAAGCCAAGATTATTACATGGCATCCGAGTGCCATCTCAAAAACTAAAAGACAAACCAAAATAATTACATGGCAAATCAATATACATGGCAGACAAACCATAAGAAGATCATTTTCTTGTCTTCGTTGTTTGTCTTATTCTTAGACTTAGTCTTAGCCTTCTTTGGTGGAGGAAGTTCAGCCACTTCATCAAGTTCATTCGTTCAAGGTCTTCTCTTTCATACTCAGTGTCAATAGGAATTAGCTCACCACTTTCCATCTAGACCAATTTAAAGAAAAATTATTGATCAGAAATTTAGTAATTCTAAGATGACAGAAACAAATAAACTTGAAAAGAAATCATAAAGAACAACAAATAAATTTAAAATCAACAAAACAAACAAAAAAATCTACTATAACATTACAGTGATTAACACAAAAAACAAATGGATCTTCAATTATTTTATTTTAAGATGATAGAAACAGAAAACACTTGAAATTAAATCATTGAGCAAGACAAATTATTTTAAATTAACAAAAAATAAACATATCTACTTTTTTTTATATATCAGTAAAAAAGATCTCCTATTATGTACTAAAAATCAACAATATAGTGATTACTAGTATACTAAACAGTGAACAAGAGTGACAAATATTTTTCTACAGTGGTGTTTTCTGCACATTGTTATTTTTCTGCAGTGTAGTTTTTCTGTACATTAGTGTTTTTCTACACAATGTATTTTTCTGCAGTGTAGTTTTTCTGCACAGTATTATTTTTCTGTTGTGTTTGTTTTCTACAGTATTTTTTTTCTGCAAACTAAATATGGTTTTCCCCTATTTTGATGTTACATGTACTGTTTATCATATAGTATCTAATAAAATTTCTATCTTTTATCTCAAAAATAAAAAGAAGAACAAAACAATCAACATGATAGTGATTAACAAAATAAATGAGCGGATCTACAATTATTTTATTTTAAGACGACAGATACAAAGAAACTTGAAAAGAAATCATAGAGTAAGACCTAGTTATTTTAAAATCAATAAAAAGAATACAAACAAGTCTACTATTGGTACTAAACAATCAACATGATAATGATTAACACAATAAATAACATAGTCTACAATTACTGAAAATTTCATAAGTAAGAAAACAAAACAAAAATATATAACATATATACCTTCCTAGGGATTCGGTGGTTGAAAGCTGAAGAAAAAGAACCGATGAAGCTGTGAAGTCGTGAAGGAGAACAGAGAGCAGAGAGGGCAGCCACAGTTTTGAGGGGAAGAGATATTAGAGGGGTCGGCTAGGGATTTGAGGGGAAGAGAGAGTAGAGGGTTGAGAGACATGACGCGACTAGGTTCAGCAGAGAGGCATGAGGTCTGGTTTTGAGGAGGAGAATAAATCATAGCTAAGCTTATATACCTAGGTTTTAAGGGTAAAATTGTAAAATTACCTTTATAAGCTAATCAGGTCAAACGGGTTCAATAGGTTGAACACGAACACGACCCGTTTAATAAACGAGTTAGTCGTGTCAACTCGAATTTGACCCGAACCCATTTAGCCTCAACCCATGACCTGTTTATAAATGGGTTAGCCGTGTCGAGTTCACGAATCGTGTCGGATTTTACCACCCCTAACACAGTGTTGTAGTTGGGTATTTTCAAGAGTGTTGTGGGTTTTAGCTTTTTTTTTGGGTTAGAAATAATTTTTTTTTCTTTTTTTTTAATAATGCTGACGTGAAAAATTGTGGGAGTTTTAGAAATAGATATATATATATATATATATATATATATATATATATATATATAAATATATAAAGACTAGTCGCTGACCCGTGCGATATACAGAAAAACTATTGATTCTAAAAAAAATCCAACAATGAATAAATAGACATTTTGCTAGTTAGTATTTTTTTTTTTTTTAAATGAAGAAATATTTAACATCTATACTTTTCTATAGTTTAGAAGTGCTCTCTAACATTGAATATTATTGAGTTGCAAATGCATAGTTACCGAAACCTACAAAATAATTTACAATTCTTAAGTTAATAAAGCAAAACTTTTAATAGTTATATATACACACACACTCAAAACTAATATAAACTACAAATATATAAACAAAGACCATGATCTGAGGAAGACACACCAAGTTTCAAATTTGAGTAGCAATATGAATTTCTCGTAGTAATAACAATATAGACAATTCAAAACATGAAACAATATCAAAATCATAATACCTAATTCCATTATCTTTTATGTTGAATCCAAACAAATGATTAATCAACCAAAAGTCATAACTTTTAATAAGAAAACAAAAAATCACATGAACCTAAATAAAAAGTATTTAAGGTGAAGAATTAAGATCAACCTACTAAGATGCAAATATAAAAAACCTCATGACTTAAAACTTCAAAATTTATAGAATCCTCAAAGTCTACTTCAGAACCAAACCAATTTCAACAATTTTTTATATATAACATACCAAATAAAAATTTATCGTTCCCTAGGCTAGAAGACATAGGTTGCATCTTTGATTTTTCTCCAAAAAAACAGAGATGATTTATCTACCATGTACAATATAAAAAAATAATTAGTATAAATTTTAACCCAAAAACCAAACCTACGATTATTAACGTGAGTCTTCTTTTTTTTAGTCTTATCATAATTTTTGTTTCTATATAGAGTATCAACGTTTAAGTTTCAGTTTAAGTTAGATTTGTTAGAGAGTTAAAGTTTCACTTCTTGTTAAGTTTTGATTAAAACTAAATAAATTTATTTTAAAAAAATGATAATAATGAGTTTGAGTTTAAGTTGGACTTATTAGAGAAATAGAGTTTCACTCCTAGTTAAGTTTGGACTAAACAAAAATAATTTTATTTAAATAAAATGATAATTTTATTTAAATTTTGTGCTGACGTGGAAAATTGTAAGAGTTTCAAAGGTTTCAGTTTTATATAGTTTCACTCTTGGTTAAATTTGAACTAAACAAAAATAATTTTATTTAAATGTTGTGCTAACGTGAAAAATTGTGAGAACGTCAGAGGTTTCGGTTATATATATATAAAGAGAGAGAGAGAGAGAGAGAGAGAGAGAGAGAGAAATTATCAACAACAAAATAAGAGTAACTAAAAGAAATTAACAATATGGGACAATTTCATTGCTATAATTATAGAATTCTTTTTTTTTTTTTTTGAAGTCAAAACCAATCTTATTCATTCATAGAATTCCAATTATCAAAATACAAGGCCTCAATAACAGGTGGGGGATTTTCTTCCAACCACACTAGTTCCCCATCTATTTGTCTAGCAAACTTAGCCAATGAATGTGCCACTGAATTGGCACCCCTCTTAACGCATAGAATAGAAAAAGCTCTAAACTCCTTTCCCTTGCATTTAATATCTTCATACACATGTCCCAACCTATCCCTATTAGACCTTGGACTCAAAATAGATTTCATGACATTAATATTATCCCCCTCTAAAATGATCTCCCTAAAACCAGCTTCTATAGCAAAGTCCACAGCTCTTTTTGCAAGCTAATGCCTTAGCTTCCTCGCTGTCCTGTACTTTAGGACCTTTCCCTACCAACGCCGCCATTACTTCTCTCTTCTCATGCAAAACCATTGCGCCAAAGCCTAAAGCATTCATCCCTGTAAACACTGTTGCATCAACATTAAGCTTATAGGCTGAACCTGAAGGTGGTATCCATTGCATTTGCTGCTGCATCGAACCAGTGGTGTTCAGAACCGAAAGCTGAGTCTGGGCATCCCAATACTCCTGCAAAAAATCTTTTGCACACTGCACCAGCCTAGCCGGGTCCTGGATACTACCTCCATGCACCACCGAATTTCTCTGATTCCAAAGAACCCAGCATTGAACTAAGAATAACTCCCAAGTCCTCCACCTAAAGCCGGTTCATCAAGTCCTCAACCAACTAAAAGATATCCCTTCTGATCGTTGTGCACTTCTGCATACACATCTTGCTGCCAGCCCACACGTCTTGTGCAACTCCACACCCCACAACACATGAAGCACAGATTCATCCCCCTACTTGCACAACTCACAAGATCAGTCCTCCACAATTTTTCGATGGAACAAGTTCTCCTTTGTTGGCAGAATGTCTTGGCAGACCCTCCATCCAAACACCTTTATTTTGTTGGGTAGATGACACTCCATAATTTCTGCCAAACCTCACCTTTTCCTTCCCTCTCTGAGCTCTCAATCAATCCACACCCCTCCTTAGCAATCATTCTAACAATGCAGTATCCCGACCTCACTAAGAAATTCCCCTTTTTGTTATGAAGCCACATCCACACATCTGGTACATGCCTTCTACTTAATGGAATCCAAACCATGGCTTCCATATCCTCAGGATGAAATTTTGCAACAATAGCACTCTGATTCTAGTTGTGAACATTCCAGTCAATCAAATCCGATACTCGACAGTCCCAATCTTCATCAAGTGGTGGGTGAAGAGCTTTATTTTTTGGATAATTCGGTATCCATTTATCATAGAAAACCCGAATATTAGCTCCATCCCCAACTCGCCAAGAGCAGCCTCTCTTTAGGATTGGTTGGGAAGCAATTAAGCTTTTCCAAACATATGAGCGGTTAGGGACATTAGTGGCATCTAAGAAGGAAACTTGAGGAAAATACCTGGCCTTAAAACACTCATAAAGCAAGGACCCTGATCTTGCAAAAGCTTCCACCCTTGTTTTGCTAACATAACCAAATTAAAACTCCTTATGTCCCAAAATGCCATTCCACCCTCTTTCTTAGATTCGAATAATACACTCTAACTTCTCCAATGTATCTTTCTTTCCTTGTTAACCTGTCCCCGCCAAAACCTAGCATACATTACATTCAAATCATTACACAACTTCACCGGTAATTGGAAGACGCCCATAGTGTAAGTAGGAATAAATTAAGCCACGGCTTAAATTAGGACTGCCTTACTTGCTCTGGATAATAACAGTCATTTTCATCCTTGTATTTTCTTCCATACTCTATCCTTCAAATAAGCAAACGTTTGGTATTTTGATCTACCAACCAAAGTGGGCAACACAAGGTAGGACTCAAAGCGTGCAACCTCTCTTATTCCCAACATCTCCTTAATCCTCTCCCTCTGTTCACCCTCTGTGTTACTGCTAAAAAATACAGAAGATTTCTCAAAGTTAATGCACTGACTTGATGCTACTGCATATGTCTGCAAAAAATCAAAGATAGCTTGCACCTCCTCCAGATTAGCCAGGCAAAAAAGCAATGAGTCATCCGCAAATAAAAGGTGCGATATGCCAGGAGCTCTCATGCAGATAGATACACCATGA
The DNA here is from genome assembly GCF_040712315.1 of Castanea sativa. Taxonomy (NCBI): domain Eukaryota; kingdom Viridiplantae; phylum Streptophyta; class Magnoliopsida; order Fagales; family Fagaceae; genus Castanea; species Castanea sativa. The sequence goes on from NC_134014.1 coordinate 13,191,504, forward strand.
ATCCGCCTCTCTCCTTCTGCCTTAGCTAGTAGAGATGAGAAACCCTCTGCACACAACAGAAACAAATAAGGTGATAAGGGGCCACCTTGCCAGATCCCCCTTTGATGAAAAATCTTACCATAAGCTTTGTCATTAATACAAACTGAAAATGTAGAAGTTGTCACACATTTCATAACCCTATCAATCCACACATCTGGCAAACCCAATCTAACCATAATACCCCTCAGGAAAGGCCATTTAACTCGATCATACACCTTGCTAACATCCAATTTCAGAGCTAAGTAACCTCTTCTGCCCGATCTTCTACAATGCATGGAATGCAAAGACGCATATGCCACTAAAACATTATCAATAATCAGACGTCCCGAGACAAAAGCACTTTGATTGGGTGATATTAGCTGAGGAAGAATAAGCTTTAGTCTATTGGTCAACACTTTGGAGATAACTTTGTATATGACATTACATAGACTTATAGGTATATAATCAGACATTCTTTCAGGCGACTTAACTTTGGGGATAAGAACAATATAAGTGTAATTTATTTCAGGCTGCATGTTACCAGTATTTAAAAAATCTAACACAGCAATGATCACATCATTGCCCACAATATGCCAAAAATTTTAATAGAAAAGAGCATTCATACCATCAGGTCCAGGAGCCTTTGTTGGTCCCATTTGGGACAAAGCTGCTTTGATCTCCTCCGCACTATATTCATTAGACAACGTATCAAGCATATCCGATGTAACTCTATGAGGTACTGTATTTAGACATTCTTCCATCTGGTCACATCCAGCTGAAGTAAATATAGACTCAAAATAATTCGTCGCCACCCTTATAATTTCAGAAATCTCTCCTACCCAAATTTGCTAGGGGTCCCATATCCCTTGAATAAAATTTATTCTTCTTCTCTAGGAAACTTTAGAGTGAAAATACTTGGTGTTTTTGTCGCCATGCTTGAGCCATGAAACCCTAGACCTCTGGTGCCAAAATATCTCCTATTTTAGAAGAAGGTCATCCAACTACTTGCTTATCTCCAAAAATTCAGCTTCATGTTCAGCGGTTGATTCCCCACTCATCAAGATCTCCACCTGTTTTTGCAATCTTTTAATCTCTTCAGTGTCGGGATGGGTCTTCAGTGAACCCCATGCTTGTAAACCGGCCCCACATTCATTTATTTTCTCCTGTATAGCAGCTAGAGCCGAATCTAAACCACTTCGTGAGATCCAATTGTCCTCAACAGTTTTCTTACAATCATCCCACAAAAGCCAAGACTCTTCAAAATTAAATCCCCGTGTACCCCTACCTCAGAATTCCTTATCTGATCTAGTCTGCATGATTAGTAGAAGATGGTCCAAAGCATAAGACACCAGATGGGTTATAATACTAGCAGGAAACCGATTCTTCCATCCACCATTGACTGCTGCTTTATCCAATCTCTATCTCGTATTAGCTTCGCCTGGTCTCTTATTATTCCATGTAAAAGGGTAACCTCAAAATCCCAGATCTACTAGACCACATGAATCTAAAGCTAGGCCAAACTCCTCCATCTGCTTGTATGGTGATGGATAGGCACTTTGTTTTTTTGCAGCAAGCAAAATTGCATTGAAATCTCCAATACAACACCAGGGTCCATCAACAAACATAGAAAGGTGTGCTAATAGAGCCCAAGATTTTGTTTTTTAACTCGCTTCAGGCCATCCATAAAACCCAGTTAAATACCACACAAAACCATCATCTTCCACCACTTTAGCTAACACGTGGTTCTTAGTATAATTGATCACATCCAAATGCACATCCGGTTTCTAAATCAAAGCAATACCTCCCCCTAAGTTCGACTTCTTAACAATAAGTTTATTTCAGAATGGCAGTTCTCTACGGTGTCTTTCATAACCCTCCTTATCCAATCGTGTTTCCATTAAAAAACACATTGTGGGAGCTTGTTCCCTCACAATTTTGCAAAGGCTACGAACTGTCCACCCTTCCCAAACCCTTGGCAATTCCAATTTAATAGCCTCATTATGCTCGGCGGGGGTGGATTGACACCCCAACCGTTTGAGAATTTTGTGAAAGCTCCTCATTCAATTTACCCCGCTTCTGTGCTTGCTCATCAGTCTCCAATCCTGCACTACACTCCTATTGCAGCGTGCCTCTCTTCCCCAAGCTAGGAAAAGTGAAGTTGAATGAGTCATCAGGCCCACATCCATACGGGCTAGCCTTTTCCAAGTGGACCGGGTCTTAAATTATATTAGCCCATCCAGATTAATTCCTCCCCCCTCAAACTCCACCCTTCCCGCCTCATATTCCTTTTCATTCAGTTGTAGCTCATCTGTTTGGCTTCCCCCACTTGGATTCAAAATAGGATGGATATCATCTTTCAAATTTGAATCTACATATATCCTATCCATATCATTATCTCCTTCTTTCTCGGCAATAATTCCATCCCAATCCCTACATTCTTGAGAATTCCTTCCTTACGTTTCGCATGCTCCGTAGAATTCTCCAACCCACATTCTACCACCGTCGCTGTGACCGTCTCAAGGACATCAACATCGTTGTGGAGCATTTCCACCTCAACTCCCTCCTTTGACTTCCTTAAATCCTCTAAGCCTTGCCTAAACGACGATCGAGCTCGGCCCCCACTAGCTTTTAGCCATTCCCCATACTGACAAACCACTTGCTCCCCCTTTTTCTTCACTGCAAAGTAGCTAGCACAGTGCTTCAAGTCATGTCCCAACATCCCACAGTAATGGAAATGCATTGACAACCTCTCGTACTTAAACATCGTCCATGTTCTTTGCCCATCCAAATCAAATAAAAAACCCCCACGCCGTATCGGTTTTGCAATTGGAATGGCAACCTTCACCCACATAAATAAATTCTGGATGTCTTGCTTATTCCTCCGTTCCACCTCTTCAACTAGTCCCAAACGGCGTCCCACTTCCAGTGCCCACCCGAGAACAGACCATATTGAAGGGTGCACCCCATATTTGTACCCACATGGAGACTAATTCAAACTTCATGTTCTTCGCTGTTATCCCCACTTCCCATCTACGCAACATGAGAACCTGATTGTCAAATGTCCATGGACCATCCCTCAAAACATGTTCCAACTCAAACTCTGCCTTAAACTTGAACTGAAACAAATTCGAACCGACCTCGACAATCTGCACACCATCCTCTAATCCCCATGCCTTCCTCAACGTGTTTTGAGCCGCTCATTTATTGAAAGGCTTGCTTGTAAGAAACTTACCAATTAAACTTTGAGTACACCTCTCTATTCCATCCCTTCGGCCCTCATCTGATATTGGTATGACTTCCTCTTCCTCTTCCTCCAAAGTTAACTTCATATTCTCCAAGCAGTTAATCACATCATCTGCCAACTTGCAAAGTACACATCAAAAGAAAAGAAACAGAAAAAGTCAAACCCTTAGGAAACCTAAGGGAGGGAGGAAACTTGTAGGCACACGAGAGAGAGGTAATTATAGAATTCTTAATATATATATATGTCTTGATCTGATAATAAAGAGCTATTATCAGGAGCGGACATCATAAGTTAAAACTCTCCCTCAAAAAATATTTGTATATATATATATATATAATAAAATAAATAAATAAAAAAAAGAAAAATAGGAGTAACTAACCCCCAAAAAAAAATTTATGGAGTTTGGTCCTGGTGATGTCCTTGCTCCAAAGGACTCTTTGGAGGTAGTTTAAATATAATATAATGCTAATTATTAGTCCATTGCTTACCAAAAACGGAACAAATGTTATCTGATAATAATTCATAACTAAACGATGAGGAAGGACGAAGCCGGTTATTCTGTGAAGAACTGGATTAGACTTTAGCCTTACAGAATGCCTATTGGAGAGCATGATTTTGGGAAAAGCATTACGTCTTCAGGTATGTGATTCCTTGGCTTCATCACACTCTGTGAACACATCTTCATATATTATAACTTATTTGATGATTAAAATCGAGTAATCTGAAATTGTGAACACTCTGTGAACACATCTTCTTCCTCTCTGAAATTGTGGTCCTTGTAACTATAAATAAATAAATAAATTCAACCTTATCTGTGCCTTGTACTATATATACAGTGTATGTGTGTGTTTTTTGCTTGGAAAGCGTGATTTATGTAAATCTCGAAAAATTCTTAGGTATTCTCGGAGTATGGAGAAATAGTGTTATTTCCTCTCACATTTATAGTGGATCCCACCATAAATTTAATGAGCGGACCCCATCATAAATGAGAAAGGAGGGAGCATCATTCTCTATATTCCGAAAGTATCTAAGAATTACTCGTAAATCTCAACTCAAAAAGGTTCAATGTACAGTAGTGTGTGCATACTGCGTGTGTTTGTGGTGTTTCTACTTTCTATATTGCTTGCACACATTTGTATGCCACTGGGGCTGAGAAAATTTCTAATAGGCTAATTGATCAAGTTATATCTCAAAGGAAATAAAGAAACCCAAGCTTCAGATCAAATTATTAAAAAAATTATTTTCGTTCTTAAAAAAAATCACAGGTTTGATTCTTAGATTATTAGTGAAAATTACAAATCTCTCCATCCAATGAAAAAGATTCATAATACTTTTTTTCTATAGAGAATGGATCCATTTTATCGTGCCCTTAATACAATCGTATATATAACTTGTATTTGACCACACTTTGATGTAACAATTTATAACTTTTATGGTTTGATTGTACTTTTTAATTTTTATTGAGTTTCTGTATCTTACAATCACAAGGGTCATTCATGAAAGCCAAATAATAATCTTTTTCTACAGTCTCAATTTACATATACTTTGTTGCTATGGAGAAAGAAATTTATAATGCCAGTAATACAATTATATAATTTGTATTGACCACACTTTAATGTAACACTTCATAACTTTATGCTTTGAATGTACCATTCTTTCTATTTCTGCGTCTTAAAATCACAAGGGTCACTCAAAAAAATTGAAAACTAAATAACCATCTTTTCGACAGTCTCAATCAACACATGCGGCGAAATCAAAGAGGCAGCTGCCACCACCAATGTAGCATCAGCAGAGAGAATGAAAGAGTTCAAACAATTTGACATTGTCTCAGACTATTCGGATCATTAATTTGCCTCTTCAAATTTGAGCTTGTTTGGCAAGAAGAAATATTGCTTCACAAATGCTAATAGTAGTGTTCTCAAGAAGGTCATGCAGGAATGGAAAATCCTAGAGAACAATCTGCCAGAAACTATATATGTTCAAGTCTATGACAAAAGAATGGATTTGTTACGAGCAGTTATTGTTGGGGCTGCTGGAACACCCTATCATGATGGCCTTTTCTTCTTCGACTTTGCATTTCCTCCTAGCTACCCCAATAGCCCTCCAAATGCACATTATCATGCACATGGCATGAGACTGAATCCAAATCTGTATAGCAGTGGAAAAGTCTGTTTGAGCCTCCTCAACACATGGATTAGTGAAAAGGAAGCTGAGTGGAACCCTTGTAGTTCCACAATCCTCCAGGTTCTAGTGTCACTCCAAGGACTTGTTCTTAATGAGAAACCCTACTATAATGAGCCGGATCTTAGTAACTCTCCTAATGAAATGTTTTCAAAGAGCTATAACAACAATATTTTCCTTTTATCTTGTAGGACAATGTTGATCTTATTGAGAAAACCCCGAATGAGTTTTGAGGGCTTTGTCCATAAACATTTTTGCACTCGTGCAAACTTTATAGTACAAGCTTGCAGGGCATATATAAAGGGTTGTGCAATAGTTGGCAACTATCAAGATAATGGATCTCATTCTTCCTCTACCATTGAAGATTCAGCAGAATTTAAGGCACTAATGGAAGAACTCTATCCCAACCTTGAAGTCGCCTTGACCAAAAATGCAGCTTCAGTCATTAAATCGGCTCTCACTACTGACATGAAGAATGCAGCTCTAGGCCTTCACACGACCATTGAAGATTCAGCAGAATTTAAGGCACTAATAATGGAAGAACTCTATCCGAACCTTGAAATCGCCTTGACTAATAATACAGCTTTAGTCACTACATCAGCTCTCACTACTGACATGAAGAGTGCAGCTCTAGGCCTTCACACGACCAACAATGTAGGCTTGCCCCAGTCCAATCCATATTCCAAAAAAAAATGGTGGATTTTTGGGTTGGGATTCGTTTTTTATTTTTATTTGTTAGTGATGTTTTGTCAATTCTGTGAATAAGGTTGCAAATCTTCTCGAGGGAACTGGTAAGTGGTTTATGAGATACTGGCTAGAGCTAGGGTGGCTAAATAATTTGGAGAATTATGATGAAAAATCAGGACTATAACTTTTTTTTAATTATTTTTTATGGTTGCCACCTTTCTTTCATTTTGACATTGAGTACTATAGTATTTACATCCGGTTTAAAATTTTAAAAAAAAAATTCTCTATCTCAGACATTTAAAAGCTTTTTTTTTTTTTTTTTTCTATTTTAGATAACCAGTTTTACAAGACACCTAGTTCCATCTTGTAATCTTCTACCATTCTATTTAAATGTTCTTTCTTTAATTATTCAATTTTTTTTTTTTAATTCCTCATTATTTGTTCCAACAGCAAAGTGTCATCTCAATTGTTGCCGACAAATGAAAAAAGCTGGAGCTCCAAAAAATTGATATTCATTCCACCATTAATGAATCTTTTCAATAAAATTGTTAGAACATTCATGTGTAAGTGACATAATTAACAAAGTGCAATCTCACATTAGATGATAACAGATTTGCATTTTTTAGACAAATAAATTATCCCTTTTGGTTTCATCCAATCACAATTTAGTATCACAAACCTTTTCATTTTCCCGCAAATTAAAATGAAATCTTTGTGATACTTTAGAATCTTAACTATTTTATTTTAGGCCAAATCTTAGGAGGTCAAATGTGCCAATTGTGAGTCTATGAAAATCATCTCATTCTCTCTCATTTTTAGTTAGACTGAGAACACATGGCATTTAAAAAAAAAAAATCTAATGGTAAAAACAGGTCATATCACAATATAATTTATTTCACACTTATGCACACGCTTTGGCAAATACCCCTTGCAAACCCACTGCCTATATACCAATCGGAAGCAAATAGCAAGGAGTCATCGGAAATGATGTCGTAGACACCATAGGAATCTGAGAAGTGTTGCCAGCAAGTAGCCATTGAAAAAAGCTGAAAGTTATCAGACTATGACACTGTGCAACAGCAAAAACAGTATGTTCTATGAGGTACTAGACCTCCTGGTCTTCTCCTTCATGATCTTGAGGATTTAGTAGCATAATATACCAGAAATAAGTCAAGTCACGATAAGGATGATGGGGCTGGACCTAGTGGAGGAGGCTACTACAATGAGAAACCACAACCAAAGAGGATTCAAAGACTCAAAGATTTATGACCAATTCTAAGGACTCTAATATAAGGGAAATTTTTTACTTTATTTGTAAGTCATCATCTTTCTTCTTCAAAATGTTGTGCTAATTGAACCTTAGCGTCGCCTTTTGGCACTCACATCCAAACGAAAAAAAAAAAAACTGGCCCTTCTCTTAAAAAGTAAAATCATATGGTATCACTTATTTATTTTTATAGATTTTTTCTCATGTTTGAATAATACAATTTTTTCGTACACTTTCAAGAAGCTTGAAGCCTATTGCATTATTTTTTATGGTTCTGCTGCCAAGGACATTGGTGTATATGGGTTTGCCAAGGGAGGTTACTGAAAAGTGTGGTGTGGCTAAGAGAGAAATAAATTATATAGTGATGTGACTTGTTTTTTACCATTAGATTTTTTATATATCATGCCCTCCATCCAAAATAAAAATAAGTGATAATGGGAGAGGAGCCAAATCTTGGTATGCTCTTCTTTATTAAAACTAGTCGCCAACCCGTGTCATCCACGTAAAAGTTTTATATTAAAATTTTCAAAATTACATGTTTAAAATTTGAATGGCACCAAACAATATTTGTTGTTTCCTACAAAGTAGAGCCCATAAATAGTTTGGATTTGGTCCCAAAAATTTTAAAAGGAGAACAATTTTATCCCTCTATATGGGGTTGGTTCAATTTTGGACCCTTAAATGCAGGATTAGTTTGGATTTTACCATTTAAATTTAGGATTGATTCAATTTTGGTCTCTTAAATATGTAGTTGGTTCAATTTTCCTTCAAATTAGGATACACCGGTATAGTCGCATAATGACCAAATCCTAAATTTTAAAATTTTATGAGAAAATCAAACTTAAACCAAATTTTAGGGACAAAAAAGGTTAATGTACCCAAAAATCTAATTTCTTCAAAAGCTTATATAAGAGCATGAGAAATTTCTCAAAGACTTTGTCAGAATCAATCTAATCTTCAAAACCTAGAATCCAGTCAACATACTTCACATATTCAAGACATACCAGCTCTAATACCATAGGCTTTAATCCAAGGGTATATGCACAATCCAAAAAATTCAAAATTCATTTTATACCTATTGCACATCAAAACATAAAAAACTGGTAATATATTATATGCAAAAAGTATAATATTAGGTATTAACTTATAATAGCCACTCTTTCTCAAAAATAAAAATAAAAATAAAAATAAAAACTTATAATAGCCACCCAACAACATCAATGGCTTAGAGAAATTTCAAGCTTCAAAGTCACAAACCTACCTCAAAGTTCACAACAATGCCTCTAAAGTCTAAACTCAATGTCTAACCTACCACATTTGCAAATATATAATCCAAGTTGCCAACTATTAGAGTGTTCCATAAGAAAGTACGAAATTCCAAAATTAACTCATAAAGGAAAAAAAAAACATTCAAAATTTAAATTTCAAAAATCCAAAATACTAAATGAATAACAAAAAAAAAAGAAGTGAAATAAGGAACAAACCCTTTCTCATTCTGATTGAGGTGTTCTTTTGTCTTTGTATATAGCACTAAATTTTATATTCATTGCATATAGCACTAAATTTTATGTTTTTGACTTTCTATTATGCTTCTTGCATTTTCCACTCCCTCTCTCAATTTTTCTTCATTCTTCTTCTTCAACGCTCCTCTCTTAACATACTCTCTTCATATCTCTTTCTTTCTCTTTCCTTGAGTTGCTGCCACTCGCTGATCTCTCTCTCTCTCTCTTCCCTTTTCTGAGTTGCAATCAAATAAACTAAAAGAGAATGGTTGTAAAATAAAGAAAAGCTTCACAAATCATCTAAACCAAAAGCATAAAAGTGAAATAAGAAAGAGCAAGGGAATCAAACTTTTGAGGCTCACGACTCTTGTTGCCACCATCACCAAACAGATCTCTCAAACCCTATGACTTCTACATGGGCAAGTCTCTTCCGTCAAAATTGGTGTTGAAAAATCAAATTAAAAAAAATTAATAATGAGGGGGCAAATTAAAAATTAGAATTTTTGTTTTTTTATTTAAATAGTGCTGATGTGTAAAAATGTGGGAGCTCTAACAAAGTCAAAGGCTTCAATTTTATATAATATATATATAATCAATCTTACAAATTTGGAGATAAATTATCAATATTTAAGTTTGAATGTAAGTTATACTTATTAGAGAGATAGAATTTTATTTAAAATGATAATTTTATTTAAATATTGTGCTTATGTGAATAATTTTATTGTTGTTATTATCAAATTAAAAAAATGATAATAATAACTAAAAGAAATTGACAATAACAATGTGGGATGATGTCATTGTTGTAATATGGTAATGTCCTTGCTCCAAAGGACTCTAAGGAGGTAGTTTAACTTTAAACAGAATATAACGCAAATTATTAGGAAATTTCTCAACAAATTAAAAACAAAACAAAACTTATCTGATCCCTAACAAATAACAATATATATGATGAGAAAGGACTAAGCCTCTGGAGAGCGGGTTTAGATTCACAAAAGAAAGCGCTGGAGAGAATGATTATGGGAAAAGCATAATGTAATCAGGTATGTAATTCCTAAAAGTTTCATTAAACTCTTGTGAACATATTCAATGCTTCTTCATATACATGTGATCCATGTAAATCTCAATAATGTACCTCAACCTTAACTTGGCCTTGTAGTATATATACAGTTTTTGTGTATGTGTTTTCTTTCTCCGTTTTTTTTTTTTTAATAAATTTTATGGGAAACCTAGGAAATTCATTAAGACGTTAACCAACAGAAGATAATATGAACACTACACAGTCTTGTACCCGTCAATGAAAAAAGTTTCATGTTATTTATCCCACAATCAATCAAAAATGACCCAATTCATATAAATAAATTTCACTTTTATGTAACAGAAATTTAAATTCTAAACATAATTAAGAGGTTAAAAGAATTTTAGTGGTTATATTAATAATGTTCCTAACCCTTTTACTCAAAAAAGAAAAAAAAAATCATTTTTTGCTTTAGTTTTCTTGTACGGTATATAAACAGGTTGAAATTGGTTATAACATATCAATCCACTTAATAAATAAGTTGTGTTCAGGTTAAGGTGATTTGGCATAATTAATAAATAGGTCAAGGTTAGAGTTGAGTTATGTATTCAAATACCTTATCTCTATACGACACAAAAGCCACTCACGAACATGATATTTGAAAACCAACATAAGCAATGCCATTGGGATGAAAAAATAATTCCAATAGGCAAAAAGCATTAGCATTAGTAGTGCTAAAAAGTCATATTGCTATTTTTAGAACCACAAGCATGCTGCAATGGTGGAGAGAGCTAAAAAATTTGGCCGTTGAGCTTCAATACACTGCCATCTTTGGTTGTGCACTGTTGCTAAGATAGTAAAAAATATATATATATATATATATATATATATATATTATTTTATTGTGTTGGTGGTGGTGGTTATAGTAGATATATTATTTTATTATGTTATTTATATTATTTTATTATATTGAATGCTAATATAAAATTATTAATGTTTGGTATTTTGTAAAGTAATGTGGTAAAATAGATAAAGTAGTTTTTTGTAATATCAAATTACTAAATTTTTGGCACCACAAATGCTGATGCTCTAACTGATAATGTTATATCTCAAAAAAAAAAAAAGGAACAACCAAACTTGAAATCAAACCAAAAATTGATCTTCGTTCGTTTATTATTATATAGATAATATGTTGCTATGGAGAATGGAATTTGTCAAGCCCATAATACAATTATATAATTTGTACTGACCACACTTTAATTTAACAATTTATAACTTTATGCTTTGATTATTCTTTTTTCTTTTTTCTTTTTTGGTTCTATTTCTGTATCTTAAAATCACAAGGGTCACTCACAAAAATTGAAAACCAAATAACCATCTTTTTCACGTACAGTTTCAATCAATATGTCAGGCGAAAGAAAAAGGCAGCAGCCACCACCAACGCCACCAATGTAGCATCAGCAAAGAGAATGAAAGAGTTCAAACAATTTGACATTGTCTCAGACTATTCGGATCATCACTTTGCCTCTTTGAATTTGAGCCTTTTTGGCAAGAAGAAAGATTGCTTCACGAATGCTAATAGGGTGTCCTCAAGAAGATCATGAAAGAATGGAAAATCCTAAGGAACAGTCTGCCAGAAACTATCTATGTTCGTGCCTATGAAGAAAGAATGGATTTGCTACGAGCAGTTATTGTTGGGGCAGCCGGCACACCCTATCATGATGGTCTTTTCTTCTTCGACTTTGCATTTCCTCCTGACTATCCCAATAGCCCTCCAAAGCATATTATCATTCACATGGCTACCACCTAAATCCAAATTTGTATAGCGATGGAAAAGTCTGTTTGAGCCTCCTCAACACATGGAATGGTGAGAAGGAAGCTAGATGGAACCCTTGTAAATCTACAATTCTCCAGGTATTAGTGTCACTCCAAGGGCTTGTTCTTAATGAGAAACCCTGCTACAATGAGCCAGATCGTCGTCATTCTCAAAATAAAAAGTTATCAAAGAGATATAACAGCATGATGTTCCTTTTATCTTGTAGAACAATGTTGGTCTTGTTGAGAAGACCTCCAAGGAGCTTTGAGGGTTTTGTCCATGACCATTTTTGCACTCGAGCAAACTTTATATTACAAGCTTTCAAGGCAAATACAGACTGTTCTGCAGCATTTGGCCACTATCAAGATAATGTATCTCATTCCTTCTTGAAGGTTTAGTAAAGTTACATCAGAAAACAAAACTCTATCTGGAACTTGAAACCGCCTTTACCAAGAATACTGCTTCAGTCACTAAATTGGCTTTCACTGATGATACAAAGAATGAAGCTCTAGTCCTTCACACCACCAACAATGAAGGCTTGTACCAGTCAAAAGAACTTTGGGGGTTGATCGGGTTGGCACTTGGTATTGTTTGTTTGCCATTGTTATTTTCAGTATTCTTGGAACTTCTAGGCTAGATAATATATGTTGTTGATGGAGTTGGAAGTGGTCAATGAGACACTTGCTAGAGGTTGGTTAAATAAATTTATCTCTAACGTCTAAATGTCTTTCCCAATCCTAAATAAAATCCCTCGTAAGTCATAACTCCATAATCTAAAAAAAAGTAGATAATTTTTTTTTATTTTAGAATACTTAGTATTTTTAACACATACAAAAAGAGGAGAGAAGATTTTAAAGAAACTAACAGTAATGTATAATTTGTTTATCTATATTCATAGTTTTTATTTTATTTTTTTTTGGTTAAAAATTTGGCTAATGACTACAATTTCAACTTGGTAAAAAAAATAACATGACTATATATTGAAAATCTAGTTGTTAGATTAAACGTCATTCATATTCTAAATACGCATATCAAATTTTGTGTCAATCGAATATTACTTATTATTTGATCAATCAACTTATTTTTTGAGCATAATTTTAGACTACAAAAACTTGAAATTTAAAATTTTAATTGAGAACATATAGCTCTTAATTTTTTATTTTCTAAAAAAATTTGCAAGCATGGTAAATATATATAAAAAAAAATTAAAAAAAAAACATGTGATCTCATGGTAGATTTGTCAATATTCACATCCAATGAAAATATAGTAAATGAAGTTGTAACCATTGACTACAACTAAGTGTGCGTTTAGATACCGCTTATTTCGCTGAAAATTGAAAACACTGTAGCAAAATAATTTTTAAATGTGTGAATAGTGCCGTTGGACTTATTTTTAATGAAAGTTTTGTTAAAAAAAGAGGTTTGTGAGTTTCGTGAACAGTACACAGGACCCACTACAAAAGCATAAATGCTCTTTTCAAAAAAAAAAAAGGAGAAAAATGTGAAACACAAACACTATCCAAACGGAGCTTAAGTATATAACCAAACTTTTTCCCTATTTTTGTTGTGCTTTGAATTTTTTTTTTTTTTTTTAAAAGCACGTAATTATGTTGTATCCATTTTCCAGTTAAATTTCTTTTATAATTCTTTTAATTATGTGGCAAAAAAATTAAGTTTTTGTATTTATCCAAAGCATTAATAAAGCAATAAAGGAAAATTTTATAAAAACATTTAAGCCATTGTTCCTTTTTTGAAAACGGTTGTGATTCGATCTAATCACTTGCAATTCGAAAGGGATGCCATAGTGTCAGGAGTTTTACGAGTTGCCGATGATGGCATGAGAAATTGGAGTGCTTAGACAATATCAGGCTAGTCACCTGGCTCAATGTTTTCTCAAGATATCAATGGCTTCTCATGCCTATCTAGTGAAGCTTCTAATTGCCCTTTGAGGGGGACAAGTCCGGTCTCCCTGCTGGATTCAGAATGATGAGCATGATGAGGGGCAACATGTGGAGGCACCTTGCTCCACATGATGCCCCAAGACCATGGCAAAGGTGCGCCATGGTGGGCAGAGATGATTTTAGTTGATGGGCAGCAGCAAGTGGTGCTGACCCTATGTGATGGTGCATGGCAGTGGTGGCTTGGCTAATGGTTGGTTTATATGTGGGCTTGGTGGCTTGAGTGCAAGGCAGTGATGGGCTACTGTGATGATCATAGGTTGTGCAAGGCATTGGGCTGGTTGGTGCTGGCAGAATGCATGGACTTGTGTGAGTGGGCTGATGGCAGTTACATGATGTGCTGCATGTAGGCATGTTGTGTGGGCTGTGATGCTGATGAGAATGGCTTGGGCAAGGGTTAGGCCTCTAAAAAACGTGATGGAACAATTATGTGTGGGCTGCTGGAGCATGGGCAAAGGCCTTGTGATGTGCTGAGTGATTGGCTAGCATGTGCAGAGTGTGCAGCAACAGTTACCAGCAGTTATTAAACAATTCCTAACTTGTTGGATGTTCAAACCTGTTGAGTAGGGGCTAGAAACATGGAGAGCAAGCCAAGACAGCATCAGTTGAAGGTGTCCTAAGTCAAACCACATGTGGCAGCAAATCCTGGACAATGGGGCAATAACTTGGCAGTAACTGCCGTGACAATTATTTCTGTGCATATATCCTAGGCCGTTGGGGTTGTCAACAGTAAAAGTGTATGTTTTTCCTTAGAGAATTTCGTGTGTATTCTCCAAACTTCCTTTGTACTTGAAATTGAGTAATAAAGGTTAGGGTTAGTGCCCTGTAAATACTGTGTGTGTGTGTGTGTGTGTGTGTGTGTGTGTGTGTGTGAATTCCCTTGATAATTCTGTTCTGAGTGTTCTTGCAGTGTGTGTGTGTGGTGTATTGGCTGAAAATAGGTCAAGGACTTAATGCCATTACAGGTAGAAAATTTAAAAGAAAAATTGACCATGTGACACATTGGTTGCTTTGTGCTGTAGTAACTATTTGTAAGTATCCTATCTAATTAAGTTCTATGTATATTGATTTGATTACGATTTGTCTTATGCTCTATTGGGTTTTGCTTCTGTCATGAATTTTTGCTTACTAAAAGAAAGAAGTATTGGGTTTTGCTTCTGTCATGAATTTTTGCTTACTAAAAGAAAGAAGAAAATTAGAGAGATTTCCCTTTCGTAGTATATAATGCTAGTTGGTAAAAATATGCAAGTATTATCATATGCATGATGATTGGCAATTAGATGAGTTTTATTTTCATATATCGGGCCATTTGACTGCCTCATTAAGAGCAACCGCATTAGTTTGTCTAAAAATTTTCATCAATTATACACTAAAAACCTACTTTTTTTCTATTTTACACTACCACATTTCCAAAAAACCCACATCAATTTATCTATTTTACGAATCTATTCTAATTATTCTAATTAAATAATATTATTTATTGTTTTTTATTATTATTTATTAATACCCATTCTCTCTTTCCCTCAAAATCTATTTTACTTTTTCAACTCTCTCACCTGTTCCTCTCTTTCCCTCACTCTCTCCCTCATAGCTGCCTCTCCCAATCCGCCATAGCCACTGATCCAGCTCGCCGCCTTAGCCCTCCGCCGATTCGGCCTCCCTCTCGCTTTCGCCCTCCCTCTTTCCTTCACCCCTCCCTCTCTCCTCCACCACTTACCCTTTGCCTCCCACCCCCAATCGACGACAGCAATGGACGGCAGCAATGGAAGACCTTACGGCAGCAGATCGAGCAGCAACAGTGGCAGCAGATCGGGCGGTAAATCCAGCTCCGTTGGGCATTTCACGTGAGTTTTCCGTTGAGTATGGTTTGGGCTGGGTTTTCCAGTGGGTTTGAACTGTTTTTGGGTTGGGTTCACCGGTGACTTTTGATTGATTTTGAGTTGGGTTTTCCAGTGGATATGTCTTGATTTTGAGTTGGATTTTCTAATTGATTTTCCGTTGATTTTGGCTTAATTTTCTATGCTAGGTTGCGATGTTTGGTGGTGGCACTAGGTTTGGTGGTTGGGTGGTTATCTTCTTCTTCCTTCTTCTTATTTTAGTGCACTCAGTTGTTGTAAATGTTGAGGAACAGAAGTAGTTTGATAGAGGAGAGAGAAAAAAATAATTAAAAAATCATTTACACATGAACAGTAACTGTGTATATATGCACAGTTACTGTTCATTTGCACAGCTGTGGTGCATATTTGCACATTTTTACAAAGACTGATGGAGGTGTTTGGGGGTTAAAATATGCAAAATTGAGCACTTTTTGCATTTTACACATTTTTGCAACCACTGATGTGGTTGCTTAGCACTTAGTGGTTTGTACAAAATTCATTTTGGGATCTTGCAAGTTAGCACCTCCTTGGGATTGCTAGCTCATGCAGTTTATTTGATAAAATGCATGTTGTTCTTGGATTTATGATTGAAATCTTGCCAGTGATTTTTTATTTTGTTTCTCCATTTATAAATTTTTCCAATTGTGATGGATTTGTCGTTGAAAATCAACACCCTGAAATACACAGCTTAAATTCTCAAAGAATGTAACTAATTCCCAGGGGTAAAAAAGACAGTCGAATTGGATTGGATATTGAGTTGGTGAGACAGTGGTGGGGTTTACCCCCAAAACAAAAGGC